>NC_134508.1:20298610-20624974 GCF_027942865.1 Odontesthes bonariensis | reverse complement strand
TTTAAAAGAAAGAAAAAATATTTATAAGAGAGGTGTGGCGTGGTGTTTTTGGCCCTGAATCTGTAACTGCTGCACTCCTGCAAATACGTGAGAAATGTTGCTATGAAATCTAGGCGTGTGATTGGCTGCTTCTATGGTGACATCATTGGGGACGTATTTACGGAGCTTGCAAGCTGGTCTCCATTCAGTTTAGCGAAGACTCAGAGGCTTGACACGTCTCATCTAAACACTAAAAGCAGATATGGTAAGTCGGGCAGTTTTATAAGACTACTGAAGTTGCTACCTTTGGCAGATTTGCGGCAAAACACATTTTTTCAAATCCAGGGTTTTGAGCTCATCTAAATGGGGTTACGCCAAGCTAACGCTAGCGCACTTCACTCATTCGGGTTTTAATATTTAGCCTTTCTATACTGCATTATTGCATTGTTGCCCTATTAAAAAAACAATTGCATATCGCATTATAGTCACCCTCTTGTCTTTCTGTTGCGCCATCAAACTGTGACTCCCGTCTCTCAACTGTGCCTCAACCAGTCTGACTTCACAGAGGACCAGATCCTGGGTGAGTTAACGCTGTTTATCTTATTTGCACAAGGGATTTCCCCTGTTAAATGTATTTACAATCATATAATCACTAATAGTGATGTACATAGCACATATATTTAAAATAGTTTTGTGGATTGTGATCCTGTAGCTCCAAAGTTACCTCTGAAAACCACTGGATTGCTGCAGGTAAATCAGGAACTAAAGACCGTGTGAAATTGAGTCAGTGTGTTGTTGGAAGACTCAACTAGACAACTATTTATTTAATTGATTTCATCAGGCATGCCTGAGAATGCCATACTAACCCGCAGAACAGTTTCCCAAAGCACTTTGATGTGTTTGCATGCCACTGGAAAAAAATATGCTTTTTTTGTGTGTGTGTGAAATGTTAGCAGTCTTAAAAGGATTAGTGTTATGTTGTGTCTTTTGATCGAGATGTTGACTCAGGCTTTACTGGTGTACTTGCAGGCAGGGGAAATGGAAATATAATGCACAGTACTCTGCATCAGTTCTGTGGGAGTTAAAGCAGTAATTGTAAAGATTTTCTCCAACAATGTCCTTCCACAACCCTCCAGCAGAGTTGCCTCAGCCAAGCTGTTTAAATGTGTGGGTACATGAGTGTGTGTTTGAGTAGAACGTGTGTGTTTGAGTAGAACGTTCGTGTTTGGTCACCCTCGTCTGTCAAGAGCTGGATCAAATGTGAAATAAACTAATGCTGTACTTTCTGATGCTGCAAACGTACAGTTGAAGGAACGACTCCTTTTGCAATCGTAGATTCAAACCTGCATGTTGAGTTAGCAGCTTTACACGTTACAGAAAATCCATAGAAAACTCTTTCATTACAGGAGTTGTCTGCGCGACGAGACTTAGTGATACACTTGTTCTCTCCTCCTTTAGATTTGTCTTTATAACTGTCAAAATGACCCAACTACCTGAGGACATAGAAGGACATCTGTGCACTTGTGCAGAGCTAATTTGCTTTGGAGGTCTGATAAGACACAGCTGCATCGTTATGGTGATGGGATACCTACCTATCCAGCAGTGTTATAGACTGCTCCTGCTCTGGATATGCCTTAACTGGCAAATTTTTAAATGGAACGAGTTTGTTCAATGGAATTATTATCACTTGGCTTCAAAGACCTTCGGTGTTATGCAGACGCTCGCTTGTGTCAGGAAAAATGATAATGTTCACTAGCTTTATTTATTTTTATTTATATATATATACATATATATATAACTTTTTTCACAATGTTACAAAGTGTAACTACAAAAAAGGATTAGGTCAGTTAGATCCTAATGGATGTTCACAAAAGCACAACAGTAAAAACGGTCAACTTGCTGTACAGCTGAATGGGACTTCTTCGTCTTTGTCTCCCTGTCAGAGTTCAAAGAGGCCTTCCTTTTGTTTGACCGGACGGGTGAGGGGAAGATCACCTACAGCCAGTGTGGAGATGTGATGCGAGCCCTGGGACAGAACCCAGTCAATGCTGAGGTGCTTAAAGTCCTGGGCAACCCCAAGTTGGAAGGCAAGCCTCTGAATCACAAGTCACAAATGAAATGGAGAAACTGCGAGCTCTATTTTGCAAGTGTCTGAACAGTTTTATTGAGTGTTGTCGGTTTACAGATGCAGCCTCAGAAAGTTAGTACTTGTGCTTAATGGGCGGTTTATGATAAGTCTATAAAGGGATCACATCTGAGTAGAAATATTCAAGAAGTTTCTTCTGGTGTGTGTGTATCAGACAAACTGTTATGCTGTTATCAAACTGTTATGCACTCATCTGCTGTGTGCAAACTGTCCTAAACAATTTAACATTCATATATTGATTGTGCTATACCTCATATCACTACCAAACGGGCCTGAGAAAGCTCTATTACACAGGAAACTGCATTTGATCCAATTATCATGTAAGGTTTGGAACTAGTATAGGCTGAAAGCTCATTGATGCCCAGCCAAATCCATGTCATTACTTTTTGTTAAGAAGTTCACTCTCGTTTACCCCGCTACAGATATGAACTACAAGCTGCTGGATTTTGAGCAGTTCCTGCCCATGCTTCAGGCCATCGCTAAAAACAAGGACCAGGGCTCTTATGAAGATATTGTTGAAGGTCTACGTGTCTTTGACAAGGAGGGGAATGGCACAGTGATGGGAGCAGAGTTGCGTCATGTCCTCACCACATTGGGTAAGGCCCTCAAAATACCAATCCTGTTGCTCATTATCATGTAATTACAGCTCACCTGTTTGTGTTCTTGCCATGTGCTACATAGAATCGTCAGACACCAACAAGCCTGCTGTGTCCTAATAGAAAATTAGATTTTCCGAGTCTTGGAATTCTTTTTTGTGTGTGTTACAGGTGAAAAAATGACAGAGGAAGAAGTGGAGACTCTCTTGGCAGGACATGAAGATGCCAATGGCTGCATTAACTATGAAGGTAAATGTGAAAATCGCATTGTGTCAAACGCACAACAGTACCAGATGAACCATTCCATTGGATCAGGTGGTCAGTGGTCCTTTCTGCTTCGTCAGCTTTTTAAACGAGAGCTTTTATCCCTGCTGACAGATGGTGTCTTGAGTTTGTTTGTGCACTTATCTGATGTACTAATGTTGAGTTTTCTTCGTCCCTCCTTACAGAACTGGTCCGGATGGTGATGAGCGGTTGAGGATTTCAGACGCACGCTTCCAGCTTTAATTTTTTCCTGAATATTACTTTGTATTGTTGGTCTTACCTTGCCACTCCATCCATGTCATCCTACCTCCAACAAGTCTGTGTTCTGTTACTGTAAGACCCTTTTTTTTTTTTTTTTTTTTTTATCAAGGTGCCTTTTTTTTGTCTAATGTGAAGAGTGTTTTTCATCTCACTTTCCAGACCTAATGTATCCTTGCAGGCACAATCAGTAGTATGGCTCCCCTGAGAGGGTACCCGTGTCTTCTCTAACAGCTAACCCAGTCTTGTTTTCTTTTTTCTTTTGGATGGATATGATAATGTGACATGTTACATTTTAAAAAGTATTGAATAAAATTGCTAGTTTACAAATTCAATTCAATTCCTATTATTGTCATTGCACAGTGTACAACGGAAATATGTTGCTCTAGTGGTCGTAATGGACATAATTCAGTATGTTGCACATATAGAATACATAGGAGACCATGATGAAAGCGCCATGATTCAATAAAAGTGATGAGACCTTGACATTAAGAATAAATAAAGGGCATAGCCAGGGTCTGATCATACTGCACAGCTAAAACATTTCATTCTTGGAAAAATCTGTCATTACAGTTCAATTCTCTAATGGCACTTGGGTAAAAACTGTTTTTAAGTCTAGAGGTGTGGGTTCGTATGGACCTTAAGTGCCTCCTAAAGGGTAACAGACTGAAAATATGGCGGCCATAGTGTGATGAGTCTCTGATGTTTTTGATGCACAGCGGTGGCACTGTGTGCTGTAAATGTCCTGCAGTGTGCGTGTAGCTGACTCTGTGCTGTTGTGATAACTCTGTAGGGCTGCTGTGCAGCTCACTAACCACATCAACATGTCATAAGTGAGAATGCTTTCAATGGAACGGTGACAGAATGAAAGAAGCAGCTGTTGTGATAAGTCAAGCTTTTTCAATGGCCGGAGCAAATACAGTCACTGCTGAGCTTTCTTAACCAGGACATTGATGTTTGTGGTCCATATGTGGTCGTGTGTTATGTGTGTGCCAATGAGATTAAGGGAGGACACTCTCCACAGAATCAGCCCCAATGAGTAGAGGAACAGGGTCCTCCTTCTGCCTCCTGAAATCAATAATCATCCCCTTTGTCTTGGGGTTGTTGAGCGCTAGATTGTTCATGAAGCACCAGACTGTCAGTCCATGTGTCGGCAGATTCATCACCATTGTGGATCAGGCCAACTACAGTGGTGTCATCTGTAAATTTAATGATGGTGTTTGTGTTATCGGTCAGTATGCAGCCTTGTGTGTGTGTATAGACTCAGTGTTGATTGTCAGGGAGGAAGAGTGATAAATCCCCATCCTGACCTGCTGAGAATGCTTGGTTAAGAAGTCTCTGGTCCAGCTGCAAATGTGATGATTGACACCAAGGTCCAGTAGTTTGTTCTCCAGTCTTCTGGTTACGATTGTATCGAACACTGAACTATAATCCAGGGACAGCATCTTCACATATGTTCCAGGTAGGACAGCGCAGTGTGTAATGATGTATTGATGGCATCCTCTGTTGACCTGTGTGCAAATTGGTGCTTGTCCAGTGTGGGTGTGCTGTTTGGGTTGCTGCTCCAGTTTGCTTCAAGACCAGCTTCTCAAAACACTTTGTGACAGTGGGGGTGAGTGCGATTGGCCTAAAGTGGCCTGAAGTGACTTAAAGCAATACTATGTAACATTCCTACCTTAAAATAACAGCTTGAAAAAAATTGTGCGGCTAGAATGAGTTTTAATATTGCGATTGGCCTGTCTCCTATGCCCTTCGGGGGTCTGAGTTGGAATAACTGCGCTATGTAACTTTGATGGACCGGCCCGGGAGCTGAGCGGAAGTACTTCGACTTGCTTTCTGGCACACCTACCGCAAAAACAAATACATATATATAAAAATACTCCTAAAAGTTGTGTGACCGGAACTACAAAAATATCTACGCAATAGAATATCTCTCACTTATCTGCACAAAATTACGGCTGATTGAACCACAGAGGACACAATCATCGGTGTGCCCGGGACAAGATCGGGCAGAGGAAACCAGGCAAGTGAATGCCAACCGTAACGCTGCCTAAATCGCTGCAGATTGACCCCGGACAGGTCCAGCCAGATGTGGCTGCTGTTCCTCAGGATCAATGAACTTAACTCACCCAATTCTCAAACAGATTTCAGCCAGCACTACAAACTGGTGCTACAACGAGAAGACATAATGCATTCTAAATAATCAAAGCGGCACCTTTTTTAAATTTAGTGAGTGAAGATTAAAAGTATCTGAACTCAAAAGCAACACACTGACAACTGCATCACATGAACTTATTTCACCCTTGGCCACTATATAACCTTATCTGGTGGAAAATTGCAACAGTTAATAAGTCAACTTTGAATTAAGATTATGTAAGCATCCGTTTTCGGTTCAAGTCAAATTATTATTATTTTTGTTTTTACAGTAGACGTGCTTACAATGGCTCTCTTACACTGAAAAAAAGTTATCGTTGATGTTATGTCTGACACTTGAACTTTGAACAAGTCAGATTATTTATGTTCAAGCTGCACAGCATATGAAACACAAATCCATGTAAACATTTATTAATAAATAAGTCTTAAACCAATACAGTTTACTAGTTGTGATCTACTGAACACTGTGTGTTGCTGGTCAACGAACCACTCTGCACGATGACTCTTCACATCTTTATTTTTTCCTCAAACATTTTGTAATTAAAACCTGTTTTTGACACTTTCAATACAAACTGCCAGAGTAACTGTCAGCACTAATGTGATGATTTACAGAGGAAAAACAGATTTCTACTGTATAATAACGCAATTGCCGCTACCTTCAGCAAAGTGGTAAACATACAGAAACTGAACAGACACATTTCATATCACAAAATCCACACAATGTAGTCATAACACAGATAAAAGAAGTCCATTTATGCTCACACCTGAGGTGAGGACTGCAATACTGGCTTGATAGACACTAACTGCAAAGTTTCACCTTCTGACTGGATTATATTTCATGACGCCGATGTGACATGCCGTGTGCAGAAAGAAGCATGTTTTTTCAAATTCTTCACACACGGTGAACACACGACTGATGGCACTTAAATAAAAAAACTGAACGGTAATATGGTTTAGAGATCTCAACGGCATGCGTTCGCCTACACACATGATCACAGTCACATCTCAGACAGATCCAGAAGAACTGTCCAGAACACACACAACAATGGAGAGGGTAAATACAGGCTACAAAGGTAATAATATACAGTTACAATGTTGACATTACAAAGAAAAAAAGATGGATAACGACAGTAAAAAATCTAAAAATGGACAGGATAAAAAGTGAGGATATTGTTGCAGATATTAAGGACACAATTCTCCATTGTCAGCTGTTATAAGGTGCTCCCTTCTTTTTCTTTTTCTTTTTTTTTTTTTCAACAGCATTTGCGTTTTTCTTCCATCTTTAATGTAAAATGCACCAGCGGAAAAAAAACAAGCTGCTAAAAATCCTTATTTGCTTTCCAAGCAACCATAGTAAAACTCACGGAATAAATGTGAGATAAACGTGATTATAAAAAAGAGTTTGGTTTAGCAGGTAACACAGCATCCAATTATGAGCGTAATTTGTGGTCGCTGGTAGGATTGCAGTATCATTACAAGACCTTCTCGTCAGTCATTCCTTTCAAATAGAACTACATTCGTCACTAAACCGCAGCCTGGATGAGAAGAGCTCATCCACACTTGCACAACATGAAACGCCACTCTGAGATGTTTTTTCTCTAAGTGCTGCCGAGGAGTGTTGGAAATGAACATTTTAGGATGATCAAGGCGAGATCTTTTCAGGACCTCAAGCTGTCAGTACTTTCAAATAGATCCCACAGCATCACAACAGGGTAACAGACGATTTGTTTTTAACAGCAAATCCATTTTACAGTACACTTTCTCAAACTGCATCCAAAGTAAGATCCTGTAATTTCAAAATGGCACCTTTGATTAAAAACATTTTCCTTCATTACAGACTTCATTGGTTTCAGACGTGTGATCCTCAGGCTCGACCCTGTAGCGTGACCATTTGTCCATGTAACACAAGCAAAAGTACAGGTTAAACTAATATTTCTGGTTAAGCTTCCAAAACCTTCTGTAAGAAAAGCATTTAAGACAAAAACGAGCAAAAAAAACCCCCCAAAGATATAAGTGCTAAAGTTCAAATTAATGGATGCTTCAAGTCTTTCAATTAGACCTTAGGAAACATATTAAAAGTGCTTGTTTTTTTCTTACATGTATCCTAATACGTACCTACAGTACATGGAGGGGGACTCTGGAGAGGAAGTGAAGCATGAGACTTCACAAGCTGTGAGAAAACTGTTGCAGGAAAATAAATGCAACAATTTCCGAAACACTGAAAACATGAGATGAGTCTTTTCTCTTCGTCTCCATGAGTGCTGGCATGTTGATAAGACCATCTTCATTAATCAGATCCACCAAGTTGAGCTTTAAAATCTGACGTGAGATGTTGCTGTTCAGTCAACCACACAGGATGAAAATCAATCTTCTTCAAGAGCCGACGCGACCTGAAAAGGACATCCTTTTTAAACGGTCAAGAGAGAGGTGGACTGATTTAAGTTCATTTTTGTAACACATCAATTGTCTCGTTGGACACAAACAAACAAAAACAAAAAAAGCGAAAAAAAGAAAGAGAAGAAAAATGTAAAACGTGTTCCTTCAGTCGACGATTTCTTCATTTCAGATGATACAGGCAGGGTTTGAAGTGGTCAGTCATTTGGATTCTCAGGCAATTCGTTTTTTCTCTCACTGTGGTGGAGGGACGGGTGCTGAAGGGTGGAGTGTCTCCCCGGGTAGAGTACTGTTGGGCTCTGTCGGGACGAAAAAGAAGAAAAATACTGAAAATACCAACAGTTTGGAGGCACCTGCTTCTACAATATACTTACTTCCACACTACTGGTTTGACTGTATTCTTCTTAACCAATTCCTGTAATTAATTTTTTTTTTTAAAAAAAGCAAAAATTGTCTTGGACGGAAAAGTTGGGTTTTACAGCAACAACTGCAAAACTCCGCCCTAAATTTGAACTCACCTTGGAGTGCAGGTGTAGTGCTGGAGCTGGAGTGAGTGGGCAGCGCCTGGCTTGGTGGGCAGGGGGGCGAGGTGTGAGCACCCGGAGGCGGTTGGGACTCAGGAGCTGGGGCTGAAGAGGCTGGTGTTGCGGGGCTGGGGGCCGCCTGGGGTGCTGGTGTGCTTGTGGCTTGCTGACCTGCAGTTGGGCCTTGGGGTGGAGGGCCTGAGGCAGCCTGGTTGGAGTGAGGGGCCCCCGTCTGGCTGTGCTGCTGGTGCTGAATCTGCTGGAAATGCTGCTGGCGGGCCCTCATCTCAGCATATTTCAACTGCTCCATGTGGAAGGACTGACGGTCAGCCAGCAGCTGCTGCCGCTGATACTCCAGCTACACACAAAAATACATGTGTCAGGTGGTTTGGGGGAAGAATATACTATCGACCTTCTATAGGATGTAATAAGATATTTTACTTTCTTATAAAACTAGATTTATATCCCAAGTGCCCTCACTCACAGCCTCCCTCTCTCTGTCCATGATGGTTTCCAGTTCTTCAAAGTGTCGTAGTTTGATCTCAAGCTTCTTCATTTGGGTTTCCACAAGCAGAGCCACCAGAGATTTGATCTTCCTCTCTTCTACTGCTGCCAAATGCTGTGAATAAGAATCTGACATTGTAGAAACTATAACAAAAGAAAAAGGTAATGAAAGATACAGAAAGAAAATAATTAACTTCACCTTGGCTTTGACAGCAGCGGCTGCTAAAGCGGAGGCAGCAGCAGTTGCCAGGTTCCCCTCTCCCACATCACGCTCTACCTTAGCCTTCCTTTCTCCTTCACTCTCCCCTTCCCTTTGTCCTTCCTCTGCTCCCTCTTTTCCATCCTTCTCTTTCTCCCCATCGCCTGAGAGAAGAACTTTTTTTTTTCAGTTTTTACCACAGCTTAATGTTTACGACATCTCATGGACAAACCGTTTCATACCCATCTCAGACTCTGTTTTATCTGCGTCCCTCTCTCCTTCAGCTTCTCTTCCTCTTTCTTCCTCCTTCTTTCCATTCTCTGCCTGCTTCTCCTCGTCCTCCATCGCTCCATCTTTGCATTCCTGTGTGGCGAGGAAACCAAAGTACTATGAGTACCACAGCACCATCAGTAGAATTTACAAAAATAAGAGACGTATACTCTATTGTCAACGGAGATCAAACCTTTGCATCTTTCTTCTCCTCACTTGATTGGTTGTCACTCTTATTTTCGTCACTGCTTTCATCTACATAAAAGTTAGAATTGTTTCATTATTTACTTTGAATTAAGAGTCATTATTTCTCTTTTTTTAACTTTGTGGGAGTGGATATTATCCTACCAGGTCTGTCTCCCTCCTCCAGGCCAGTGCCTGCGATGCCGCTCCCCTCCAGGCCGTACAGAGGATCCTGCCGGCCGCTGACCCTCGCTGCCTCCTCCACCCGCCGCACATGGGCCTCAACAAGTGCAGCAGGAACCTCCTCCTTCATACGTGAAAATTCCTCTGAGAAGGAGAGGCAAATCATGGTTATCAATAGTGTTTACAGTAATTTACTAAATCATGTCATGTTGTATTTCTTAAGCTTTTCGCCATATAAGAACTTTTTAATTCCTGGGACTAAGGCCTAATTAAAAGATGTAACTAAAATGTACATCCCCATTCCCTGTATCAGAAATGAGGCGCAAGCCTAGTTTCTGACAGAGAGCAACCCTTTGCCGTCAGCAGCTTCGCCAGAAGCTGTTATTATGATGTGGCAGCTCTGGTTTTCCAAACTGCAGAACATTTTAAAGGACGCTGCTTCTCACCAAGAGCAGATTTGGCTGCAGCTGAGGCCACGCGAGGGTCCACTACGGAAGCAAGGAAGGCCACAGTGCTCATGACAGGGTTGCCTGCTTGGCTGAAAGGTACTGGTTGGTAGGCCAGTGGGCCCAGCGAAGATGAAACGTCCTCCAGGTATGGGTCTTCAATGGGCAACCGCAGGAAGTGCAGGATGCACTCATCCTGCGTACGACTGCCCACGTGTTCAGACACCTTGTTCCAGTCATCTTTGTACATCTCCAGGCCCTGATGGAAGTAAGAATTACACTTAGATTCAAATTACCTTTATGATTCACAATTCAGTGTTTATATTTGCTAGTGTGGACTGAATATGACTGATTTTGTTTTGTAAATAACTTATTATAAAACAGATTATACCTCAAGTAATAGTAGTGTTTCTTGCTCCGTCCACTCCCTCATGGAGCTTGCTCCACTCTTGCTCTGCACACAAAAATATCACCACCATTTTTTTTAACAAAAGCCACTGATGGTAAAGTAAGTCATAATTCGATCATAGCACTTGTACTCTTTACCTTTGTAGATCCATTTTTTTTGCTGTACATGTCAGTCCGCAGCCCAAAGTTCTGAAGATCTGCTGGCTTTTCCTTCACCTTATCTGGGAAAGACATCATTGGCTGGGTGGCAGGGGTCTGCGGGGCAACAGCGACAGAGGGACAAATGTAAAAAGAAATAAAAAAGTCTGCACCTGTACATCTTGTTCTTGTCTGAGTGTGTACTGACCTGGGACGTCTTGGGCTGCAGGGGCACCAGACTGGAGGGAGTGTCTGCCAGGACGTGGAAGTGAGACGTGGGCGGGGGACCCATGGGTGTGGGCCGGCTCTCAGAGTCCACCTGGTAGTTGATCAGTCCCCACTGCTCCAGAAAAGCGTGAACTCTGCAAAGGAATAAACACAGAGCGTTCTTCACTGACAGCATCTTTGCTTGAAGAGGTGACGGGGTGTAAAGTTCAGTCCCACATCTACCTCATGATGGCACACACATCTCCTGCCAGGTTCCTGCGGCAGGCGGTGGAGGTCAGATACTCCTGAGGGTTCAGTCGGTAGGTGTCAATCATAAAGTTTCTGTATGCCAGATAACTGAAAGAAAGAGGAAGAGCTGGCCATTGAGATATTACAGCACTCGCTGCTGCGGTAATATGGCATGGAATTTCATTTTCTTTTTAAATGTCAGACCAATAGATCTTCAAATAAACTGTAATCTAATATTGTGTTATGCACCGATCAAATACTTACATCTCAGGGGTTTTGGATTTGTTCTTCCCATTGAAAAACTCAGGCAGGGCTCTACGCTCGATGGCATGAACACTGCAGGAAAAAAAGAGTGAAAATTATGTGTGAGGACACACTTATTGTCACTAACTAGTAAAATTCAATTGAGAGTTGACACTTTACTGCTTTTTTTTTTTTTTTACATCACCAAGTTCTGGCATAAGCTGGCAACTTTGAAACTAAGAAACGGGTAAAAATGAGTTGGATTCTTACCTGTTGTAGTCGAACCAGGCAGCATAGCTCGGTATGATGATGTGGTGGGTTTGCTCAGTCACGTTGTCCTCGTGAAGGTCTGAGCTCTTCACTGGCTCACCTTTCACACTTGGAGAGCCTTCCTCCTCCTCCTGTTTACACAAACATTTGAGTCCAAACAAATGAGTTCATATTGTTCATCATGTTTCTTTTTAATTTTAATTTTTTTTTGTGCCATTTTGTCATCTGCACTTCTCAAGACTATTATACCTTTCCTGTTGTTTCCATGGACTCATCCTCTTGCTCATCTATGTATGTTACACATAAGAAAGGTTAATGTAAAGGTTAATGTTTTTTTGGACTTGGTTTGGCTCTATAATTCTGAAGAAGATTGACAAATGTATTAACAAGCTCACCCATATCTGTCCCTCCCTTGACCGGGGTTGAATCAGAGTCCTTCTTGGTGTTATCTGCAGAGAAACAAAAAATGGTTTCCTGTGTAATGTCTGGCAAAAAATGTTGAGGGTATGCACCTACATCATTGTTATGTCTAGTCACACCCAGAGTGCTTGAATTGAAAGCCCCATTGTAGCAAAAACATTCATCATGGCTACCGCTGCTGGTCCTCCTTTGCGTTTTTCCAAATGATGAGTGGAACACAGCCATTAACATCTACCTAGGAACCGGACTTCCTGATGTTTATATGTACCTAATTTCTACATCGGTAAATTTCCCAAAGCAAAGTCTGGATTCCTGTTCTTACTTCAAAGAGGGATTTGTCGGATTGCTGACATCTTTTTTTATAATATTCAAACTTTTGCAATGAAAACTGTAAGCAGTACAGAATCCACTGTGCAGCTCATGTTGTATGTGAGCAGAGTCGTGAGTAATGAGACTATTCAAATGCTTTGGGGGCCTTATCAAGGTCTCTAAGAAGCTTTTCCCATGGCAGAGATCAATTTAGCTCTCTTCTCTTCACTTTTTAGAATTTAGTAAAAAGAAAACACGACCTCTTTCTGAATCTGTTGGTACAGTCGATTGCACAACAGCTTTCCACCATTTTAGACATGCTTTTGTGTTTTCCAGACAGTGTGCAGTCATTGAGCCAGCTGTCTCTTTACCACTGGGTGGGTATAACCAGAGAACAGTCCCATTACTGATGACATCATGTGCATTCCCTTTATAAAGTCTTAAAGTAAGACACAGTAATATGTTAGTTTTATAAGCTCCCTAAGTTTTTTTTTCTTTTCTTTTTTATTTAATATATATATTTCTAAAACTTTTATGTAGATTTATTTACTTGTCTTTGCGTTGCTTCCCTCTTCAGATGCTGGAACAGGTGATGCTTCATCCAGGTCCTTGGACAGATCCTCCTGCTCCTCCTCCCTCTGACCCCGTTTAGACTTGGTGTACGGCGTCGTTGGTCTGTCAACAGATGCATTAAGGACACGTTTCTGAAATGCTTGTTAATTTCAGACAGACACACAGACCCATCCCCATAGTATGTGTCAGTGCTAGACAATGATTTTGTATTTTTTGTAGATCTTGACAGCTATTTATTGGCACAACATACCCTGCTTTAAATCTTCAACATGCATCAGGCAGACCTTGGAAAATCACTCCTGGAAATAAGCTGAGGCCCTAGACTCAAGAAAAGGAACTAAACAAACCACTACTGGACTTGTACCCAGCTTGACCACGTTTCTTCCTGGAGGAATGTGAGGTTCCATCAATTCTTCCATATCACTAGTTTAATTGATTCTACTAATACAATGATTTTGTTATCTGTGGAGCTAAGTATCACATGCCAAGACATGTCAAGGCACATACCCTTTCTTGGTGTTCTTCTTTTTGCTCTCTTGGGGCGGAGGGGTGGGGGAAGGTGACGGCGAGCGCTTCCTCTTCTTGGCGCTGCCAGGTTTCTTGTCCCTTCGCTCGTCAGGCGTTGTCACCTCATCTGTCAGAGTCTTGGCGGAAATCCTCTTCCTCTTAGGGCAGCCCTCTCCTACCTCATAGTCCTCCTCATTCATCCACTCATTATACTGGTCCAAGTCTAGAATCCACTTTGCGTGGACCTGTCAACAAAAACAATGACACGTTTTTAGGAACAGAAACCACCAGAGTGAAATGTCAGCATCTGTCTGCCTATGACGATTCAACCATGCAGTCGCTGCAGTCTACAGTCACTTTTACACTGTTTGTCATCTGCATGCAGACTTATCTGGACTTCAGAGAGCCGAACTGGCTTTTGAGAGAATAAGATAGAAAGTCAACTGCAAGAATGCGTCTTTAACTGTTTGAATATTTCACAACGATAGCAAATGGCTCGAGCAAATAACACTGGCTGTACAACAAGTGATAACAACCCTACTTTGAATTTATGATTCAGCTGAGTACCACAGCAGGCTCTGTTGCTCTGCAGGCTGACGTGCAGCAACACACAGTTTGGGGTGTTAACAGTGACAGGAAAAAATGAAAAGAAGAAACAACACCTGCAGTCCTGATAAAAAAACCAAAAATGTTTTAAATGGGACACTGTGCAAAATGCAGTGATCTAATCTAAAAATCTAATAAATCAATTTTTTTCCTGCCTGACCTGTTGCCAGGTAACATGATTAGCTGCAATATTCCTAAAGGGGGTTCTTTTTCAGCCTTTTGTTGCCCCGGTCCCAACCCTTTTGAGATGTACTGTGTATGGTCATGAAATTCTCGACGAGCTAATCATTTTCATAAAAAGGTAAGAATGCATCAAATGTTCTCTGTGTCCTACTGTGAATAAAATACTGGTATAGGAGATCTGAAAATCATTACATTCTGGTTTTATTTACATCTTAGACAACATCCCAACTTCTTTGGAATTGGGGTTATAACGTGGGAGCTAAAAACTAAGTGCAAATTAAATTGGTTAAAGACTGTATCTGGCTTCAATGTATAAGTCGTCTGACGTAGCTGTGAAGAGTAGAATCTTGGTGTTATTATCTAATTTATTGTATCATTATACTAATTGCATACCTTCAGGAAAGAGTTGAAATGAGCAAAGGTTAGATTTATACATGATGCAACTGAGCAATGTAGAAAGCGATCACTTAAACTCAGGGAGTGTTTGTATAAAAACCTAAAAATTAGTTCCAATTTTTTCTCATTAAGATAGAATATACTGTTATATGCACATATACTAGAACAAAATAAATGGATTAATTAAGAATAGACGCAAGAATAACTGCCACAAATACCTTCCTGGGCTTTTCGGGGCTGGGAGGATCCTCCACTGCTGCCTCAATCTCACTGGCTGGGATCCAGGTGTCATAACTACACAACAAGAGGAACAAAGTCAACAGACATCACATGTTCAAGCTTGTAAGAGCATCACAAGAAGAGGAATGTGTAGATCGAGTGTACAGACACAAAGTTAGGGAAAGATATACTGTACAGTTTGGAAACCATGCTCTACTTCCACAATAATATTATAGTTCTATTTTTTGTGTGAAGGGCAAATTGTTGAATATTGGGCTTGTCACAGTTTTTGTACAGTGAGCTGACTGCAATAATCTAAAGTAAAAACTATATTTTGTCTAATTGCCGGAACAGTTTCTAATAACCTGTTAAAAACAAGGCACTAACGTCACACATCTAAAACTAGTTCAGGCATAAAATCAACAGAAGTGTGTGTGAGAATCTGTTATAAAATAAAGTTCAATGATTCTGAGGGCCTATTTCATGTCCATGTGCTGCAGCTGGGTTTTTAGGCATCAACTTAGAACAAACCTGTCAGGAAAGTATCCCCAGTGGAGCAGAACTTGCTTATCTCTCTTCATCACAGGACGCACCCACTCCTCTGGAGCAAAAGATTTGCATCGTATTAGCACGAGACGCTTATGCAGCAGAAGTCTTAAACGTAAACAGCTGTGTTTAACAAACCAAGGTCTCACCTTCCTCCAGACTGGTGGGAATAGGCACCACAACATGGGAACTGGAGGATTTGTCCTCAGTCACTGAGCCCTGCAACACATAAAAACAGTGTATATTCTACATGCTCTGCAGGAATAACCCACCCCTACTTCAGAGGGAACTATAAAAGGAAACATGGTTTAATGTAAAACAAACCAAAAAAAGAATGCTTTTAGTTTAATTATGAGAGTCATTTCTGTCTTTAAAACGAAAACTAAACCACACCTGATGTCTTTTGATGATGTCTTTCAATTTTCCGAGCAGCTTTGGTTCTATGTCAGGGCTCAGGTAGATGACAGGTCTAGTCAGACAGTTGTTCTAAAGGAAATAAAGCAGATGTGACTTTATTAGATTAAATAAACAATCATAAATTCATACATGCAGGAAAACATTTACATATACCCAGTTGTTCTTACTGTTATCACATAACTGGGGGTCCTTCTTATTACTATATTTAAGATTCAGGCTGCCTGAATCTCAGACACTTTACATGTATGATGTAAGCAGAGGAAACCTGTAACCTCTCCATCAGTGTTGTGTTTTTTTTTGTTTTTCTCTCCGCCCTCAGAAAGGGAAAGAAACAAAAAAATAGCTTATTTTTTTGAGAACTGTGTTGAAAAGCTGTCATAACTGAAACAATTAGGATTAAGATAATTCACCACTGCATTTGGCTGTCCAAGAGTTTAACATAGAAATATTAAAAGCAAACTCACCTGCACTAAGGACTTCTCAATCGTCATGAACATTTCCACATTTCGGTCCATCCTTGACGGGTTCTGGAAGTCAAACCTGCGCCTACCAGGAAATTAGACTGGAGTTACACACGAAACGGCTACATGGCCAAAATCCAACAGAGCACCGTACCTTTGGACTCTAGACACTCTGCTTATGAGATGCCTGATTATCAAAAGTCTAAGATCAGCTGGAAAGAAAGTCTTACCATCCTTGGTCACTCTTGAACTTGTAGGCTGCAGCCAGGATGTGGCAGAGAGCCCCCCCTGACTTGAAGTCCAGAAAACACTTCATCTGCAGGCAGGAAACACAACAGCCTCAGAATGCATCACTGCGGGGCAAAGTGATGTTCAGGTTTGTTAATCAGAGAGAGAAATGGGTAAAAGCCTCATACTGGTAGCTTAGTGAGCGGAGGGTTGCTGACATGTCTACCAAACACCTCCTCCTGGAACTGGAGCAGCTGGACCACCAGGCTGGACAGAGACTTGTTGGTGGGGGGCTCGGCCTGGATGTACTGAGGAGACGGCACAAAATGACTGTCAGAGCGCACAAATACAAACTATGTGTTGCTGTGTGACACTCGTGTGGACTCTGGAAATGTTAATGCTTTCACTTTAATCATTCAAAGTGACACATGGCGCTGTAACGTGAAATGTGCGATGGGGGCGGGGGGTGTAAATTCACAGCATTAATACACTTCATCATGATTATTAGTGGTTCTTTTTTTTCCTGAAAGGAACAATATATTTATGGGGGGTTACGTGTCTATGCACAGCACGCTGCTCAGTGTTATTTCACACCGGTCAATGCTTCAGACACGGAGGCGCGCCATAGAGCCAACATCTGGATGTGAGCTGCTTTACCGTTAGCCGATTAGCTAACTAGCTAGCTAGCCTGCAGGCTAAAGTCACCTTTTTTTCAAAAATCTATCGTCTCAGATGAGATTGTGAGCTGCATTTGGATCGATTTAGCTACAACAACGTATGCGGATGTCGCCATAGGCAGCTGCATCTGGTGCAGCTGTTGGCTCAGCATCCTTTTGTATCCCGGCTCGAGTGAATCAAACAGCTGGACGCTCAGCAGCACCCTCCCTCCTCTCTTTGTCACTGCCTCTGCCCAATAGGTAAGTGCGTACATTTCTGGGTGAAAAATGAAAGTTCCGTGTGCATGCTTACAAAACATGCGCTCAGTACCTTTTTGTAATTCTTTCCCAGCCAGACGCGGACATTATCAAACTGGGAAACGGTGTCAGACGCTTCGAAATATTTTACATTCGGGCCGCCGTCTTTCTTCCGCACCGCCATCTTTGCCTGCAGACAACTAGTCGATGTTGCCTGCCCCCAAGCGGTGAGAGTGTGGTACTGCAACTGTGGACAACACGTGTGCTGTAATGACAATAGATGTGCGACAGGGGGCAGAGTGATGCAGATAACGTTTTCATCTCCGATCCGTGAGAGTTCAAAACTGCGCCCCGCACCCGATGAAGAAGTCATTTCATTCACACAAAAGCAAAAGTTAGGCCTGCCATTTTTTGTTGTGTCATAACACCGAATAATCACAATGGATGCATTTACATGTAAGCAGCACTTTAATGATGTAGGTGGTTGAGACGGAGCCGATTGTAACCACTTTATACCGTTGGTTTACCAACTGCCACGCGTAATCCGACATGAAACTAATTTGCTTGTGAAATGTGCAAGGGAGTTAGCCGGGAGTATGAAATAGACCAAATTAAATTAGTCAGGTAGAAAGCAAGTATTTTTTTAAAACAGTTTTTTTTTATAACAGTTCTTAAATATATATGTATTGAGTTACTTTCCATTCGTGCAGGCTAAACCACATCATTTTTCATTTTTTGCAGAGTGGACATGATGTAAATCTTTTCCATTCAGCACAGCCCAGGTTTCTGGCTGAGAATGTTAACTTTTGATTCAATACCTTCAATTATCAATTATTAAAAAGTCCTTCGTTTTCTCAAGTGAGGTGTTATTTTCTTGAGGAATTAGGAATGGTGTTAAAAACCAAATCATGCGGGCCACCCTGGTGCAGAGGTCATCGATTCAGTCGGTGCGAGTTCGGGTCCCAGTTGGGGCTCTTTTCTACACGTCACCCTCTTTCTCTGCCCCAGTTTCCTGTAAATAAACTTTTAATAAAGTCCACTAGTGCCAAAGGTCCTTAAAAAATAAAAGAAAAACACTGTTTTGATAATATTTGTTTTGTCCTATAGATCTATCACCAAAGGCTCAATTCATGTCACAGTTATGAGTGAAGTAATGATTATTTATATTAGAAGTTTTACAAACAGAACATTGCATAATTTGCATTTTTTTTAAAGAATGTAACATTTTGTGAGTTATCCTAGTCAAACTGTCTTTATATTGAATAAATAAAAAGTAGTTCAGAGCCTATAACTCTTCCAAGCATACTTTGAATGCAATCTGTAGGAGCCTAATCTTATGTTGGTAAAGCATTTGTAGTATATGTCTATTCTCTTTGTTTGTTATCTGTTCATTTTGATCACTAGTCAGTCAGAATTTACACAAGTTGTGTTTCAGACTCAAAATTAAATGGTGCCTATTGTGCCACAAGTTTGTAAATTACAATTGATGCATGTAATGTCTCTCTGCATCTCCACTGGTCTTAAAGTGGAAGTGCTAAAGTCTTCAGGTCATGTATGGGTTTCTTTTTCTTGTTTTTAACTAGCTGAACCCATTGAGATGTAGATTACCTTAGGTTTATCTCTTACTGCTTTGCTTAGGGTCGGATAGCTATTCAGTCAAATAAAACCCTTACTGCCTAAACTGTTTTTTTCTGTCTCCATTTTATGTTGTAACCCACCCTATGTTGTAGCCAGGATGAAACTTACCGATTTCACAAGAACATTTCAGTTTTTTACTTGATGCTCGCAGCCCCCTTTTAGTGATTGAGAGACTGACAATGCAAAGGCAAAATATAGAATCATGAAAAGCACTGACATTTGTGAGGAATTGTGAAAAAAAATTGTATTTTATTTTAAGAAATGGCAATGAATGACCTAAACAATTAAATCACTCCCTGCAAATGTAAGAAAGTGTGCTAATGAGCCACACGGACAAGTTGACAGGCAGAGGAACAGGTGTGTCAAATACGATTCATAATCAAAGTTGATTTTAAATGAGCAGCTGATATATGCTTTCAAAAAGTGTGTTTTTAATAATCTATGATACAATCATTAATATGACTCAGTAGGCTCTTTATTGGTCAGTCATCTTTTAGTTTTCAGAATTTACTCACTTCTGCTTTTTATTTTACACCCACTGTCTCTGTTTCTCCAGAGTCAGATGGTGACAGCAGGCCTTACTATTTGCAATAAGCTCTGGTCTTAAGTGTGATTTATTATGTGTTTCTGAATGAATTTAACACATTTTCTATCTTTCTATCTTATAGGGAATTGAGTAGAGAAAGAGTTTAAAAAAAGGTGCATCTTGCTATTATGAAGGAGCTTTTTTTTTGTTGCCAAAATGGCAGAGACAATGATCTCACATGCTTGTTGCTCTAAGGCAGAGCTTCTTATCCTGGGGATAAGAATCCCAGTGGGTGAGTGTGTGAGAGAGTGTAGAGGATTGCTTTTCTCCTTCCTTGTTTTAGCTCAAGTATGTGTATTTGATTAATATTACAGCCACTGCTGCGAATAAGGCAAATGACTCAAACAAACACTATCACATACTTAAAACTTTATGACTGTTCCCTGGAAGTACGTATAACCTTACAATATATCCCATGATATTGTGTAATGTATATTTGACAAAAAGTATAGAGTGAGAAAAAAAACTCCTAATCATAAAACATAGTTTAGGACTACATACCGTCTCAATCAGTGGGTCTAGGAAAAAAAAGGACTTTTGTACAAAAGTCACAGGAAATTAATTAGATATGAAAGAACAGAAATAACAAATCAAAATATATGTCTGAGTGTTTTCATTTCTCTGACCTTTCTACTGGTCCTCTTCTTGTCAGAGGCTTAAATTAACCTTCATTAACAGAGAATAGGTGTTAGTGCGTGCATGTGTGTAAATCTTACATGACCCAGACTAATTTGTGAAAGCGCAGAGACAACACTGGGAGAAGAGAATTGCTCCTTGAACTAGTATTCCTTAGACTCTCGGTGTGTTTGTATTTGCTCATGTGAGTGTGTGTGTGTGCACATCTGTGTGTAAGGGTGTCTGTGTGTGTGTTTGGGTAGTGCACCCGTCTGCGCTGACGGAGAGAGAGAAGCCTATTGATTATTTTAATCCTCCTATTTGTGAGTCTGTGATCCTCTCGGCTCAGCCTTCCACAGGAGGATTGCTAATGGGCCTGAACGCTTCCCTCCTCAGCCCACTATCCCTGTCCAATTAACTGAACGCTGGAATCTGCAAGGAGCGAGCGCTGGGACTCAGAGGAGGGGTGAGGGGCCTCTGTTGAGACACAACCCGGCCAACTGCCCCTGCAGTCCAGCATCTCTAAAACCACTCATCTGCACCACATTCAGCAGGAGCACCTTCACGCAGAATAGTATTACTTCTCACCTTTAATTAAAAGTCCTCCTTGTTTTTATTCTGGGGAGGTGAGAACTCCCAATCATGTCTCCCATTTTAGTTTTCACAGGGTGGCTTTGCTGAGAAGCAGCAGAAGAAGAGGAAACAAGCCTTTAATGGGAAAGCTACCTTTACGCAGGAGGCTGTAGCTGTAATTCCAACATGTCTCTGATATTTCAGTATTTGTCCCAGTAGTGTGTTCCCCTCTCCTGAGATAGATTGTGAGAACCAAACATTTACAGAATTATTTACCACAAACCAAACAATATGGTCAGTGTACATAAAGTCAACAGGAGATTTTTTTTAGGCAGCTCCACCTCCTTTTAGCCAACAGCAGATCTATTCAGCAGACACTGTGACATCTACCGGCAATGTGGAAAAAATGGTTCCTCGGATGTGGCTTGTGGTGCTTGAAGATATTTGATAGAATGTCCAATTCTATACTCAGATTAATTTTAATAATGTCTTCAGAACCCTGCAAACTCTCTTAAACTGCAAATGATTGAATTATCATTGTCATTGCTGTAATATACTACAATTTCAATTATTTGCATTTCTATACAGATCTGGTTCAGACATTGTCTAAAAATGACAATGTCAAAAATGTTTATCCCGAAATACTTGCTAAACAATTTGCATAACAATGTGTTGAACTGAGATGATGAACACGGTAAACAGTGTCTACATGGGTCCAGACATTTGAATCCAATCATTCCACCAAGTTGACTGATTCTTCTTAAATAACCTTTTGATTAGTGTTAGAAGACACCATGCGGCCCATTCACACTACTACATTGTTTGTTTGTTTTTTTTATTATACATTTGCACTGTCTATCTTTGCACTGTCGATATAAACACACTGCTTTTTTTTTTCTTTCTCAAAAATCAGGACACTTCGACACATGGAGGGGCTGCGATCGAACCAATCTGTCATCATTGTGTGTATATGATTGTATCTGACATGATCTCAGAATAAGCCACTCAGTAATTTGGGGATTTTTTTTATGTATTTTTCTCCATCTTATTTTGCCATACATGACTCTGACATGAAACAGAAAAAAAAAAAAGATTATAGTGTACATGTATAATTCTGACACGACTGGGAGGGGAATTGGTCCAGGTTGCTTCTCTCTCTTTTTTTCTTCTCACTCATAATTCTTAGGTAATTCTAAGGATTTACATCTAAGAGGCTGTAGAGTTGCACAGTTGAATTCAGATCTCATTTAGCAGAGTTTAAACTGTTAAGCATAAATTCAACACTATGTTTTTCAAATAAAGTGCTGTGTGGGTTTTTTTGTTTTGTTTGTGTCTCCCTTATATATCCAAACCAGAAGAAACACAATCCATCATTATATAAAAAAAAATTTGATCATCACTTATAGGGAAGGTCCAACAATGCACGTTACAGGAATGAGTGTTTAAAGTCCAAGTGTAGATTCTTTTGGAGGAACAGATGAGTTAAAGCATTAAATTGTAAAGAGAAAATCTGTTCTTACCTTCTTCAGTGGTGACTCGTTATCTGAACTTTGCCATAAGATGGTTTATTTTCTTTTAATCAAATAAAAAATAATGCAATAAACATCACCCAGTGTGCAGATAAAACTTCACAACACCTCTGCCTCTGAATCTTCCTGTAATGTATAAGGGAACAAATAAAACACACATTCTACTTGGAGACGGCAAAATAGTCTTGAATTTTCTTTTCTTTTTAATTGTATTTCTTGGTCCTCAAGGGCAGAGAGAAATCTATGCAGATTACATAACAAATACACACAACTCAGCTTGCAAAGTACTGTGACAGCAATTTATCCATACTGCTTGCAAACAAAAGAGTGCCAGAAAACACACACTGTTGGATGCAGCATGGCACAGAGGTTATGTAAAGCCACTCAGGGGGAGAATGTCTGTGTTCAATATACAGTGTCAGTTTGATTTTCAGTTACATCACAACAATGAAGAGTTGAAGAGATAAATTCACATCCAGATGTGATCAGGGTTAAGTCATGCTACTCACCTTTAAAGCTGGGCCATTTGCTGGGACACGAGTCTCTGTCATATATATTAGGCCAATATGAAAGTCTTTTTTTGCTTGGCACTAAACTACAATAAATATGTTAAAAGAAATTTGATATTGTACCCTTCGAATCATTTTATTTTAATTTTTTTGTATATATATATATATATATCATTTAGCTACATCCCCAAATCTGTCATTTTTGTATGCAGAATTTGAATAACAGTGTCATGTTGTTTGTTCTCACCATACAAAAGTAATGTTCGTCTCAGTTTGTATGGGGGCTTTAACAGGAGTGACTTCTATCCTGTTACATACAAAGATTCGCGGTCACTATCTGAAGTTAGCATTTCATGAGGTGATATGTATCAACATTCAAAAGGGCTGCCTGTGTTATAAATAGGAAATCCCTGCCAGTTTGCTGTTGTATCACATGGATCAGATTCTTCACGGAGCTTAAATTTAACAAGGGACACAATCTCATGCATACAAATGAAAATAAATTGACAGTATAAGGCACAGAGAACCTATAGGTGTGACAAAAGGCAGTAAAACACCAACAACAGTCACTTGCATTTTTAAGAAAATTTTGAACATGTGTACATTCACAGTAAAAAATTAAATAAATGCTTTCACATTTTGGGAAATAGACACTTGAAAATCATTACTTACACCCACTACTCTCTGTGGCTATCCTGCTGTCCTGCTGTGCAGAGCTAAGAAAGGATGTTTTGAATCTCTAGATCTTTTATTAATTCAAGTACCAATGAGTGACGCACTAAAGAGCTTTCAGAAGAGAATTGCTTGAAGGGAGCATATTACGCTCATATTCAGCTCTACATTTAGAGTGAGGGACACCATTGAAACAGCTTTTCAGTTAAAAAAAAAAAAAATCATTGTTTGTCTCATTTTACCTGTTATACTGCTCCTTAGTTGAGTCTCTACCTAAAAGAGGTGATTTTAGCCAAAATGCCCCCTTTCCTCTACCTTGAGGTCTTATGGATGGGCAGCCCTCCTCCCCCATCCTGTTGCTGGTGTGGATGTCGACTTACTATGGAGGATAACTTGTGGCCTTTTACTAGTATTGACAAATTCTCAAATCTATCCACACAAATGTGAGCTGATTCAGTATTCCAGGCAGACATCCATTTCTGGTAGTTATAATGCTCACGACTAGACTCGTGCTGTTCTTTCAGGGGTCTGCTAAAACTGTGACCTATTCAACTTTTTCTCGTATTTTGAATTTCACTAGAAATGACAGATTTGTTTTTTTTGGAAGGGAAAGGGGGGGACCTCCCTGGATTCTGATTTTATAAGAAAAACATAAATTGCAGAGGTGTAGACCCCTCTGCAAGCTGTTTCATGACAACTTTAAAAACATCTGACACAGTAACTTTGCATCAGAAAACAAAATTAAGCATAAAGTATCCTCTCTAAATAATACACCTGTAGCATCTACCATTACCAGTGTTTGGAACGAATACGTTTCCATTTAAATTCCAATGGAGCCAAACATGCGTCAAAAGCTACTTCTCTTATAGAATAAACCCTCTGAATTGCTATGCTATGGGCAAAAATTTACTTGCCTTGCTCTGAGCAAGAAAACAAATGAGCATATTCCCTAACCTGTTGAGCTATTTCAGTAATACAGCAATCTGTGGCTGTAAGGATTGTGTGTGACTGAGTAGGTGAGTCTGCAGAGGACACCTCAGCTCGTTAGCAGGATATGATGAGGCTTCGAGGCTCAGGATCCATCTCAAAGCTAAACCTCGGTATTGATAAACTTTGTGTGTTTAGGGACTGTCACCAACAACCGGACGACCTCCTTCCCTCTAACAGGAGTAAGAGATTTAGCAAGAAGCACGAATACTAACATGATACTTTCATACCTCAACAGAACTGATGGGGAAACACATTTATGTGCTTCCACACGGACATGAGCGCACACATACAACACACTTGGCTATGATCATGAAGTTGGCTGTATTATCAGCGGTGATCAATATATTCATGCTTTTTCTTGTTTGACGTCTACAGACATATTGAAAATCCATCTCACAGTGAAGGTGAGAGGCTGCAGCCAAATACCCCCACTCGGATTGACAGTCTACATTCAGATATCATTTCAGTCGATTCCAGACCAGTGGCTGAAATGGTCAGCATGTCTTCGAGCAACAACTGAGGTCCAATTAATGCGTGCAGATTTGTGTATGCAAAATGTATGCGTGTGGAAAAGGTCTGAATTGTTTTTTAGCCATGCCTACACATACTGTACATAGCACTGAATAGTGATTACACAGGTATGTGTATCAGAGGTGTCAATGTAATATATACAATTTTATATTCATTTTTACACAAACTCTCCTGAAACTCTTTTCATAAAGTGTTCTTGTTACTACATATTTGCTGTTCTGTGCAGCAGTGAAATCACAAATGAAAGGAAGAATGGCGCAGTAAATGAAGACAGGAGGAGAAACGTTTTGCTTGATACAGAGAGGAAGGGACGAATGTGATGCTGTCAATCAGGGTAGACGAGGAAGCCAGAGAAGGTGCTGTATTTGTTGGTGTTTCCCCCATGAACTTTGCCCCCGTCCAGCTGTATGCAAACATCATCCCCTACGTCAAGGTGCAGGATAACGCTGTTAGAGGCGTAGTCGTAGTTCTGATCTGCATCTTGAGCGATTGCACTCGCCCTCACCTGGAATAAAGACGAGAAAGATGATGACAGGAAAGACGCATTGAATTATGCTGCGTATGTGTTATTTGTCTCAGTCTTTCTTTGTTCTTTATTGTTTCCTTGAGCATGTCAAATCTTCATTATAGTTAGTGAGGGAGAGAAAAATGCTACAGCAGCGTCCTTGAATTGATTTGAATAGGACATATAGGAAACCTCATGTTAGTGTTAAATAAAGCCAGTTTTTTTCCCACCAGGATTTTTAGAGGAATACTAAGGAACAAATTGAGCCATGCTGGACAAAGAACTGGGACACTTAATTCTACTATGTTCAAAAATAAAGTTTTTTTATACGTTATATTTTTGGTACATTGATCTTTTTTCTTTTTCTTTTTTCTAAATCAGACCACTTTGCATGTTTATTATACTCTTAGTGTGACAACAAGTAAGAACATGAACAGTGAGCTTTGTTCAAGACTTAAAAAGAACATTTAAATCTACCAAATTAGACCTTGAGCAAAGGAAAAATAAATCAAGTGAAAAGCAAGAGTCATTTTCAAAGACTTCCCTTACGGCTGACAAATTCTGCCAACAAGAGGAATTAGATCCAGAGATTTTGTCCATCTCTTATAATAGTCTAAGATTTTATTAAATATCTGCTCAAACAAAATACTCTTTGGCTAGTTCCATTTTATTGATTGCTCCTCAAAATGGAAGCGTGTTCACTATAACAATCTAGAAGTTAATTTACAGGACAGCATAATAAAAATATATATCAACGTTTCACACAACGGAAGCAATTATCATGCAGTCCAGTGATCTAATGCAATACATTGAAGGTAAAATCACTTATCACTCATCAATTATGAACGTATAAAAATAAAGGAGAAAAAAATTACTGCAATTCTAAGATGTTTTTATTCTTATTTCTACAAATATTTCATTTGGGTCATCAGTAAAATCATCCTTATGACAGATTTGTGTTGTTTATTTCTATTTTTGTCTCATTTTATCTCAGTATTCCACCAGCATCAAGTTGGTTCACTTTATTAGGAAGCGGACCGGTGCCATTTTATTTCCTGTTTCAGACTGTGATCTTGGTGTAATGTCATCAGTACTGATACCTTCCTGCCCACTGGGTAGAAAAATAAGATGTGCAGTGATCTTTGGCCACAAACCTCCATCTGGGAGCACAACCTTTCTTAGTCACTATCAATTTTTCCAGAGGATTGTTGCTCTCACACCTGATCCACCTGTTGCAGAGGATTTCAAAGTCTGATGGGATTACTAGGGAGGATGGTATCGGGGAACACATCAGTTCATTTGTCAAGTAGTTACAGAGAGCACGACACACCTTCACACATATGCATTCTGATCACTGATGTGTAACTGCTGATCTATGATCACTGTTCGTCTGTCTTTTTTTTTTGTTCATGTTCATCCTTGATAAGTTGTGTACCTGTGTTGGAAATATTCTACATCCACATTTGAAAATTTGTTTTCTGATATGAAAGCATTTAGAAAAAAAACCTCTCCATGTGCTCCTGCTTCCTCTCACTTTCCAAGAACATGCATGTTTGTTTGTCTCTGAGTGACCTTGTGATGGCCTGGCGACCAGTCCAGGGCGTACCCTGCTGGATGGGTGGATGGATTTGTAAAAAAAAAAAAAAAGAGGATCTCTATAGCTAAACTAACACACCTGACAAAATTAAAAAAAAAAAAAAAAGAAATGAACATAGCATTAATAAGAATTGAATCTTAACAGAATAACAGCTGATAGTCTAAATAACAAGATACCCATGTCGCCCATGTTAAATCAACGCCCTGTAGTTGAGGCTGATTTCTGGAGTTCTAAGACAAAAAATTAATGATCCTTAAACAGAAAAGTTGTGTGGGTAGCAGACTTGAACATAGTAAAAGAAATGTGTTTTTTTAACTAAACTATATACAGTTTGTATAAGTGTGGATGTATCCTTAATTTTGTTTACAACAGGGGAAAATTACTTTAGACAAGCAATAAATCCTACGCTGACCTTTGAAATTGTGAACTATGGATACAATTTCCTATTTACTTATGAACCATATAGAGAAACATAGGGCAACATTATTAATGTTAGTCTCACTCTTGTCAATGTGTTGAGAATAAATCAAGTTCACTGGTCTCTTCTTGGCGCTACAAAATACATTGACCTCTAAATGCTGTGCCGTATTCACTAGTTTGGCACAACTAAGTCACTGTGACAAAAAATGCATCAGATGTATTACAATTTTGCAATACATACATGCAAAATGTACAAATGCACATACACAGTGTTTTCTAACTGAAACTGTCCAGCATCACTCCAACCTGTCACATACTGACGCTTTGAGCCACCTAACACAATTTCAATCAGTGTATTTCAGTAAGATGTGCGGTTTGTGTATCCAGTGGGTTTTCTGTCTTTAGTCGAATGGGTGGAAGTTGTCATTGTGGGTTTTTTTCAATACCTAACCTAAAGACATAAAGAACAGCGACTGAATCCTAAAATGACATTTCATGTTAAAGTTACTTAGAAACATCAGTGGTTGGGACAGGAGTTGAAATCAATTGTTTGGCTTGACAGTCGTGTGTGGGGCTCCATCAAACCCTACTGGCATCCAAACACGGGCTTCATCACGCGTTTCATTAGATGCATCTGTTGCTTCATGACTTTTACCTCTATGTAGTTACTGTCCTGTCTAGAATCATGAAAAATCTGTGGTAATCATGTCTCTGGACACCAATTAAATATTTGAGTTTTTGCGACTATTTCATGTTTTACTGTGACACTGGGTTTCTATAACACAGTTACAACGAGTGCTTGAAATTTTAATCGTTATAACTCAGGAATTAGTTCTGCCACAGAGTACACGCCAGTATTCAAATTAGGGCTGAACAATATATGAAAAATTGATCATTGTCACAATATCATCGTGAGCTACATCACATAGACTGCAACACTGTTGAATAACCATTTTGACATGAATTACGACAGGCACACGTGTATCAAGTGGAACTACATTACACTTCTTTTTGTCTTTTGCGCATGTTCTACAACTAACCGGCATGCAGGCTTTGATTAATTCTCTGGTATAAAGACCTCAGAACCTTCAGCCCAGAATGTTTTTTTTTTAAATTGTGCACAGTTTTGGCAGAATAAAACATTCTTCACAGTTTCATCTACTCTACATCTGGACACTTTTATGTCACCCATGTGATACTGAGTCTGTCATTGTATAACCAGCCAATTCAGAGCAAGTGTGATGATTACAGTAGACATTTACATGTCAGTTTGTAATAATATGTTACTGCTTAAAAATGATTAAGCGGTGTCCCCACATTATAAGACGGTGATGATGCTAAATAAACACAACAGTGTTTTCAGTAGCAAATGAAGACAGAAGAATTAGTAAGCCCAGCCCCCCTCCACCCAAGGATTCAGTTACACACATCAGTGGTGTAACACAGCATCTTTCTTCATTATGTTGTTAAATATTCCTGTGTTTTCATCCATTCCACGTAAAATCTGAGTTGTTTTTTCCACTCATTAAGCAAATCTGTACATAATAAATTGCAGTTTCACTGGCCAAGTAACAAACTATTCAAGCAGACAAACAGTGGAGAATAAAGTGTGCATCTGCATACATATTAATGAATGCAAATGCAATGCTCTAACTCCATCCTTGTCTCCTCCACTGGGTCTGAGTCTGACTAAGGATATGGTTCATCATCTGCACCAGTCATCAGGAGTCCGTGATCCCTTGTGATCACAAAGACATCAGATATGTCCAAACTGCCCATTTCTCTTCATCTCGTACCTCTGCTCATGTAATTACTTTAATATATTTCTCTGTACAAACATTTATTTCATTTTGAGGTATATGTTTTAGTCCCTTCTGGAAGACAGAAATTAATCAATACATTTCCTTTGTTTTTATTCAGCTCACATCTCTCCATTAATTGTTGTCTCCCTCCACACACCTCACCCCTTCCATCATCCCTTTCTCATTCACCACCCTATCCCTATCTCTTCATTCTGAACCCATCTATCCATCTTTTTGTGTCCGCACACTGGGATAAGATGCAGGTCACGCACACATTTTCTCTCCCCCGCCATGGCAGTGTTGGCAGGAGCAGCGACTAAGTGTGTCCCTGTCCGGTCTAAATCGGATTGATTAACAACGTGCTGCTGTGGCAGGTCTCCTGAGAACCTCCTACCCGACCCCCAAACTGCCCCCCCCCCCCCTTCACCTCCGCCCCCCACACCCTTACAACACCCCTCCTTACTCCTTACCTTCCAGATGCATTAGGCCGTCCTATACATGGCTGCAGGCTACAGTAATTGGTAGTTTGACAGCCATGGCAGATCCCCGCCTAATAGATCCAACTCCTCAATAACTCCATACAATCACAATAAATGGGGGCACAGGATAGGCAACAGTGGTCAAATAGGCCCATGAAATACTAGCAGGAGGTCAGGATTAGATGCTACACACACATCATCCCTTTCTCTCTATACATCTTGATAAGAGTAGCTCTCTTTCCTTTTTGTTTTTATGTAGCTCAAGTGAGCAATTGAGGGGAAAAAAATTGAACATGTGAGACATTTTGTTACTTTAAGATGTAAGAGCACGTTCCTCTGAAATAACTGAGCAGCTCCCCTGAGGAGACCTAATAGGTTTTTAGAAAAAATACAACAATAGGAAACATTTTGACAACATCTGTCTACATGGTTGAATTCGCCTAACAGTACTGTCAGCTCAGTTAGAAGCTGTCAGGCAGCTGTAACTAGCTGTGAATACAGTGTACTAATCAGCAAAGAACATTAAGGCCACTCGTAGATTAAGTAAATAGTGTTGATTCTCCACTACCAATGGTGCACGTTAAGGCCAGGGATACATTGGAAGAAAAGGCTTGAGCAGTTTAAAATGACCTTTGTGGTATGAAATCTGAGTTGGAGTATATCTGTAACAGAAAGATCAGTCAGCAATGGGAAGTCCTTTCAATGTGAGACCAAACTATGAACTAGCGCTGATTGGTGGATGAGCTGCAACATCTGATCCATCGTGGTTCCACCTTCAAACTCAGAGGATTTAAAGGATCCAATGCTTAAGTCACAGTGCCTGATACAGCGAGACACCTTCAGAGACCTTATAGAATCAAAACCGCTTCAAGGAATATGAAGGACCAACAACATATTAAGTTGTTGTAATATTTTTTCTTATTGGTGCATAACACTTCAATTAATACTAGCTCACCTCGCTGCATGTACAGTATACGTGCTATGGTACAATAAATCATCCTTAAAATATCCTTTGATCACAAATCTGCATACCTGAAATGCCCACATTTAAGGCTCACAACAAAAGTTGCAGCAGTGATATTCACACTATCTTATTGAAATGGCCTTTTAAACATGAACATTGGCTAATTATATTTGCCAGCCAAAAGGACACAATGTTATTTATGGCTTACGGTTGACTTCCTTATTAGGCACGTGGGTTTTGCTTAGTCTCTACTTTGACAGTGGAGATGCTGACATTTAATGTGTTGTGTTTATGATTAATTAGTGGTTTTTACTCTCCTTTTATATATACAGTAACCCAGTGATCAGATTTTCTTCTTCAGACATTTTAAGCACAAATTTACAGGAGCATGACATTTAAGATATTACTGCAGTCAAACTCAGTTGACACAATGGAATATTTATGTTGTCTCAGTATGACTAAACTGACGTGAATAAAGTCACAAAACAGAGAGAAAAAGCTGCAATAACATGAAATAGATTTCCAAAAGATTTACAACAAATTTAAGTGTTCAAGTTTGACATTAAATGGCTTCCTCAAATATGTGAAAACATATATTATTTGAGTATTGCTTAATGAAATTTATGCATACATTTATAAATATATAGTTTTACATAGTTGTGTTTGAGGAATCTTTAACCCATAACTGAGAAACATATTTCTTAGACCAGGCCTATAATGGTCACATATGTTTGAGACATGCAATATGACGATTTGCACTGTTGAGTCGAGCAAAGGTTACATCTCGATTTGGCCGTTTAATTGGACAACCGTTCTTGTGCCAGCATACATGCATGGGATCAGAATCGAGCTATTGACTAAAGTAAGTCCAAGGGCACTTCTTACTTTATCTGTCTGAGATCATCTTATATTCAACTATGGCTTAGTTCAAAGCACAGACGTCGTCTTTAAGTTACTTGAATGGGATTTTGTCAGTTGACACTGCGGTTATGACATCAGGATTTTATTAGGGCAGAACAACAGGATTTAGTGGGATTTTTTCTGTACTGATATACACTTACAGTATAACTTTTTATAAAACAAGAAATATGTAAAAAGAAATAACTTTGGAGCTTGACCTATTTGAGTTGAATGCCTGTGTGCATAGTGATTTAATCCCCAATCACATTAACTGGGTGTTTTAGCCCAGCTTTGAGAAGCGAAATTCCGTATGATTTCAGTCAGACTAAGAATTTTATATTGAGTTTTAAAAGTCTGGTTTTGGTCAAGCTAACACAAAATTAGTTTTGTATTTTTTTCTAGTGTCATGTAAACGTTCTAACTGAAAGTAGCAGAAATGAGTCTGCAGGTTCAGCTGTCAGAAACAATCAGAGTGAAACCTTGTTTTCTTAAAGTGGGCAGGACACACTGGGGCTCTGGGAGTGAAAACAAAGAGGGAAAGGCAAATCAGGATTATTGTCAACAGCAGCGGAGATTGATAGCGACAAGGGGGAGAATTTCTGTCTGTTGGGCCAACGCTGTTCTGACTTGATCTGCTGTTGTTGGGAGGAGAGGGAACCCAAGAGACAGCAGAGAAGATTACACTGCCTACACTTTTCATTAGGGGAGCAGCATTAAATGGGGATTGAGAGCCACAGAGACATGTTAGCAAGAGGGAGAGAGGGGAAAATGACAGCACAGAAATAATTCACTTACAGTGGTAAATGCGCACTAAAATCTCAATAAAATCTCAATTTTCAGCTGTGGGATTTATTCTATCGCTACTGTCTTTGAAAAATATTTAATCCTGAGATATTCACCAGTTTTATGTATCCGTGCTGCTAAGATGTTTAAGCTATGTCTTTTTGAAAACCATTGGGATAAGGTGATAGGGCCAGGATGAAATAGGTAAACAATGAAAAGGTGGTGGTGAAACCAGAAATCTGGATTAGGTCACAAAGATGAGCAAACAGCTGCATGTGCTCTGGCAGCTGAAGCATATATGGGTTCGGGTTAAAGTAAGCCAAAGCTGAGAGAGGCATTGAAAGATGGAGAGGGTGCCTATTGGATAACAAACTGATCAAGCATGCCTGTTTTCAGAGCAGGAGGGGGGATAAATGAGTTTGGGGAGGTATGTTGTCCATGTGGTGGGTTATTTTTTCAGTTTTTTTTGTTTCACAGTGGTGCCTTGATCCTCTGGTAATAAAACTGACAGGATTCATTCACTGTGATGTACAGACCTCTCAGAGCGGAGCGAGCGATTGAGACAGGGTCTCTTAAACTTACCTGAGGGACCTCTAAGGGTGAACTGGAAGAGAGAAGAAGGGCAATTGAAATGGCCTCTTTTTTGTGTGTGTCTGTGTCTATAAAGGCTGCCATGTCTCTGCCTCCATCCATGTGTACCAGCTTGAGGTATCATGTTTCTATTATGCAGGTCGACATGTAACCCTTCGGCTGCACTGCAGACTAACACACTAATTGGCGTACTAAATGCTAATATTTTGCCATGACACTCAAGACCCAAGGTGTCAAGATGTTGATTAGAAAGTCTCTAATTGGCTCTAGACTGAAACCTTTGAGGGAAGAGAAGATGGCTTAATTGGATATAAACGGGTTCTCTGGCTGGTCTACCTGCAGAGCATCAGCTACAGCCAAGGTTCTGTTCTTAAGTTAAAGTTACCCGATTCCTTAACAGCATACTTTTTCACTGTGCTGTAATGTGCTGTAAAACGTTTACACCCACGCATCTGTACACATCGTGTGCAGACACATACATAGCTTGTGGGCACAAATAGCCATACGGTCCCCCGGAGGGACTAACTGCAGAAAACGTATATAAAATATAAACGTGCCATAAAATATGTGTCACAGGTCAAATGTTAATACCCCTCTAAATCATGCATATTCACTCTGTTCTCGAAAAGCAACCCTTTTTTATTTTTTACAATTGTTCATGCTCTATCGAAAAATGTGAAAAACACTGTGACACACTGCCGTTTATGGAACAGACAAAACACTGCTTCCTTGATGAGGTGGAAGAATGATATAATAGGGAGGCAAAAGAAAAGCACAACAAAGGCAAGACTAAGCACAGCAACAACCAACAGCGTCCTTTTAGCCCTCAGAATATAATGGCCTGAGCCATTATAGTAGAAACATACAGTTAAATAATGGCCGTGTGCACGAGCATTGACACATAAATGTGTGTGGACGAAAAACAAGAGGAGCAAGAAGAGCTGCAGGATACGTGAGGATTCTTTGTGTTTGCTCTACAAAAAATGCTGTCTGAAGAAACTGACTTTTATCCTTATATCACATAATGCCCCCTGTTAGAATGCTATACCACTGTGACATTAAAGCACAGTAAAACACAGGCAACAAGTCTATGAATTAATCTATCTAGACTAAAGTATTGGAGGAAAAAGAAACTGAAAATTTGCCAAAAAAGAAAAAAAAGAAAGTAACTGCCTAATGAAGAGGAACACACTGGCACCTTGTCTGCCTTATACTCTAATTAGCAGCTTTCACCTCACACAGCAGCAGCATCACTCCTGCCTACTTCTAATTGAGTCCAAGCTTGTCATCACCCCAACTTTTAAGAGGTACTTCTCATTAACTTATTAGCTCAAAAAGCTCATTAATTATCTCACATGGTTGCTTTGGGTTTAATCCTCAACTAAAGGGTATCTAAAAGACAGTGACGTATGTATGGAGTGTTTAATGTAAGCACAAAGCACAACATAATGTTTGCTGCTTAATGCTTACAGTCTGAATCCAAACCCATATCTGCAGCCATAAAGTCAATATTATACACTTTTATAAAGACATATTTATTTTCATAGCCTGTACACCTATAATGTGTCTTAGGATCAAATGTCAACTTATGATTAATTTTGTGTCAACCTTTTCACCTTACTTTGTCAAGGCTAAGCTGAAAAGGATATTTTGCTGGACTATTTAGAGTAAAGCCCCAATTTTTTAGCCTCGTCTTACCACAACTAGGGACTGACCAACTCAGATTCAACTATAAAAATCCATCCTCTCACTGCATGCTCATCACTGTAAAGGGCAAAGTACATATTGGTGGTGAATTATAAATCCATTTAAAAGGTCATCTACCTCAACACCAATCTTTTGATGAATTATGGAGCACAAAAAGAGAAAAAGATTCTTTTACTGAGTGCTTAATCAATGCAAACGTCTCGTAAACTTAAACATCGGCATTTCATCAGCAAGTTTTTGAGATGGCGAGACAAGAGCCTGACATGTCAATTTTTTTATATATATATATGTCTGACTTCTTTCCTTATTTTTCAACCCTTCCGTTTTATTGGAGACCTTCGGTGCGTTCTTCTGTGAATACCCATCTATCCCTCTCTGCGTTTTGTCGGTATCCTGCCTGTCTCTGCAGTGATCTCTCCCCAGGATGTGTCGTGTTCTCAACTCCCTTTGACAAGACATTGATTAACACCTTGAATATCAGTCTGACAATGGTTGTGGGCCTACACACACATGTGCACACACATCCGTTCATGCTGTGAAACATGCTCCACGCTGACAGAAGAAGTAAAAGAAAAATGGTAAAAGAATGGTTTGACAAATGTTTTTTTTTTCTTAATTTGAACAGCATATATGTAGCAGGAATTAACAAGTGTATTCTAAAAATAGTACTCTATGAAAGCTACTCCTTTTGTGACAGCAATGTAATAAATTTGCTTTTACAGTCCAAACTACAAAGACACCAAAAATGTTTAAATTATATAGGAGACGCATTCTCTCAATCAAAAACACTCCATGATGTAAAAAGATGTTAACTGTAGCATCACTAGCTAGTGTAACTTCTAAGGACCAAGAGTCAGTTTCAAGTCCTTTAATTCTTTCAATTAAATAATTAAAACTACTTGTCTATGGGAACATTTAGAAGCACAGGCACCAGCTATTAAACTGTCTGACTGATCACGTCTCTTACCTTGTGACTAATTACCACATCAGTTCCAAACATCAGGGCTGCCAGCTGTTGAGTATTAAAATATTGCTTCTGTGTTCTGTGATAGCAACACATAGAGGTTAACTCTATTCTGGAAATTATCCAAAAAAAGTCACTCACTGTGTTTCAGCAGATATACCTGTGTTTAGATAACTTGTAATAAAAAGAAAAGTAGCAGTGATCAATCAAGTTTACAGCACACTCAGATGTCTTCACGAGCACAAAACAAAGAGAAAATAAAGCTCCAGGCTGGAAATAGTTTTAGTGGTTATATATTCTTAAATGCAATTTGTTTATGTTTTGACATCTAGACATTTTTTAGACAAGTTAACAGTGTTCATACAACTTACTTTAAGTGAAAATAGACTATAAGGGTCTGACTAAGGTAATTCAATTTGTCAAAAATGATTTATTACTTTTCTTTTTCATTAATTTTTTCCAATGTCATTTGTTCGAGGCTTATTTGTATGTCGACTGTACACCATGTTAAATTCTATTTCTCTGCATTTAAAAAAAAAAAAAGCAAGCTAACATATATAACAGTTACATTTGGTACCTGGTGTCAAGATCTAACTCGTCACAACTAGTTCCTGAACACAGAAAATGTTTACTTTTTACTTGTAATTTTACATATTGCATTGACTTGCCATTGTCATTGTCTCATGCCTGCTGGATAGTTTCTGTCCAAAAACACGTGTGGTATCAGTTTTCTCTTCTAACCTCAGCAACAATGTGATGAAGAGCATTTCCCAAAATGTCTAAATGTTTCTTTTTCTCTAATGTTCTTCCTTAAAAATCTTTTTCTCCATGTAGGTACATTTACTGTCACAATGAACGAAACTATTTCTACTGAACATGAACACTATAACATTTAGAGACAATGTTATAAAAACAAACCGTAATGCACTACTGGGTGTCTTAACCACCCTCACAATCGATCATTTCTTGAGGAAGCTGCTTCACTCTACTACACGAGCACTTGTCTATTCACAGATATAAGCAGCAAGTGCAATGAACCTGAGAGGGCAAGATCAGCTCTGAATTGGGTTAAATAATTTAGCTGATGGAAAAGATAATTAATGGGGAAGGAGTCAATAGACAGTGTGGACGGGAATGGTGTAAAGTGTGTGTGTGGGTGTGTGTGTGTGTGCGTAAAGGAGGGCACAGGTGAAGGGGAGAGGATCTCATCTAAAGGCTATGAAAGATTTAACAGCAGGAGAAGACAGGAATGACAATGTCAGTGAAGGCACGCAACAAACCAAGACCCCCAATTATATTTGGCATTTAACCATCCCTTCTCTTTACTCTGCACCTCATGCACATTCTGTCAAATCAATAAAATGGGGAATAACTATCTTTATGGACTTGATCAGTCACATAAAAGATGTACTACACACTGATATATGTGGTTGGAAAGACTGCTAAATCAAAGCAGTATAAAGAAAAATTCTGTGTCTGAACTTGACATTATATTGCTTTAACTGTAACTGGTGGCTTGTATGTTAGCCAGCCAAGCACATCACAACTACAGTGTCCAGTAAAATCTGTCCTCAAACCACATGACATACAATTCATATTGTTGTTGTGTTTGTCCTTTTTCTTCTATTCCTTTTTTCCTTTTTTTTTTGTTAAAAATTATTTTAAACACTTTTAGATCCAGAAGAACATGAAGCATTTTGTGATGAATTTGGTGGAAGGTACAGCTTAGGTACGATGCGCTTTCCAAATGTTTAATCATTGTCCAAGAAGCTATTGCCCTGTGTGTTAATGTATTTTAGATTAGGTTTAGGCACCAAAGCTTTTCTTTTAGGTTTGACCTTAAAAAAAAGTGCTTTCAACATCAGCCAGGCTCTTGACAAAGTATCATGATGTTACAAGGTGGGAGTGACAACTTGTTCTTTTACTTGAGAAACACTGAGCTCATGCGTTACCCTGGTTTCCCTAGATGTAAGACAGTAATGTTTTATTCTTGCAACTTCGTTGTCAGTTTTTTTTTTTTTTTTGGACCGTCTTCCTCCACGCTGTCATCAGTGACTTCTTATAAGCTATTTTTATACATGAGCACAAGTGATGCTCAGGACAACGTGCGGGCAGTTTGGACCTTTTACACATCTGCTGTTCACACAAACATTTCACAGTGGGAGATTTTCAGCTGGAGATGAGCTCTCATGACAAGTCGTGCAAGGGAGGGGATGAGGGCGAGTGTTTGTCTAGAGCTTCAGGAGGCAAGACATGATTAAAAAAGTATGTTGTGGAAATCACTGGGTTTTCATTACAACAGGTTGAGACCAACAGATGAGGCTTCCTGGTGACTTGTTGCAATATAAATACGTGTATCTAACTATATCCACAATAGCAAGGAGTGAATGGAAAATCACATACCAGTCAGCAGAAAACAGAATGAAGCAGCAATTCTTGCCAGCACCCACACTTGTCATGGTGGGCTAAATGCTTCAGACGATCACTTGCTATGTTTAGTTACTCTATCACCTGCTGATCTTCCGGGCATTTCACTGCAGGGGTGGATGTTAAATGTTAACAAGAAGTCAACGACAAATGATGCAGATATTTGCAGACTCTCTGGAACCTCTCTAGAAAGTTTCCGGACCACAGTGCATGTGTGAAAATGGTCATAAAGAGCTGTTGTATTGCAGTAAGCATGCAGTGCACTGCAATACAAAAGATTGTAATGTGTAAACAAGCGCCTAAACCAACCCCCTTAAGGCAAAAACTTCCCCCCTGGAGTTTTGGTGAATAAAACTAACCAAAAACACTATTGCAAAAGTGTTTGAATAACATGGTGCATCACCATTCCTACAGCCTTATTTGGAGTTATACCATTCTTTCAAACAGAAAATACTCCAGTATGCCACACGTGTCTGTCAAGGGCTCTAATACTGCTGGCACGCCAGAGGACATCCAGGGGGGGACTATGTGTGATCAGGTATCAATGAATCAAAAAAAACCTAGAGAGTCGTGTTTTCATGGTTAAGACACATCAGTATCTGTGTCTGCAGTGACAACCATCAAACAAAAACTATCCTCTTCCCCAGTCACAATTTCACTTGCCCACATATTTTTGCGGTGTAGGTTCAGTAAAGCATTTCACTGAACCTGGTACAGCAGTGGTCTGCTCAGTGTCACTTTGCTGTCAGTTCATGTACCGTGTGAATTATGTGTAGAGAAACAGTGGAACCGTCGAGCACTTTTAACAATGCAAAGCATGTTTCTCTTTTTTCTTCTCCGCTTCTGGTAATCCCCAGGACATCACTTCTCTGTTCTGCAGCACACATGTCAGAATCAGAGCTCCTAAACAGACTGAGGGCTTAGTACTTCAAGCTTGTCACTGTTCTCCAGATGGAAGGGTTTTTTTTCCAGGCATTTGTACTTGTTTATTTATTAGTGTTAAAGTCAGAGTCCCTCAGAGGACAGTAACCAGCTGTTGCTTTTTGGCTTTGTTCCACAGAGACGAAGAGGACTGTTATCCTCCTGATCGCAGGGCTGTCACTCTCTTTCTCTTCCTCTCTTTGCAAGTTGTACAAAAATAAAAGACTACAGTCATCCCTTCCCATTTAAAGCGGCTCTTTGTTTCAGCTATGTTTTGACATGTATCAAAATGTAACTTTTTTTGCAGTTTAAACCGAGATTTTGAATAGCGTTAGCTCTTCTCCACATTACCAAGATTAATCGTCAACTTACTTGAATTCTCATTTTTTGGAGTGTTATGCGCAAACTTTGCTTCAGAATTTTCTTTCTTTGAGACTTCACCACAATGCTTTCAATGCTCTATTGTTAATCTTTCTCTTTTTCTTTTTTTTAACCATGTGGAAAAACTGAGTGAAAGTCAAAACAAAGCAATACAATCCACCTTTACAGCCTGGAAATAAACATCGCTATTGAGAAACAATGCTTTCCTAATTTCCATTATCATTTTATATCAATAATTAGGTCTAACATTAACGAAGAAGGGATTTTAGCCCAAATATTGCTTTTTCATCGATCCTAGGCAATCTTATAAGCTTTTTTAGTGTGTCAGTCTTACAAAAACGGAAACACTGTTATAGCTTTTGGAGGACAAATCATGCTGCTGTGAGAACAGAGACAAACAGAAACATCTGTCTTTGTTTCTTGAAAGGACAAGAGTAGAATATGTATTCTGTCATTTATAAAATGTGAAGAAAATGCATGCGTGTCTGAATTCCCTTGTTGTTTAGGATACTATATCAAACTCTGCACAGTGGAAAATATTTTCACCAATATGCCTTTTTTTATTATTGTTACTGGCACACTGAGCTTGAGTCAAAAAGAAAATTCAGTCAAGTTCAACGAAGACATGTCGGACCACATCACCCAGACTCACCTGTCCATTCTTTTTCAGGTCTGCCCACATGCTCGTCCCGTCACCCCCTCTCATCAGGACATGGTAGGTGAAGTAGTAGATACCAGGCAGCGGACAAGTGAACTTGCCTGTACTTGGCTCGTAGTAGTTCCCGACGTTGGTCACCACGTCATCAAACTTCAGTATCTCACTCCCCTCGTGTTGTTTCCGGAGGCCAGCATAGAAGGCGATTTTAGGACTGTAGACGGAGGCGCCATAGCCACCAGGTCCAGGCCCTGGGGGACCAGGTGGTCCGGGCTTGCCCGGCTCTCCAGGGGGGCCTTTTGGACCTGGAGGACCAGGAACTCCAGGGTTCCCTCTGAACCCCTGCTTGCCCCTACGATTTGGAAAGTCTGGGGGCTGAGGGGAGACGGCTGTCAGCTCTCCCTGTGGGGGGGTAAAAGTGTCACACACCATCTTGCAGCTCCCGAGCATCTCATAATGTGTGCCCCCACCTCCAGACCCTCCCCCCTTAGTGGTGTGGACCAATAGGGGAATGGCCACTAGTAGAACCAGGACCATGGCCACGCCGACTCCAGCTCCGATGACACGCTTCTTTCGGCTGAGCCGTGAGGCGGCCAGCGTGAGGAAGTCCTCCTCCCCTTTAGCCGGAATGCTTGTGCCGGCCAGACTGACCTCCGGGTAGAAAGTAACTACTGAATCGAGAAGGTGGAGGAGAAAAGTGTGGGATTTTGTGGGACAGAGAAAAGAATTACAGGCTTTTCAGGTACTGGCACAGTAGTAGGAGAAAGTCAGAAGTCAGGGGGAGAATGAGAAATAGCTTTTCCCATTTCTTGGTGTTTAAGATGTTTGTGTGTATTCTTTTCGTCACCTTTTTCTGGTTCAGAGTCTCGAAAGGCTTCAAAGATAACACATCATATAAAGGAAATATTTAACATTTTCTATTAAAACTGTTCTTAATCAGCGAGATGTTAGATTTTAGGCTTTTTATATTTAATCCAACTCCGAGGTTGTGGAAGCTCCAGTGAAAATCCTTCAGTTGCTCAGGCAGAGAGCTGTCAGGTGGGGTCTACAGTATTCCCACTGGAGTTCATCTCACCCAACACATACAGGGAAGGGCGCCTTACTTGTCTGTCCAGGAATGAGAAGAGAAGAACAAGGAAAGGGCTAAATCTCTGGTCTGTTCTTTCCTCCTCACTGCTTGTGTTTTGTAAAGGGGTTCACAGCTTTATTAGATTTCTCTCAGAACTCTGATCCTGCATTCAAACCACAGTTTTGTTACAGCTCATATAAGAGGCCAATTCTGGGAATACAATAGGAGAGTCTGTTGTTTTAAAAGCAGCGAGGATGAAGCAGAAAACATTTTATCACAAGAATCACAGCTACTCAGTGATTCTCTAACATTCTAGAGGAAAAGAGGAGAAATATATGTACACACATACAATGAGACGACGTCATGGACCAATTTCTTTTTTCTTGTGACATTAAAAAAATAAACTTACTAGACAGATGACAATTCAAAGTAATAAAAAAAACACCTAATTTAGCATTTAATAGATACATAAATGTATATTTTAAAATGTAGATACAAATAAAAACATGTTCAGCTTAATATGGACTATTAAGATATTCAAACTGAATGGCTCAAATCAATTTTAAGACCTATTTTTGTCATCATATAAAAGGAATGATGAGACTAACATCAGTCACACATTAGGCAAACTGGCTGATATGATCACGGCCCACATGGTCTACTTATTCAGTTTCTAACAGCAAAAATACATTAATCACACTGAGGTACCCTGAATCTTTTAAACTCCCTTTTAATTATACTGGCCACTTGAAATATTTCACCCGTCCGGTTTTAATCAGAGAAGAGGAATTTATGATTTAAAAAGAAAACTTCTGACAAAACTCATGCAAAAATATAAACCAGCTTACCAAGACCTTTTTTTTTTTTTTCAAATTCCTGTCCCTCTTTTCAACACGGTGTTCGGTGTGTGTTCATGCTGCAGACTCCGATGGAAACGCCGAAGCTGGTCCAGGACCGGAATGAAATCCTCGAAAAGAAAAAGAAAAGAGAGAGAAAAAAAGAGCTCCCTTTACTGTCTCATCGGGCGAAGTTGCGCTTCGGTCCAAACTCAGCTCGACTGAAACCGCATCATACTCAACATGTTAACTTCAAACATCTTCATCCAGGAGTCCGTCGTGGTGGCTGGACCACACCGTCCAAAATGCTCACTCCGAGCGAAACAGGGGGTATTTATTTTTTTTATCAAAAGAATAATAAGACGATTTAACGTGGAAAAGGCTCCAACAAAAATATCACATATTCCGGCGAGTTACTTTGAGCGACTTTCGCCGTGCAGAAATTCCGGTGCACAGCCACTTTAATTGCAGAGCAACAGTTCACTCACTTGTTGTATTTTCTGTCCTGCTTCTCTTTCTTCAGCATCTGCCTATTGCCGCTCCCCCGCCTTCCCTCTGTAGCACACACACGCACGCACACACGCACGCACACACGCACACAAGCACACACACACGCAGATCCATCGTCCCATCCTGCATGTGACCTTTTCACAAATCAAATGACTACATTTATACTTTGATCAAAAACTGTCGTTTCCGTTCAAGTATTGACCACTTATTTGTCCAATGGTCTTATTGCGATGCTTTTTGGCGGATTTGCAGCTTCTAAAAGCACATCTAAATTCTATGATTAATTAGATCATTTGGAATTTTGCGATTTCTAATTTTCCGACAAAAAAATTGAAACAGGGCCGACGTTTTTTTAATGACCATGTAGACACATTTAACAGGCTACATCATGTCATTTGTGGCAGATCATGTGGAGAACTCAAGCCTTGCTTAGGAAAATGGAGATTTTCAAGTAGAGTAAACCAGCTACTTGTGGAGCTGGAGAACAGTAGGTGTTAAAAGGCTGAAGTGTAAAAATACGAAATGTGGGGTTTATAGATGACAGACTGGACCACATCATGCAGGTGGATGAAGACAGAAAATGAAAAGAGGAGAGTGGTGTTCTCAAGGTTTGTTGTCAATTTCTGTGTTTTTGTGGCTTTCAGATCTCATTAGTAATGAAAGACGTATTGATACTGACACCCCCCCCCCCCTTCCATCTCCTCCGGGTCTTTTTCTTAGGCTCTCTCTGATTTTACATTCAAAGCATTAATGAATTAATTTATTCTTCGCTCTATTTATTCTGATATATATTTTTCTTTTGTCTTGTTATTTTAGGGAATCCTGTAATGTTTATTTTTGTCAGTCTATGCTCAGCTGTATCACATAGCTAACATCAGATGTACATCTGTCTTTCAGCATCATTCTAGTTGATTCTGCTTACATTATACCAACAAATGTTGGTCTAGGAAGCATTTACACACAAAAAAAAAAAGAGCCAAGGAAAACCATTTAAGGCACTCAGTCCCACTATACTTGCATGCACTGTCAGTTCTGCTCCTTATTTATTCATCTCTCAACTTTACTGAGCTGGAAGGGTAGCAGATATTGAATATGGATCAATAGATCACTCCCCAGGATGCATACTGTCAGCCGACGGAGCCCTCAGGCAGATGCCAAGCCTCTGGTCACATTTGCATTTGGAGATAGAAAATAACTACTGCTTGTCAGAAAGTGGGAAACTGGGTGTCTCTGAATTTTCTTTTACAAAACGGACAAATCAAAAATACAGAAGCTGGAGAACTCTCCGCATTTATGAACACAAGATTTTTAATATAAGCCCTCTGCTTGTACATATTACCTCGTTACTCTGTGCGCTTCTTTATGTGCCTTTGTCACAGGTGTGTCAGAGCTTATATTCATGCATACGTGCCCACATACACATATAATTTACATGGGGCTCTGACACTCTGGTGAAACACTGAGAGGCTCCCTGCATTTGAATTATAATTGCCAAAAAGCTAGGACACTTTAGAGAGAATGAGGTTTTAAGAGCCCTATAAAATATTAACTAAGCCGATGAATGTATAAGCTCTGGGAAGCTATAATATGTGTCCCTGATTCTACTTCCATCATGTTCTTATCTGCACTGCATTTTGTGTTTTATCAAGTATCAGGTTTACAGGAAGAGCATCCAACACATGTTCTAGTTATTAACCCAGTTACACATTACATATTCTTTCTTACCCTTGACTCAGATACCTTTTGTTTTCTGACCTTCAGGTGTTTGAGCTGCATAAATATGATTAATGTAAATTGGGAGATATAAGAATGTACGCTCTGAGCACCAGGGGAGAACTCGTTTAGTCTCAGGTTCAATTTGGCTGTTGATAGTTAACCGATATTTGTGCTGACCAAAACCCTTGTTTAACAAAAAAGGAAAAACTGAGGTTAAGCGAGTACACAATGGTGGCTTTTTAGCAGCTAAAGATGTGACAATTTCCTGGAAAGCTGCAGTGTCATACATTTTTTGTTAAGCCACTCACACTGACATAGGAATCTTGAATGATAACAAAAAAAATTTAAAAAAATTTAAAAAAAAATTCAATTCAAAATTTTTTTTTTTTTTAAATTAAAAAAAATTTCAACTAAAGGGGTGAATCCAGGGGTAGGTCCAGCAGACCGGATTTGTTTTTCCACCCAGTAATTCTTCACACTAACACTTTTCCTTGTGAACTTCACTTTTAAGTAATTGTTTATTTTTGCTTTCACTGGCTGCTTGGTTACGTTTGGCATTAAATGTTACTCGGTTGAAATAAGTAAAACTTTGTGGGCCTATTACAACATTTGACACGTTTCAAATCTCATCTTTCTTGGGTTGTCAGGTATCCATCTGCATCAACGTGGTGCAGGTGATACTTCCAAATGAAGTACATTACTTTGAAAGTTTTGCTGGCTGTCATTTTAAAATGATGCACAATTTACATCCATCATTACGGAAGCCCAGAGCGGACGTGGTACGTATAAACTTTTTTCTGATGGTTTTCTCGAGATAACGAGATTAACCCATGCACTTCTTCTGTGATTTATGTATCAATAGCCACTTGTGAGAATTTTCTTCATTATTTTGTTGACAAAGTTGATTTTGTCAGAAAAGATACCAGAAATGTTGTTATGAGTAGAAATAAGGATCTACCTGTTGCCCCACCTCATTCTGCTGTGTTTGATCAGTTTGAGCTGGTTTCCCTCTCTTCTCTCTGTGACGTAGTGAAATCTCTGAAACTTACAAACTGCCCATTGGATATTGTCCCTGCCAAGGTTTTGAAAGTGGTTTTTAATACTGTGGGGCCCAGTCTCCTGTTTTTTTTTAAACTCCTGTCTGAGATTAGGAACTATTCCAGCTGCCTTTAAACATGCTGTGGTCAGGCCCCTTCTTAAAAAGCCTAATTTTGACCCCTCAGGGTTGTCAAATTTTAGACTTGTTTCCAATTTGCCCTTTCTTTCTAAGGTTTTAGAAAAGTTATTTTCAAGAAAAACAATTACAGTCCTTTCTTGAGGATAACTCTGTTTTTGAGAAATTCTAATCTGGGTTCAGGTCTCGTCACAGCACTGAGTCTGCACTGTTAAAGGTGCACAACGATATTGCTTTGTCTGTGGATGCCAAGTGCCCTGTTGTCTTAGTGCTGCTTGATCTCACAGCAGCCTTTGACACGGTGGACCATGCAGTCCTCCTGTCACATCTAATGCCCCTTTTCCACCGAACATTTTCGTAACAGTACAGCTCTACACGGTACGACTCTACCCTGATTGGGAGCTTTTCCATTGCGGGTTGAAGTTGGGACCCGTTACGATTTTTAGTACCGCCTAGTACCTGCTTCAGAGGTGGGTCTAGTCGGTACTAGCCGATACTAAAACGTCACGTGATCAGTGCTGTCCACTGATTGGTCAGGTGAAATTACGTCATACACGCGACGAAGCTCGGGGAGCTTTAAAAAATCACCCGCCATGTATGAAAACACACCTGCGAGAGCAACAGAGATAAACAGAATTGCGAAGATGGAAGACCAGAGAAGGAAAGCCAACCCATGGACAGTGAGCGAGGTGCAGACCTTTCCGTGTGGTGGCCTAGGACCGCTTACAGAAGGAACTGGACGGAGCAACACGAAATGAGAAGGTGTTCCAGGATATAGCCAAGCTGATGGCTAGCCATGCTATCACCGGAATTCTCAGCAGTGCCGAGACAAGCTGAAGAAGCTGAAGAGTGATTACCGGCAGGTAAAGGACCTCAACAGCCGGAGTGGGTCAAACCGAAAGACATGGAAGTGGTTCGACCAAATGGACGGCATTTACGGTCACCGCCCGGCGAACGGCGTGGATTCGGCGACGTCTTTGTTGGAGGCGATGGAAAATGGTAAGTGTTGTTCTTATCCCCTTGGTGCAACGCTTATATCTTAACAAATGCATGTTTTATATCGTAACAAATACATGTTCAGTCTTTATCTTGTGTAAAAAGTTACACAGGTGTCTCATGTAAGTTGTTCTGAGTGAGCTAGCAAACAACGCTGTTTTGGAAGGCTAACACAGTGTCTCACCTATGCGGTTACGTGTATGGGTTTTGTATGTTCACACTTTTTTTTTTTTTCCCTCAAGACTCGGTTTGTGCAACCGATGAGTGTTCGGTTGCTTAGGTCAGCGAAGATCCTCCAATCCCGCAGGCTTCAGAACCGACATTGGCATCGCAATCTGCAGCTGAGGCAACAGCTGCTATCTGCATTCCACCAGCACCAACACTGGCGTCGACGCCTGTATCTGAGACAACTCCTGCTGTTTACTTTTGTAAAGAGCTTGGTTTAACTAAACAATGTGAATTGTCAACTGCATTACACATTACACTCCATCGTTGTGTTTACTTTTGACTAACCGCGGCGTGACACTTTGTAGTCACCTGAAACCGACGTCACGTTAGTGGTGAACGTGCTGACTCCGCCCACTTCCAGGTCACGGTTTGTGTGGAAAAGGAAATGGTACTGGTGCCGTGTCTTGTCGTGCCGTGTAGTGTCGCGCTATATTGAGCCGAGTAGAGTAGGGCTAGCTCGGCGGTGGAAAAGGGGCATTAGTAATTATGTTGGCATCCACAGCACTGAACTGAAGTGGTTTGCGTCTTACTTGTCCAGTAGAACCTTCTCCGTTATGGTTGGTGACCTTTCCTCTTCCAGTGCTCCTCTCTCCTGTGGAGTCCCTCAAGGATCTATTCTTGGCCCTATCCTCTTCTCATTGTACATGCCACCACTTGGGTCAATTATAGCCAGGCACAACCTTTCTTTCCACTGTTGTGCAGATGATTTACAAATTTATCTGCCATTGAAGCCAAATAGTAACAGTGCACAATGTTCTTTGTGTAATTGTATTGCTGATATTAAGCAGTGGTTGGCCCAAAACTTTCTTCATTTAAATGATGACAAAACTGAATGCATTGTGTTTGGGGATACTGTGACGGCTGGCTTTGGCACCTTGTCTTCAAAGCTTAGTTCAACTGTCAGAAATCTGGGAGTGACCTTTGACAGTCATCTGAGGTTGGACAAACAAATTAACAATGTCGTCAGGACTAGTTTTTTCCAGTTGCGTCTCCTGGCCAAAGTTAAAATGTTTTTAAGTCGTCATGACCATGAGAAAGCCATCCATGCCCTAATATGTTCAAGGTTAGACTATTGCAATGCACTTTATGTTGGCGTCTACCAGTCTTCTCTCAGTCACCTTCAACTTGTGCAAAACGCTGCTGCCCGTCTTGTAACCAACTCTAACAGACGTGTGCACATCACTCCTGTTCTTAACTCCCTCCATTGGCTTCCTGTCCTTTATAGAATTGATTTTAAACTTTTAATGTTTGTTTTTAAAGCTCTTAACGGCCTCGCCACATCATATTTATCTGAGCTTTTAACAGTCCGCAATCCTGGTAGAGGTCTGAGGTCAACAAATCAATTTTTGCTGGAAGTGCCCAGGTCAAAATACAAACACTGGGGTGACCGAGCCTTTTCTGTCGCTGCCCCCAGGCTCTGGAATAAGCTCCTCGTTGAGCTGCGTCTTATTTCTGACCTGGGCCTCTTCAAATCTAGGCTAAAAACCTACTTATTTAGGATTGCTTTTATACCCAGTAGTATGATGACACTTTTATCTTATTTTATCTTATTTAATTTTGTTGTATTTTATTGCTTTCACTGTTCTTTTATTGTTTTTATTTGTTTTTACTTATTCTTCTCTTTATTTATTACCTGCTGTAAAGCACTTTGGTACATCGTAAGGATTTACATTTACATTTACATCATTATCAATACAGTTTTTTTTGTTCCATGTCTATTTTAAGGGTTAAACATTTCTGTAAAGATACGTGATTAAAAATCCAATTTTCAGGCCCTCAAATTTTCCTCGAAGGGCAAAACAGTCTGAACAATACACTGTGAGTTATAATAGCTGTCGCAAATTATATCATTCAGTTTACTTTACTTGGTTATTTGTATAGCTACTCCTTGCTTGCTTTTTCTATGTTATAGTTAATTGCATTCGTTAGTAAAACATACATTTCGGTTCCACTTTAATTCATTTTTTAAGGCATGCTTTTTCTAAGTGAGGTTGACTAATTGGATCTAACAGTGAAAGTGTCCTCAGACCAAAAGGAAAAAAAAGGAAAAAAATTTAATGAGAAGAAAAAAAGGAAAAAAAACTCATCGAGAGCAAAACCTCATTTTTTCAGGAGAAACAGACATGCAAGAGACATACAAACTATTGTATTGTATAAAGACAGATCTTGCTGTACATACGAGGACTAGGCTATGGGTCAGGGAATTTAACTATGAGCACAAAACCTTTCCCTGACCATAACAACTAGATGACAAACAACAAGCAGAAAGAGTAATTTACTATTTTGTCTGTTTGCTCTTCTGATAACTTAATTTTTTCTTGTTTATCAACACAATGGCTTCAACCCTGGAGTTGTGACAAGTCCAATATGTTGGAATGACACTTTCCAACTGATACACTGGTCCTCCAGAGAACCACACAGTAAGATAGATAAGACTGGACAGAGATAATTTACCAGCAGGACTGTACATCTGTCTGTTTAGAACAATCAGTAAAACCAGTCAGGTCATGATTAACGAGTCAACGTGTGAACAGAGAGCTTACCATGGTATCAACCCACTCATTTAACGTGGAGGTGCTGTCAATGCAGCGACACACAAATACAAACCAAGCAAGTGGCTTTGGAAAGGTCTTAATTTGACCTGCAATCTCACAGGTTAGACAGTGGATGAGAAGGCCAGAGTAAGAGCTAGAGAGGAATGGAGACAGAGAGGTGGAGATGGTAATGAAAGTGTACGGGTCATAGCCTCACATTGGAAAAAACATGCAGTTATTCAGCATGTCTTTTCAGTAGAAACTATATTTAATTTTTTTCTGAATGGAATGATGAGACTGTCCTCACCAAATATATGCTGATATTGCCATTTTCACCTTTGCAACCTACAGTACGCAAATATTTACTAGTTAAGCACCTCTTGAGGCTGCACAAAGAACTGTGACGCAACAGGAGAAAAAGCCAACGATAGTATGTTGTCCTTTAGGGAGCTTGCCAGTTCTCACAACACCCAGTAACCACGTGGAGCTCTTTAGTCCAAAAGTACAAGATGACTAAAAATTTTACTGTAAGTCCACTTACAGTACCTTGTTTTGAAGTCATGATGGTATCCTAACCCTAACCAATTAACCTAACAATGTGGTAAACGGTAAGTGAAATGGTGAAAAGTACTGTGTAATACATGGGGCAAACTTGGACGTCCAGGATGTCATACATGTGTAACTGTAAAATCCTCCAGCACCCCTACTGACACTTTGCATGTTAAAACTGAACACTTAACACTTCTTTCATGATTTTTATTGGAAAAAATGATGGAAACTGCATTCCTATACATATATATACAGGAATATATACATATATATATATATATATACCTATATGTATATATATATTTACATAGTCAATGAAAAAGTTTGCACAAACAAAGCAAAGTGGGTAATCTGTCGCCTTTCTTGTAATGGTAATACATTCTTCCCTTAAATGTGGCAGAGGATTTTCATTTTACTCATGTCCAGCCTCAGCTGAATGTGACTGAGATTCAGAGGAGACATCTGCATTAAGGTGCGACTGTGTGTCCATTTTTTCCATCCTGACCATCAGTGCGTAGCATCTGAATGAGCAACAGACTTGCTGTCCCTGCACAGGGCCTTATATAATTTCCAGGCAGACCTAACTTTAATTTTCAGTAACCGAGGCTATTTAAGTTGTATTGAAGCAAAACATCTCAAAGTAAATATACGTAAAACAAAGTAAAAGTACAAATAGCACTTCAGAAAAATTACGTAATTTGAGGAACAAGAGCAAATATAATATATTACTCCCATTCTTGCCTTGTGTTGTACCATGCGGATTGTAACAAACATAAACCCATGGCTAGAATTTTTTCTGGTCTCATGTAGATGAAGAAAACTTTGACACATAGCAAATTGTCTGAAATTATTCCTCTTTGGTGTAAAAAAATCCAATCTTTTATTATATATACATCCCCAATTAGATCCATGCAGACTTTGTGGATCTGAAACACCTTGTCTTCTCTTTTGCTTCTGTCAAAGGAATCACAAAAATGATTTGAGCTTTTGTCATAATGAATTGATGTTTTCCCTTATCCCTTTTTGCTAATGTGGATGTTTTCATTTATTTTGTCAGCATCCAGCTGGCATTACAAAACATGAATATTATATCTACAGCACAGTCCTCAATAATCTGCAGTATCTCACCGAGGGCACTTCTGCAAAACAAGACTGTTTCAAGCATCCTAACTGCGTCTTCATGTCCTCAAAGTTGCAGTTAAGTGATAAGAGTTCAATACCAGGTCAAGAGGAGAAATGCAAGGATTTTGGTAAGGAATTGAATGTTCAGTATGTTAAAAGCAGCAGTGAAAATTCCTCATAAGTGTCGGGGAAAATGTGTGTATGCGCATGAACCCCACTCCTCTGGGGCATCTGCCTCTGTCTGTGTGCAGATCTGATTATGGTCCTTGATTGCGAGTGACAGTGTGCAGATTGAGTTGCACAGCCCCTTTAATTCTCTCTATTAATGAGTTGAGCTCCACACTGCTGCCCCGGACCCCATCTATTAATCACAATTTGTCATCTGTCTTGCTCTCTCCACACTCACCCTCCCCTCCTCCTTCCACATTTTCTCCCCCTGCTCCTCTTCCTCCTGTCCAAACCACATTATCCCTCCTCTAAACAGTCCCATTCCTCCCGTCATCTTCCCTTCATTGGCTTCTGAGTTTTATGCACAAGGCTCGTTTCTCAATCTGCTATGTTTCTTGGATTTATCCCTGTTCTTTTTCTCCGTCCTGCTGTTTCTGCTTGCATCTCCATCTTCAGTTCTTACACTTTTTCCCCTCCTGCGCTTGTGCCCTTCGACAGTATGGTTAAGCATACAGAGTGGGGTTTTCCCCCCTGAAATCCACATCTTAATTCTGCTAGCATTCCAAGGTTAAATAAGTCCTCTTACATTGGTAAATAATGATTTATCACTTCAATTCATATTCATTTTGTTGCTCTGTAATTACGTTTTTTCACAGACGTATGATTTAACAAAAGTACTGAGCAGCTCATTTAAAAGTTTTACATTATTTTCTTTTTTTTTAAATACATTGTGACTGCTTAAACTAGAGAGCATAAAGTATTGACAATGTTGGATTTTAAAGAAAGACTGCTGCTGTGTCCCTGACACATGTCACTCTAACTGTCAGTACAGTCATCAGTTGTAGTATAGTTACAGCGAAATGTATGCATTGCATTTGGACAGAGTACAATAAAAGTAAAATTCATCACTTGTGCATCAAATGTTGCAGCTGAATCCCCACTGAGCAACTGTGTCGGAAATTCTCCACCCCACGCTGAATATTAATTAAAGCTCTAGTCTGTTCCAAAACCTGCTGTTCCCATCAGGAAATCTGTGTTCTGAATCTTTCCAACATGGCAAACGCAGAGCAAGACCACACCAGCTGAATGGCACACACACATACGCAAAAACTCACATCTGGAACGATGTAGTAATATTGTCACATTTTAGACATACAGGTGATTTTGGTTGAGAAATTGACATTATAGGAGGAAGAATAGAATTTTACTTTCCTGGTAAGAAGTCTTCACTGACTGCCATATCAATCAAACCCTGAATTTAATCGGGTGATCTAAAATCTCAACATTTTCTATCATCATGACTCAAAAGAAAACTAATAGAAAAATTAATGTATTTTAGAAATTAATCGAATTTCTTCATTAACACAACCTTTGTTAAGCAATCAATAGTAATGTAATAACATATACGGTAAATGGAAAGAATGAGGCAAGTATAGGTTACTTAGACAGTAAGCTAAGGTGGTAAACACAGTATACAAAATATCATTGAGAGTATTTCCACGCGATCATTAGCATTTAGTCTAAAGTAAGTAAAGCAGACATACATCTATGTAAACCACTCAGACAAACATAATTGATTAGAAAAATCCACAAATAAATTAATTAAGTCTCAAAATCACAGGAGACGAGCAGTGCTCTGTGCTCTCAGATGCTGGGGGCCTGTCCACTAAACACACTGACTGAGATCTCATAACGAAATGTTCTAATGAAACATGCTAATGCATCAAATAGAACTTGTCTTAACCAAAGCAAACTGCTTTGGTGTTAAATCACAAACACACACAGCAGATATTAGATATTCTGGTCAACTTCAAGCTTTAAACTAAGTTACCAATATTGGTAAAAAGTGCAACTAATTTTCTCATGGCTAGTAAGTCCTGTCGAGGATTCAGCCAAGAAATCACAGCAGCTAAGTATACCAACTGAGAAGGAAGATACAAAGGCCAGTAGTTGCAGGGGTGCATTAATGTATCAATTTAAATCTATTAAATTCCCGCTTCCTTAAGTAAAAGTCTGCAACACTACCAGGTTAAAAATGAGGTTGGTGTTGGTGGTGATCCTGTGAATACTGTCCAATAACAACGTGGTACAAAATCATTAACTTGAATCAACTAAATCTAGTTCTCTAAGCTGCTATACTGCCAGGTCAGTGATCGGCCAAATTTCAAGCTTTGATCTTTGCAAAGATTTATCCATTTTTTCTTATTCTCATAGTCCTTGTGCAATTTAAGGAGATAGCTTAAGTTTAGATCATTTTGGCATCCAGGAATGATTTATTTCCAAGATGAAAGCACAATAGTTAGCTAGCTAGTCTGTGGTAATTGCATTGAATGGTCTATCTATGACATTACAATGCTATGGATGGGGTTTATTTTTGTATCAGTCTCACTGAGTCATGTCATTTTGATTTAGACCTTCCCTACAAATGCTGAACAGAAAATTAGACATGAAAAATGTTTACCTTCCAACCCTGAAATTAAGTAAAATGCAGTTCTCAGTTTTTATCATATTTAAAGCAGCAATTGTCTTACACATATAACCTGTTTCAATGCCCTTAGTCTTTTTTTTTGTCAAGAATTTACAAGGTCACATTAGTTTACAGGAAACTGACTTTCCAGGTTATTTCAGATAAGATGGCTGCAGACCTAATCTTACACTGTATCACACCCAGCTACAGAATACAGACATAGATATTTGTACTAAGATGGCCAGAGGTGATATTGTGAGATTTGATATTACTTTGTGAGACCCTGAGAGGTGATGCAACCTTCTGTCCCCTAAGATAGAGGCAGTCACAAGTTGATTTAAACCCACCCAATAGACACTGAACCCACAACAACTTACCTCCACAAAAAAATGTGGTAATTTATCAGCTGTGCAATCAGCTCATAGCCTGATTAAAGGAGAGGGATCTGGCAACCCATTCTAGAACTTTCTTCAGAGTATTATTTTTTGAGGCTGGACCTACACCCTTCCCTTTCTCTGCGATGAAAGTGCCTCACAGTCTTACTTTCAGAGTTTACAAATACTTCATACCGTGAACTGTGAATGTAGCAAAATATAAATTCAGTTTGCAGGAGTGCAGTTCAACATGGAACAAGATGCAGGGGGAAAAAAGAAAAAGAAATGGAACACAGCAATCCGTGACGAAGGACAGAAAGACAGCCGGGTTGGAAGAGAGCGCAAGGGATCATCCAGTATGGATGACAGGGGCAACAGAGAGAGGAGAGAAAAGGAGGGAGAGATAGTGAAGCGAGACATCGATGACCTTCTTTTCGCTCTTAAACCATGCTGTTCATGCCATCGCATCACTCAGAGACAAGAACACCTCCTTTACCCAGCTGCTGCGACACGAACATGACAGGGCTTTCTGATACACCGGACAATGCCTCCTAATACACTCCCACACACACACACACACACGCACACACACACACACACACACACACACACACACACACACACACACACACACACACAGTTTTCCTTTTGTGGTTTTGTGTTATTACACCTACAGAAAAACATCAGATTTTCATGTATTTCTAATCTGACTTGCCTCATTACGACAGGATAATGTATGCTGCCACATGCACGCACCATACAAGTTAATGAATGTGAAGTTCTAGTGTAACATAATACCAAAACAGTTAATACCAATATAGATATGTCTGTTGGTTCATGGGAACAAGTTGTGAAGTATCTATCCATCTTTTACGTCTAGGGCACATGTTGTTTCATTAGAGGTATATATGAAGTGCCGGAAAAGATTGTTGTTGTAGACACTACCAGCTTTTGAAGATCATCTCACCTCACTTGCATAGATCTGCAGTGGACATTAGCTTATGACATCAGTGCTATGCCTGCAGTCAACAGACAAAAACTGACTAAAACTTTATTTAGCTCACTAGTTTTTCAGTGAAACCACAATGTGACCATTTTCAAGTTTATGCTGAGTTCTCACAGCCAGCATTACAGCTCCTCTTGTTGTAGCCTTACCTTTTCCCAATTGATAAAGCTCAAGTACAAAGGTACAAAGTCATATATAAATACATGAATCAGTTCCTTACGAAGGCACAGACAATTGCATAGAAATTTTCTTTGCAAGAACACAGGGATGGAGAAGTTTTACCTTGGGAGCTTTGCTTTTGTCTAATTTCATAAGGAAAATTGTACAGTATATAGCCATTAACCTCATGTTGTTTTTATTTAGTTTACTACTGCAGACAAGCAAGTGATTTTTTAAATTAAGATTAACAGTGTGACCCTGTATATAGGTGACCAATGTTGCAGTGAATGGTTTATTCCATACCATAACCTCATAAAACAAACCATATATTACTTGTCCAGAAGAAAAACGGCAGCCGTGGTGTCAGTTCTTTGACCCTGTGATTCCTGGAGTTGTGGCCATTGTGGAAAAGTAACCTTATGTTGACTCAAATTTGACTTCTTTCTTTCTTCAAATGTTTTTAGTTGTACCTTATTCTGAAAGTCTTATTTCTATGCTGCCTTTTAGCTGTGCTTAATGTGGAAGATTGCAAGTTTTCTCTGCCATTATTGTGCTGTCTGCAAGCTGAACCCGCTCTCTGTCCCTGCAGCAGGGGCAAAAAAATACAATACTTTACATGATGAGGTAACTGGAACAGTAATGGTGTGTTTCTAGAGGCTGATGCGTGTAATGTAGATCATGATGCACATTAACTCTGCAGATCCATTCAAATTGAGGCAGCAGACGCCACAACCTTGGTATTAGTTTTGTGCTCTGCTTGCTTGTAATATAGTATGTAATCTGAAAAAGTAAATAAAAAAACTTGATGATTCACTAAACCCAGTGAACTGGTATATTTCCAGCACTAGCTGAAATTAAATGTGGATCTGAAGTTGAGCTACATTGAAAAAATTTTTTTTTTTTAAAAAGACAAAGACAAATCAATACTATTTACCTTTTTTAACAAGGTTTTCATTTCAAAACAGTTTAATTAGAGAAAGCAGAGTCTGCAACGGATTCACTGGGTATGATCTGCTCTAAGATTAATGTGAATGCTTTGAACTGATTTGTTGATTCAACACGTAGCAGGAGGTCCAAAGCATAGATAAAATACCACAGCAATGTGTTGCATACCAGTATTAAAACATACATTCTGCAGAATGGAGAACCAGTCATAGCAACAGTAACTAACACATATTTAGTATAGTGTCACTTTACACTTAGAGAGACTCATGACAAAAGAACAATGTTTTAAGAAAAATTAAAGTAAAAATCAGCACTACATGGTGAGACTAACTGGTCATCCATCGTTCTTCACTTGGCATAAATGTGCAGTCTAACTGTGAGAAGCCATCCGTCTCACTCTGGCTGTCTCACACTGATCTATCCATCTGTGTCCTTAATCTAAAGCCCCTACCTGCCTTCGATGCTGGGTAAACAAGTGCTCTGGACACAATTACAGTAACAAATCTCCCCTCTCCTGCACAGTTTCTATTTTCCTCCCACACAGTCTCACACATTCTCCCTCTTTTAAAGCTTTACCTCCAACTCCTGCACTCTTACTCTTGATCTCGCCACAAACCACAAGTAAGGTGGTCTCATTTGTTTTTATCTTGTGGTTAACAACGTTTCATTTAGCCTGTGGTTGGTTGTGCTGAAAAGATTTAATTTGCTCTATCTGGTGAGCTGCAGTTGTACAGAAAAATTGTTTCTGTTGATTCTTTAGTCATTCAGGTGTTCTCGTAACAAAATCGCCCCTACAGCAGTATGAAATAGTTACGAAATCCAAATGTTTTGGGGTTTTTTTGGGGGGGCTTTTTATGCCTTTAATGATAGGACAGTTGGAGAGAGACAGGAAGAAGGGGGCAGAGAGATGGGGAAAACATGCAGCAAAGGTCCGTGTGGAGCGGGACTCGAACCGCCCCACAAAATCCAAATGTTGATTGCATTTTTTTAAAGAAACATTTTAGAAAATTAAGCATCTGAGGGGTTCCGGTTTTATGGAGCAACAAAGTCTGTAATTAAAGTGGGATGTACTGTCGATGGAAGGCAGTGTGAGTTTTATCGAGGAGATCTGAGTTTGTTTCTAATCAGTTGCTGTTCTTTTTCTTACATTTTAATGTTTCATTTGACCTCCTCACTAGGATGCCGATGAGGTCCCCTCACTCTTCAGTGCCTATTTTAAGAACCTAGACATCCCGTAAGGTGTTTATTTCTGGGTCAAAAATACAACAACACAAGAAAGAGGAAAAGAGGTGGCAGAAAGTATAGATTTGAGAAGAGCGTTCTGTCTGGGCTTGACTGAACTCTAAACCCGGTGTAAAATGTCCAGACAGAGTTACATGTCACTCACTTCCACTGAACTCTTACTTCCTCAATTCCAAAGAACGTCTCCAAACTTTCCATTATCTTTTACGCCACTCTTCTGTACTAACCACTTTTGGTGCTTTTTGACTAAACCAACACCCAATTAGTAGCCTGTGTGTTCGCCTGCTGTCATTAACCTTACACATGTGTTACAGAGGCAGCATTGTTTCTTAAATTTTATTTATACTGCTGTTGTCTCAGTTTCACAGACACTGTCAGTAAATACCTCCAGGGCATAAGCTGACTGCTTGTTAAACTGCAGTGTCTTTTTTTATTTATTTCATTTCAACACATACTTACAAAAAGACCCATCTATTGTTTTAGGGCTTTGGATTATTTAAATGATGAAGCTGAAAAAAATCAAATTAGTAATTTCATAAAAACTAATATCAATAAGTGAAGCCACATTTAGTTGAATATCAGACTTATGATCAGATGTTGGTTCCTGAAAAGATTACTTTTGTCATCACTGACAGTTTGCCAGTTACAACTTAATTTTTTTTAAATTAAAAAGTTAAGGTTCATCAGAGGTAGAGAGGCTTGCATTAGACTTTTTAATTTTTTTATACATTTGTGTAAATTGGACACGTCAGGACCAGAATTGGGAGAATTTGCGATAACGGTTGGGAATAAAGGGCCAAGACCAGACCCAGAGGAAGTGAAAATGGGTGCACTGTTACCTCTTTAATTAGTGAAGTGCTGCAGTGGTCAGTAAACACAGAAAGCAGAGTCACTTCCTTTAGTTTATTCAGCTTAAAACTCAGACCAACAATTATGTTCTGGCTTTTTACTGCCTCTTAACCAGATCCCTGATTCAGCTGTCACTGTTGTCCCTCATCACCTAAAAAGCTTTTTCTACACGTGCCTTAAACTGTCTGTGAGCTGAACACTAGTTTATCTAAGGAGGCGACACTGGTGGGGTTAGGGGGTTTGAATATAGTGTTGAAAGAGCACACAGCCATGGATTTAAAAAATATATATATCAAAGCAGCTTGGCTGGTGAATTATTTGCTGCATTCACAACCAAGACAGTAAATCTCAGATGACCAAAGCTGCCTCTCTCCTTTTCTGGTCATCTATCTTTTTTCAGAGGCAGTCTTCCAACATTTCTCTCTGTCACTTTTGTGTTTGTCTCTTTCTCCTTTTGAAGAATAATGAGTGTGCACCACTACTTAATTCTAAGGAAATTTCAGCTAATCATCTAACCTTTCTCTCTGTTTTTAACTGCCATACAGTTATTCATATTCTTTAGCAACATGCTAGATAGATGCTCACAGTCTGAAATTCAGATCTGCCATTGCTCACTGTGAGTGAAATGCAGTGATGGGTACCATTGGATCTGAATAATTAATCTCTGCTCTGCCTCCGTCCATGCGTTTTAAATACTGGTTATAGACCTGGAAGCTATGAATCATTCATCAGAGGCGATTAATGCCTGCTGTTAATTAACCCTTATCCTTTCGCAGTAGTGAGGAGGGGGTCAGTGACTCATCCCGCCCTGACCTCTCAGACCACCTGTTCACTTACTTAATATCTCACTTACCAAATTCAACTATTCGCTTTAATTCCCTGTGTTGCAGTGTGAGTTTTATTCTCTGCTACGTTAGATTGTTCGAGTTAAGGTAAAAGTTGTTTTTTTATCATGAATCACCAAAATAAAAGTTTTTTCCTTTTTTTTCCCTCTATATGTTCAAGTGATACGTCTTTCGAGAATATATTGTGCTGTTCAATATAAAAGAGTGTACTGAGTATGTTAAATGTGTGTATGTGTGTGCGTGTGAGTGTGTGTGTAATTGCCGTGACGAGACAAGATGTTGAGAGCTCAGCGGTGCATGTCGTTAGAGTGCTTGAACGCTCCACGGATGGCCCACAGAGAGGAGGAATGAAAGAGAGACAGAAGGGGGTAGAGGGATGAGAAAAAGAGAGACAAAAGGAGAGACAGATATATGTGAATACACAACATTTATTGTCTAAGCAACAAAGAACATCACAGACATCAGAGCGAGCAGCTGCATGTGTAGTATGAATTTTACAGTTTATAAAAAAATATATGTGTGTCAGATGTGTGAGGTCCGATTAACCTAATTACACCCTATTCAATGTGTCTGACACCGGCTAATTATAGAACCAAAATATTTGTATCTTTGTTCTATAATTAGTATATAAAGGGAGGGGTTGTGTGTATCAGTGTACGCACATATACTGTTGAAGTTCAACCATTTTTTTCTTAAATGTATCTGCAGGATTACATAAACCAGACTGCGGTGAACCAGAAATGACTAAAAAGGCACAACAAGTAGACGGTTTATAGTTGATAGGGGGAATGCAGTCAGGATACAGTGATGGTGAGGACAAATTATGGAATACAGCGATACTATAAGAAAAGTTATAATAATAAAAAAAAAAAAACAACAACCTAACTTTAAAGTCTCCATGCAATCACATTTAATGTTTCTGTATTTAATGGATCATTTTTATAACTATATGTCACTAACCCATTCAAATGAATGCTTCATACCATCGGCTGTACAGAGTATCCAGATTACTTTCATACAATATTATTATATAATGGGATTTACGGAAATCAGGATAGAAACTTATCATAAGAGAGATTTTACAAAATCTTGAGAGCGATTAAGCTGGGATTTTCCTGTGATTCTAGCAAAATTCAGCTGTTGTTAGTTACAAGAACTTTACAGTGTTACAGTGTTACAAGTTACAGTGTGTAACAATTACTGACATGTACATCATATGGAGAGAGCAGACATTTCTAATTATAATTACCCACCATCTAAGACAATTGTTATCTATTTCACTTGACTAAATAGCCTGTCAAGGAGACAACAAACCACTTTGGCACAACTCCAAAAAAGATTTTCTTCATCAGCAATTTCCTTCTGGGAAAAGCTGCACTAATGTTTGCTTTCTGCTTTTTTTTCGCTTATCCCAATTTTTTTTTTATTTCTTTGATGAGGTTATTCACTAACATAACTTTGCCTTTTCTTTCATCATGTAAGAAGTATGTTCTGCCATTTCTCAAATGTGCCCTTAAAGTTCTCTAAAAACAGCATCCACAACTATTAATTAGCCCTCCGAACAGTGCTCATCTACCTGTTTTATTGTGATATTGCAAAAAGGTGTAGTGGCGGGTACTCCATTCAAGTGTCTGACCTGTCTGTGCAAAGTAACATGTGAGATTGCATGGAGTCACAGAGGAATGAAATACAGCTTTTACCTGCTCATTAATCAGAGCTTTTAACAAGCCTTTAGAACGTTATTCAGCTCAATGTTCTCTTGTAAAGGCAAACAGTAGGTAGGTTCGATATTCTATGGACAGTATTTCGTTGACAGGGCCTGAGACTGATGGAATGTGTGTGTGTGTGTGTGTGTGTGTGTGTGTGTGTGTGTGTGTGTGTGAGTGAGTGTATGGTGTATGGCTTGTGGTGGTGGGGGAGTGACAGGCAGTGACGGTGGGTACACAGCGTAACCTTTAGAGTGGAGCCAGAGGAGCATGACGGCCAGACTCCAAGGTAACAGAGAGAGAGAGACAGGGAGAGGTGTTGTGGGGTTGTTGGGAGGAGAAAGAGAAAGTCGACAGGTAAGGGAGATAGAAACTTCAATGTATCTGTGTCATCTGGCCTTCTGTCTGTTCCCTTTGTTATGCACTGTTAAAAGACTCCCCGTAGCCTTGAGGGTTGTGATAAAAAGTTAAACAATTTAGAAAACATGCTTATATGCTTTCTCTCTGACATTAAGATCAAACTTATCTGTCTAGGTCCATGTTAGCCATCACAGTTCTCTGTTCAGTTCACTCCATCACAAAGAAAAATATGAAAAAACAGGCTTCAAGGCTCCATTCTGTTTGTTGTTTGTTTGTTTTTTAATAATTTCATGAATTCGTAAATTCAATTTTATTCCCAGTTGCTATTATTCAGGTTGTTGTCTCAAAACAGTACAAAGCTGTGGTGAAAAAAATCAGCGACGAATAAGAACATTGCAAAAGCTGCTCAACATAATGGACAACACTACATACCCTCTACACACATACTCATTCAACAATTAAGTGGTTTCAGTCCATTGCTCCTTCAGCTTCAATGCAATAAATACTGATGCATTATTCCTACCCACATTAATACGTGTGCCAGGAGAGGGCAGAGGAGAGGGGGGTCTCCCTAAAGATGAGGGTTCATGCCTGCCTCCCTACTGCCCAGTCTCACCATACTTTTTGTCCACTTATCCAAAACAGTGCACAGTCACAATTTATGGTTGTAAATTGTGAGATGGTAAGACGATGTCCTTAGGCTTGTTTCTGCAGTAGAAAAGTAAGAAATCACAAAGGAAGTAGAAAAGTACAAAACACTGAATAAATTGTGCAGGATTAGTCTCCAACCAACAATATTGGGCACAAAGGTGGCACAGGATGTCGACATCCTTATAAATCCAAACTTGCTCTTTATAACTCAATTCCATATTTACAGGGTGTGATGAATAACTGAATACAGGTGAGAAAGAAAACAAGGTAGGAAGCAAAACTAGCTAAGCAAGTGGCTTAAAGTCTAATACTTCTCATGGCTGCAATAGACACTGCCTGGCTCCAACATTCAGACCTACGTTCAGATAGCAGCAACTTTTCTAAAGAAATATAAAGTCAATACATCACAAGTGAAGCATCATTAGCTAATTCCATTCCTTCTGATATAGTCTACTGATTGTAATTCCAAAATTAGGTCGATATTTGATCTGAAATATCGGTATTTAGTGGTGTGGCTGACTCGACTGAAGTGTCTGGTAGCCAACAAGATTGACAGAAGTGCCACATGAATTACTGAATTTATATTAAAAAAAAATAGTGACATCCTAGTACCTATGTCCATTTATCATTTAAAGTATATATATCAACAGTTACCTCATCATTTCATTCTTGGATCCTCTTGACATGAAAACAATTGATACAGTATTTACCTGCTCACATGTATCAGTGTGATGTACCCATTTCATTACTGGGGATGTTGAAGTTCTGAGTGAATTTCTTCAATTGCATTATGTTTGATTACGCAAAGAGCCCTAATCATCCTTCTTGTCCGGCAGCACCGATGCTAATTAGTTTCTCCTTACACTCCCACACACAGCCACGGTGCCTATTTACACTTTACACATGCTCACATCCATGCAATGCGTGGCAGAGTATCTCCCTGCCACATTTTCCTCATTAAGAAATCTGTCCTATCAATCGAAGCTTGGTGAATAATTCATAAATACTTGAGAGAGGATGGTTGACAAAGGGTGTGTCCACCAACCAAAGTCCCTGGTGTGAGTTTTTAAGCTTCCACAAGTCAAAGTGAGCTTTTCTGTCAATACGGTCAGCGAGCTAAGATTGCCCACAATGATAAGCCATACACTCATAGAATGTATACTTAATGGTACACACACTTTGGGATACACATAAGCATATATTTTATAGATATTTACAGTTTTGTTACCAAAAAAATGATTGTAAGTATGTGAAAAATAAAGCCTATTATCAAAAGTGAAAAAGTTCAAAACAATTTACAAAGACAGTAAAATTAGAATTTCCCAGCCCATCCATGCATCCATTTTCTAAACTAATCTTATCCTGTTAAATGTCACCAGTGGCTGGAGCTTGAAGGCCTCTGGACACCGAGTCAAGTCTTTATTTTTTGTATGCTTTTTTTGTCTGTTTGTTCTAAAACCTCCAAGGTGGAACAGGTCCTCAAGTAATGCAGAATCACACCAGAGTGAGTAATAACTATGTTGGTCCACAGAAAAAAACGTAACAGTGAAAAGAATAAACAATTGCAAAGCATTTTTTGTCAAGATGTTATATGCTCACTGCCGCCTATTAGAACTGTTGCATGCCTATATTTTGTGAAACTGTCATATATAATCAAAAATTTACATGTTACATGCTTATGTTTTCCATCCATCCATTTTCTATACCGCTGAATCCGTCGGTCGGGCCGCGGCCCCCCCGCTGGAGCCTATCCCAGCGGTCAATGGGCGAGAGGCAGGGTACACCCTGGACAGGCCGCCAGTATGCTTATGTTTTCTTTTCCATATTGTAACATACTTGCATTTTGTGAAACTGTCACAACTGCAATATTGCACAACTGTAACATCTTAAAAAATGCTTGTAATGAGGTAGGAGAGCTGTGCAGTGTTGTTACATTGTGTACAGTCACACCCGAAAACCACATTTGAGCCCCATTTGACCCAGTATTATTCGGCAAATTCTCACCTTTCAGAGTGAGGTAGTCTGCAATTCTAAAAGTAGGTTTTTCTTTTCTTTTGATTTAGTTAATTAAACATTTTGGCCACATTTTGTGGAGCTTTCCAAAGATAATCGTGCAAAGAAGAGGTGTCAGGGGACAAAACCCAATGACTTTGTCTGGAATTCGCTTACCTTACCATTGGCTAATTCATTCCTCGTGCCAAAACCTAACCAACTCATCCAATGAATGCAGCTCGCATGAGCAAGCCAAAGAAAAAAAAATACAAATATGTTGCTTTTAAGTGGGGAGTTAGAAATGAGTGCTTTCAGTCCTGACTGAAAAATAAATACCTGCATCACACTGAGAGATGATATTGTTTTCTACATATAGCTATATTCACACATTGTACCTCTTAATATGTCATTATCTCACAAATATTTCCATAGTGCTTTGAAAAAAATATTATTATATTATTATTATTATAGTGGTCACATACTAGATACCTGTGACACCTGTGTTATGCAGTTGTGGTTTTGTGACTTAATGTGCTTGGTCTTGGCCAAGGAAATAATTTCGACAAGGTAAGGTTTTAAACAGTCATATTTGTCAATAAAGATGTAGAATTTAGCGTGTAGAGATCCCATCCAAAGTATGAATTATCCATGAGCTCAGCCTGCATGCAGTAGACAAATTAGCACCATTACTTTTACTAATTAAATTCATATACACAAGTTCAAACGCATTCAAATACAGTACAGATTCATGTGGACCTGTTACTACACACACTCAGACAAACACAGCCACACACATACTGCTTGGACCGATGCCTGTGACTATGACAAGCCCTGCTGTCTGCCTCGGTCCTCTCTCAGGCTTTAGGAGAGGATGGAGAGGAATGCTAAAGGAACCAGGAGAAGCCAAGCATACAGTCCCACCGTGGGGGTAGAGGGAGGTGGAGGCTTGAGTCGAAGGAGGAGGGGTGGATGCTGCTTGCCCCACCACACAACTCCGTCTCTCTTTCCTCTTCTCTTTCCACATGCTCTCAGTCTGTAGAGACCCCATGTGTGTCAGCCAAGCAGCGGAGCATCCCTTCTGTCTACTTTGCCTATTTTTGTTGTTTCTCCTGCTGTCTTTCTCCTACCCCTGTTAGTTTTTTTTTTTTGTTATGGGCAGTGGAGTTGAAGTTGAAAAAAATGTCCATAAAAGTCCAAAGCAAGCGGAGTAAATATATGGACATGTGATCTGTATCAAATGTGAGGAGGTACATGTTGTAAGATGTGACGATTATTTTACAAGTCAGAGTAGCTTCGGAAATGAAGGACTGAATTGTAAAGAAATCCTGAATGATCCTAGAGACAGCTCTCGTCTCTGTGTGTGCATGTGTCTACGTGTGTGTGGATTTGTTTCCTGTGAAACTTCTCCACAGCAGGTGTCAGCAGAAGAAGGAAGCTTGGAGGCGGAGACATGGAGGAAGAAGGCAATTACTGTTGTGGAGCATTTTGTTTTTGTTTGTGGAAGCAGTATTGTGTGGCCCTCTACTAATGAGCACCAGCAAGCTCGTTAATAATGAATCGGGAAAAAAGGTGACATGGGGACTGTGTGTGTGTGTGTCTGTGTTAGGTGGAGACGTTTGGTGGGGTCAGTCTCCCCGGAGGGTGTTGACATTCTCTCTGATAGGCCCCCAGGCTGAAGATGGTGTCACAGCACCACTTTATATTGATCTTGCCACAAATACATACTCTATTTCTTCACTAACCAAACCTGGTAGCTGTTTTATCTGTTTCCATGTCCAATATGTATGCTTTACTTCCTTTTTTTAAAAAAAAATGCATTTTTAAAGAACAATGCATTTTTTGTGATTTTTTCTGAATCATCTTTTCTGAGTGTAGAATCTAAGTTATTATTTTCTGCTCAACTCTTTGTATTAATGTTTACTCCGAATGTAGGACTCCGAAATTAGGCAAAAAATGTTCTTGGCACAGTTGATCAACAATCCTCTCAAAATAAACTTTTTCGTGTTTGCGGCTAACCTTTAACAAGCTTTTCTCTCTTTGACTGTGTTCGTCAATTCTGGGTTGCCTTGAAAAGCCAAGGGATTTGGGTCATATCTCACGTGAGGGCTGACCACCGTAATAACAAACCTCACTGTTACACACACACCTGTGCAGTGTTGACAATTCTTCTTATGGGTGGCTGTGTGTGTGTGTGTGTGTGTGTGTGTGTGTGTGTGTGTGTGTGTGTGTGTATTGGTTTGGTTTGGTTTGATGAGTGTGTCTACATGAGGGAGAAATATTACTGCCCTCACTCTGGTGTCCAAACAAAGCCCCTCAGATTCTTCCTGACTAACACCTCCCAGGGGGGACAGGATCAGACAGTCTGCAAGAAGAATGTGTGCGCGCACACGCGCGTGTGTGTGTGTTTGTGTGTGTGTGTGTGTGTGTGTGTGTGTGTGTGTGCGTGCGTGTGTGTGTGTGTGTGTGTGTGTGAACAGTACCCTGGCTAGACCGTTTAAGTTAGCATGGACCAAAGAACCAAAGAGCAGTGACAGCTTCTCCTCCATTACATTTCCTCGCTTCTCGTTGCACTTTGCTCTTCTTTGTCACTTTCCCTCTTCATTGTGAATACAGCCTGATCTTTCCATTTTCCCTCTTAGTCTTTCAGTGTTCTGTCTGACTGTTAATAGCCTCTGTCAATGCCAGAAGTCTTTTCTTGGACTGTGCTTTTTTCTTCCCTACCTTTAAAGGTGACTACTTTCAACATCTTGCTTTTGTCGATGTAGCTGTCTGTTTTTGACACTTTCTCCAGGCTCTTCTTAAACCCTCTTGTCTTTTCTCTTCTCAGCACCGCATGGATGGTGGCCATCTTATCTCTTATTTTTTAAAAAGCACACTTGTATGTTTACCTCTTGCCACTTAGCTTCACTCTCATTTCATGTCTCCTTTCCATTCTCCGTCCTCCTCCTACTTGTTTTTATCCAGTGGGCAAGAGCAAGGACGTGAGGAGCATTCTCCCCCTCGCTTAATATATTTGTCTTCTCCTTTCATCTTACTTCCCCTTTTTCATCCTCGATAAATCCATCTAATGGACAGAGAGATATTTAGACATATCTAAGTCTAAATTTCGTCACGTTATCCTGTTATCATCTGTCAGTACTGAACTGGATTGTGAGTGACTCACCTTCTGACCAGCCTGTCCCTCCAGGGTGCAATAGAGGAGAGCCCAGAGGACCATGCTAGACCATGTCTATTTCCATTCCCTTTTCGCCCGGTCCCTCGTTGAAGACACAGGCGTCCCCACTGGTACCACGACTGACCCCTTCAGTCAACTCCCATTAGCTGAACTGACATCTGCCAATCAAATGTCGGGGCTGCGGTGTGACATGGGGAGGCATTGATAGACAGCTGCTGTGTTTTTGTGTTTACACCGCTCGACACTGCGCTTCCTTAATACCACAGTTGTGCGAATTAAAATGTGTATATTGATCCAAATGGTGACACATTACTGAAACTTGTAATAGTTTAGCATCTCTGTAATTTAGATTAATTAAACTTTTTGGTGCATGAAAAGTTCGAACAGTCATCAAAGTACGTGAGGTGGGATGAGTCTTAGCGGCTTTTTCGATTTAAAACACGCCTCTTTTTTGTGTAACCAAGGAAAGTGAACCGTTCCACACATTTAAGTGTTTTTCTAGTCTGGGGTTAAAGGAGAGCAGATTTCTCACATCATTTCTCCTTGTTTGTGTGGGAGTAAGAGATAAATCCTTTGTTTTTCTGCATTATTATTTTTAACCAGAGCACTGTCATCAAACCCTCTGTTAATGGCAGTCAGGTCTTAAGTTGTACCTAGTCTGCAACTATGTAGATAAAATGATGACTGAACAATGAGAGCCTGTAATACATGGCAAAGGGGAATATGATAATATTTCTGTACTAGCATGTCACAGATTATTTTTTTAGATATAGCTTGCATTTGAATGTTGTGCTCAATATGATACAGTAGAAGAAATAGTATATCTCAATAAATTTAAAAGTTATCATTTTGTGACAAAAAGAAGATGCCACTCACTTAAGATCATTTGAAAAAGCACTCAGATCCTTTACTGAAGTAAAAGTATGCGTCAAAATAGATTGATATATTTTAGAGAAGCTGAAATACATCCATAAAATAAGTCCATCCATCCAAGTCCTGCATGACAAACAGTGCATAATTAATTGTTAGCAGCAAACTGTAGTCAAAATGTTCAAGGAAATGGATTGATTTGGTTCTTCTGACTGATAATACTACATCTGGAAGGTCCGATACACAAATCTGCTTTTGGTCTGAAGATGTTTTTTCTAGTCTTTGATTTTTGGGGAGTTTCATATTCAGTTAGATATTTATCAAAATTAATCCATTTAGGAAATTTCAGAGGGAAAACCCCTGCTTTTTACTCAGAATAGTTAATGAAAAAAAAAATTTATTTGAGTGTTGGGATTATGTAAAATACAGTAAATTGTTCAAATGTTTGCTTTGCATCCTTTGTGGGCATTACTTACCAATGTCCTCACTGTGTTCCTTATATCTAATCTGCAGATTTAGTTGGAAAGACCCCCTTTTGAGTCACTGAAACATCTTCAGCATCTTCTCTCTTGAAAAGAAGAAGACACATTTTTCAACCTATAATCCAGACAGCTTAACAATACATCATTATATGTAATGAAAATCTTATTATCTCAAGCCAGCACAATTAAGATTGTGATTTATATGAATGTTAATTAACATATCAATAAGCCTTAAAGGAAATGTCTCATTAATTAGTCACTGCTTAATTGGGCCTGAATGCCATTAGTGTGTTGTGTGTCTCAACCATGCGTTCATTAATAACATTATGGGGCAGCCTGGATCTCTAATATCTTCAGCTGCTGCATGGCACTGTGTAAGTGTGTGTGTATGAAGGTATATGGTGTGTTAAGTGTGGCTGAGAATGATTTGACACCCTTGCCCATGCTGATGCACGGGCTGTTTTTTCTTTGACCGATGGCGCCTGGCATTGAGAGGGGGGGGGCGAAGATGGGGTTTGAACCTCCCACTGGTGCTGATGAAGACGAATGAGCTAACAAGACATGACGGAATTGCTTTTGCAAAGAGGGGGGCTGAATGCCGTGTAGTGATATTGTGTTGAGGGCGGCTAAAGGGGCAGGTTGATTTATTGTTGCAGCTGCAGATAGCCAACGTTTTACCTCCCCTCCCTACTTATTCAGAGAGACCCTACGGTCTTTAATTACAGCCCCAAGCCTCTTCCATTCTCTCATCCATGTCCTTATTAGAGGAGTCATACCACATATCATACATCCATGTGAGCAGAGGACAACACTATATATGAGACAGAGCCTTAGGGGGGAGAACAAGTGCTCAAAATGTCACAGCCATGTTGATTTTGCATTCCATTACCACCTTATGGTCAAGAATATAGGGAAACGATACAGGAATTGCAGAAAGTAATGAAACAAGGGAGCTGAAGGTCAAAGGAAGAAATAAGAATAAAATGCTGAACATGTGCAATCATAGGAGAGGGGGGAATGGACTTAAGATATGTACATAATGGGAATAAGGGACTGGGGATGACAAATGTAAAAAAAGAGCAATCCTCAGAGAGAGAAGGAGAGGTAAAGACATGTTAAATGGTGTGGGAGACCTGGGAGTTAGATTGAACCTGGTGAATTCTTAAAATCCCCTGGACACAAAGAGGAGCAAAAGCAAATAATAAGAAAATACAGAAAAGGGGGGAAGTTTGAGCAGTAATACAGAGAGGACGCTGGAGCAGTAGATCTTCTGTCTTACTCATTGCCCTGTTGGCCAGTTACAAATAAGTCTGCTCTAAAAGGAAAATGAATAATCTATGTGCATATCACAAGAGTCGTCTGCACCAACAAGTGGACAAATAGCTGTGCAGGCATCCACTCCCTGCAGCGAAAAGACAAGTGAGAACAGGGGGAGAAGGAAGAGCATGGGCAGCTCACCCTGTGCAATATATCACAGCATTGCTGTTAGTCTCTGAAATATCAGCCTATTAAAACATTCATTGAGCTGATTAAACTGCAATAAAATCTAGCAAAATTTTCACTGACATTTTCTGTGCATGATTTATTAGGCTATGCCTTTGCATGTGCCTCTCCAGCCCTGATTAAACAAGAAGATAGGAAACATCAGATGCTGCTGCCACCTCTTGGCTGAGTGTGGGCCTTTTTTTTGGTTTAAAGGACAGAGGTATGTCATTTTTGTTCAGATATAAAAAGTAACATTAAAATGGCCCGTCTTGCTTTCCTTTAATCTGATTATTGTGAATAAAGTAGTTTTGACTTTAGGTCAGTCTGTACTTGTTTTAAAACTGTGTGTCTTTCACCCTAAACCCATGTCCCCTGTTCTCATTAGCGGGCGTCACTACAGGTCATACTAACTTTTCCATCATTTCAGTTTTATTTTGTGTTGCAACGTTTGCTGATATCAAATAACAGGCTGAAAATGTCCGTACTTTTTGGTACTTTTACATAAAACACATCAGAGAGAGAAAACAGGAGAAAGATGACAAGGACAAGTATCGGGGCTGCAACTAATATTTCTATCATTTAAAAATTTTAAAAAAGTTGGCAGTAATGAGCAATCAGCTCCAGCTGCTGAAATGTCAGTTAATAGGCAGATTATTTCAGCTTTCACAAAAATGAGCTGTTAGACACTTAGATACTAAGGCAACCAATGTATTATCATTCATTTTACAGAGACCAATATTCTCAATCTGCTCTTCGATGTAGAAATGTTAGAAATAAAAGAAAAGTGGAATTCATTAATTAATGATGAAAGGGTACAGTTGCATTATCGAAAAAAAACCTAAAACAGGTGGAGCAGATTTTCTCGTAGCTTAAAAGACAGACAGCATTGACAAAATAAGCAAACACTTAAGTATATTAGGCATCAGCAATAGATTAGTCATATAACAATAAATTTCCCACCTTTTAATGTCAGATCAGATTCTGGAGACCATTTTTGCAGTCTCTGACATCTGTGTCACAAATCTATTTGTCATTATTAAAGAATCAGCTTGAACTACAATTATCTTGAACAAAATTATCTAATTACTAACATTTCAGATAACATGGTGAGAGGTCAGACTGCTACGATATTCAGTCCACATCTCATTGCATTAGCTGAGGGGGAAATGTTTTGTGCTGAACTGGTGTTATATTGATCTCTATGGTTTATTACAGGTGGTGCGAGTGTTAACAGTGTCCGGGAGGACAGGAGAAGGGATTACCTGGAAATGGTGCTATTGATCGAGTGTTTGCCTCAAAAGAGAGTTACATGTCACTAAACTCTCCAGGGGCGCACAACTCTCAAAAAGATGGCACAAACTCCACCGGAGTTGTATGAAGGTGACAAGCTGCCTTTTGTACACAGTGATGTATCTGCTTTAGAGGTCATTGTGTTAGCGGGAAGGCGTCGTCTGCAGGGAGGTGTTGAGTCACAGAAACAGGGAACCGTTTGAGTTAAATCCTTTGTAATTATCATGATGCATGATAATTTGTTTTAGTGTGTGTGTGTGTGTGTGTGTGTGTGTGTGTGTGTGTGTGTGTGTGTGTGTGTGTGTCCCTGAGACAATTTGAGGTTCAGATCATGTAGTTGAGAAGATTTTGGAAAACTGATGATATCATACGGCTGTAAAGTTCTGATTTCAGACTAAGGCCAAGCTTTAATATGGACAAGTTGTTCTAAAATATATTTACCGTACAAGTGTATTATAGGTGTGCCTCCATGTGAATACGCATGTATTTGTCTATGTGCGTAGTTTAACTTATTGTAATCTCAAACTGCTCTGGCATGACAGTCACACCAGTGTCACGTTGCTGCATAGCTCACTGTCTCCTGGCAGCAAAGTGGGTCAGTGGTTTTAAAAACACTGACCCCATTTAACCCGACACCACACCAATACTGTCATATTATACCCTTAGAAAGTAAAGCAGTTTGTCAAGTTATTTCATAGAAAGTTTGTAAAAATATATAATGTTACAGCCACACATTTCTGTTTATTAGAATTGTGTTGAAAACAACTACATGCATTCATATAAAGATAAACTGAAAAGAGATCTGTAGTTAATTAAAGTATGTTTATGAATACATGATTTGATCTTTGAAAAATAATTTCACATAGGCCTGATATTTGTCTTAGTTTTCTCTTATCAGTACAACAAAATTTTTACAATGCATAAAAAACTTTTCCACATTTTGAGACCAATTTTCAAACGAGTTGGGTAAATTGCTATTATGCACACAATACTGCAAAGAACAAAGAAAAAGTGTGTCTACAGAGTGTTAAATTTGTAGAAATAAATAAAAGCCATGATCATTTACTTTATGTTAAATATTCAAATCATAACTGAGTACTTAGTTGAGCATATTTGGCAGCAATGACAGCCTCAATTATATAAGGTGAGATCATTTGGAGCAAATATTCTTATTGCCAAGTACAGCCTCGTGTCAGTCAGATTTTTTGGCACTAATATTCTAAAGAAACAGCAACATCATAGCCATGAGCCATGGAGTCCTGGATAAAACAAAACTTGTGGATGTTTGTTCGTGTTCTTGTGTTACTGCCTGAACATAACCATGGAGTGAAAAAATAGTTGTTGAATCTTGATCTCGAACTGGAGAGTCAGAGTTAAAGCACTGTTCGTAATCTGTCCAATACATTAGAAGACCTTTTAGCTTGTTATAAAATTATTATGAATCACTTCTGCTCTTAGATGTATGTATATTTAGCTTGTATTTGAGTGAATAGCAAACACCCTATCAAGTAGTTTAGTTTAGAAATTAGAAATACCTTAGCTTAGTGGACGCCCCTAAGGGTATGAAAAAATGAACATTAAGCTCATGTGGATTTGAGGACCTGTTAAAATGAAGATCAGAAATAACTGAGATGAATGAAGAACCCAAATACGGAAATGGGAAGGAGGGTTGTATGAGGGAATTACAAATATGTTTAAAGAACAACATCATTGTTTTGGTTAAGGGCTGACTGGCTCAGATAAATTAGACAAGAAGATTGTTGGATGAAAGCAGAAATGAGGGAATTGAAGAGGGAATTATGTTTAACAGTGTGGGAATACAGAAGAGCAACAAGGACAGATCTGCAGGAACAGCCAAAATTCACCATTAAGAAACAGTGAAAGAATGAGACAGAATAGGTCTTTCTTACTGAACTTGTGCTTAAGCTTCATGTCTTCTTGGGAGTGATCCAATAAGTCCATTAAGCATTCCTTTCCTGTTTTAGTTTCTTTAATCTTCTGGGCAGAATTGATTAACCTCCACCAGCTTGACTAACAGTGTCAGTGTACAGAGTATTCTTGATGCTACTCTAATGTTGTCTTCAATGTCTTCAGGCTTTCTGTCATTTTTGAACCTTCACCTCAGCGTGAGCTTTTGGCACTCTTGAAGAGATTTTCACACAGAATTTTTCTAAGCTATCCATACACCATTGGGAATGATGGGAATCGATATTTCAATCATTGCGTGATCAGATCAATTGATTTGGCTTCGTGGAGTCATTCAGGTGTCTTTTGGCAATTCCATAGCAAGCTGTAATGCACCTTTAAGAGAGAGATGGCTCATGTCTCACCTCTCTTCTCTGAGAGCTTTAAAGGCTGATTGGTGGAATGCTGCACTGATTGTAGTCCCTCTGTAACATTCTCAGGTCTCATCAGTCTGGGTGACCATTGGCCATCTTAGATATGTATTGTATCTTTCCCCAGATCTGTGCCATGACACAGTCCAGTCAGCTTTCTTGACCTCGTGGCTTGTTTTAGACTTTGATTACCAAGAGTCAGACTTTATGTAAACAGGTGTGTGTCTCAAATTTAAATCCAGTGAACTGGAACAAGTGGACTCCCGTCAAATTGTAGAAGCATCTTGATGATCACTGAGGGAGGCACCAGAAATCAGTTGTGAGTATCTGAACCACTATTAAAAAGAAAAATTCCAATCTTTCATTTTAAAAATCAGTCTGAAAATAATGGAAATAATGACGAGACCTTCAAGTTGAAATACACTGCATATTCTGCAATATCTTAATTGTATATTCATGTCCACAGGACACGGTCTACTGTCTATGAGAACATCTCTTGTAGAAATGCCATTCAAAGCTCTGTAACAAGCTTAAAGCTTAAGCTTAAAAATCTGAGATTTTCATGTGATTTACAGGATCCATATGTGACACAAATGCAATTTGGAAGCACAGTGTTTAGGTGGTCTCACATGAACTGCAACATAAAGTATGTTGCATTTCTAAATTTTCCTGTTTTTTGTTTTTTTCTTCAGGTGTTGGTTTGATTTCTTTAGAATAACTCCCAGGATGATGTGCTACTGTGAAAATACAACTTGTGCACACGATAGGTGCATTTATAGGCACACCAGAAGAATAAAAACATTTGGTGACATCACTCTCGTGGGTCATTTCTCTTCTCGCTTCTTTTTGTTCAGTTTTTGGCAACTTTTATGGAATTAAAGAGCAAACATTGGTTGACTACAATGCCATTTCAGGCTACATGGTGGAACATTATCTTTTGTCTATTTTTTGACTAAATTCTAAATTAATAACTATAATCTTGAAACCATCTATCTTATTTGTTTGTGTGGCTCTTTCCATGCGCCAGTAGGTTGTGTTTGCTTACCCGGCATGCTCTAATGGTGGGGGTCACTACTTCACAATGAAGAAGTGATATCAACGCTATAAATACAGTTCAGATCCACAATGGTTTCTTAGGGAAGAGAGAAGTGTGAGGATGTGGTACCACGGGACTGCCTCAGCTTTGGGGCTCTTCTGTGTTGTGCTGTTCATCAGTCTGCTGCGCTGGTTCAGGAAGAAAGGTCAAGGTATGTAGGTGGTGCTGACATTTGTTTCTTTGTGTCTTTGTGGTAGACCTACTCCACTTCTGTTTCAGTCTGTTAGATTCAAGAGTAAATAGAGGAATGGTCAACTGTGTGCAACTGTGCATTTGCCAGGGATTTTTTTCTTCTTTTTTTTCTGACAAAACATAATAATATTTTTTTTGGGGGGGGTAATTGGGTGATTTTATGTTTACATGCAGAGAATACACAATGCTGACATGTACATTTGGGATGACTGTGCACTTTCACAGCAATGGTGGCGAGGAAGGGGAGTGGTTACTGTGAGTTTTATAGATAGCCACTCCTGTATCTATTTACGGTCAGTCTCAATGAGTCTCAATCTGCCTGCAGCAGACAAACATTGGGCCCTCACTGTTGTCACATGTATTCCGTTCTGTTTGATTTTAATGAATTCATACATACATCAATATTAATCACTGACACCTCCAGCATTGTGGTTTTTGTTTAAATTTAATCTGGTGGTATAGCTTGCGTTGAAAGTGCTTTATTGTTCATATCATATACGGTGATTTGCTTTATTGTATAAAAAGCATTTAGTTCTTTTGCGGCGTGATTTAACAAGCTCTTTTAATCGCTATACACACTGTCTATACCTACATTATCCTTTAGCGCTATCCTGGATCTAATTCCTCTTTAGATTCATCATGTCAGATGTTGAATGTGGTTAAACAAGAGATATTGTAGAAGAGGCTTTCATCATAAAGGGAAAGTAGCTGCCTGATAGTTGTGTCTTGGGGGTGACTTTTCAGGGTGGACGTTTTCCTGATAAAACAAAGCAAGCCAAGAATATTTTCACTTGTTTTTCCCCACCTGTTTTAACCAGCCTATCAACTGTAACTTGTAGCATAATAGAAGATAAGGCCAGCAGGAGTAAACACATCTGCAATGTACAGATAGAGAATGTTAAAGAGTGAAAACAGATTCTTAATTAAATTAAAATGGACAGAATAAAAAGGAATAATGCTCAAGCGCCTTGTCTTTTGTTGAAAGGGTTTTATCATGTGAGTGCGATGACACCTTGCACTTCAGAGTCAGTCATGGTGAGTGCTGCACAGCTTGGGTAATTGAACATGCATCATTTTCCTTCCTCAGGTGGTGATGATCATGCGGCACCTAAATGTGAAAGTGAGAGGTCTTCAAGTTCCGATTCAGCTGGTAACACAGACTACAATAGCAATAACTGACATCTGCATTTGGGCTGCCTAAAAGGAAATCAAGGCTTTGCAATCAAGATTATAGACAAATGTGTCTGTAAAGTCCATCAGCTGATTAGGGAGATTTCTGAACAAGGAAGCTATGATATTACATTTATATGCAAGTTGATTCTTGAAGAATGACACAGCTATTTTTAGTTGTTGAGCACTCAGTTCATTTAAAAAATGTGTCTGAGCACACGGGATACCAGGAGAAAGGGTGGTTGGAGTCTTCAAGTGATGTTTGAGTTAAAAGAAGATTGATTTTTCAGGAGGACAAGGACCAATCACTGATTAAAATCTAAACATGGACGTGCTCAAAACAACAGTATTGATTGAATTTAGGCTGAATTTCTCCAAGACTTGTAATCTTGAACTTGGAAGAAAAATGTGCTATTCGGGCAACTCAAAATGGGAAAGAAATGTACAGAATAATTCAGATTGATCACCACATATAACATATTTCTCACAAAGAGGAAGGTGAGTTGTACACAGTGCTTATTATACTTTGAAATGGCACTGTGTACACCTGTGTGTGTGAGTGTGTGCATACGTGTGTGTGTGTGCACACGTGTGAGTGAATATCTAAATGCGTCAGCTCAACTATGTGTGTCTCCATGTCTGCCAAGTGGATAGTTAAGCTGGGCACTCTTGCAACTGTTATTACTTTCCATAACAGGCAGGCTGAGTTAGAGGCACCTTGTGCTGCACAGTACAAGTACAGCAGGGTGGCACGGATATTTGCACTAAAGGTCCCTTTCTATCAGCCAGCTTCAGCTCCAGGACCATGGCGCAACAGGCTCCCACTGACCCCACCAAGATGGGTGTAGGTCGGGCGATCGCCGTACTGACCTCCGGGGGCGATGCACAGGGTAAGTGGAGGATTTCTAAGATCGTGTTAGGGGATTGTAGCACCATGACAGCGGGTTAGATGATGTGTTGTGTTGTAGGTCGGTTCTTAATGAATGAACAGCTGTGTTTAATGTCAAATGAGGATGCATTTAAGAGATAAAGTAAAGTAAACTAAAGTAAAGTTTCAAAGTAAAGAAATCAACTGATCCAGAGTTAAAGTCTTGATGTCTCTGTAAATTTTCACTGGTTGTCAGACAAGTTCACACTGTAAGTAACTGACTCTATTTAACAAAATCATTTTAAACTTGTGTCCACCCTGATAAAGTGTCACTGATCGTTCTTGAATAGAACACCAGAAAATACACTACTTGAAAAGCACAAAAGGCAAACTGTGTCACAACAGCCACATTCAGTTATGATTTCACCTTTACATATCAAATCTAAACTCTCGTAAATTTTTATCATTGATCATGTTTTGTGATTTTTCTCTACTAGAACAGAGTTATCTTTGCTATCAACTTGTGTAAAATGATGAGATGAGTTACTAGAAGCTGATGGTCCCCTGACCTTTAACTTGATGAGGAATACGTCCAGTCTGACCTTTTAAAGGTGTAAGTGACCCCGCACTCCTAAAGTGTGAGCATGTGGGAGGCTGAGCAATCTATCTGTGTTTTTTCAAACTATCTGAACTTTAACAAATCTAACCTTACTACAGTATAAATGCAAATCTGGCTGTCCCTTACCTTAACCCTTTTTTCATTACACTTTGTTATAATTTCAGGCAAGTTTGCTCCTTTTTTCCATCTATGACTGGAACAGTTACAAAGGCTAATTTTAGAGGCATGACCTTTCTGTCGTGTGTGGAAATTGGTGAGATAGATCAAGGGTGTAGTTCTACTCTTCCTTCTGATACCCTTCGCCTTTACACTGTAAATGGAGATGCTCTTGGCGCCCTTAAAGTTAATCTATCCAAATCTTGTCCTTTAAGTGACCCCCCGATGGGGAGCAAGCACTTGCTCGTTCCCTTTCCAAAAAAAATAAGTTTACAGCAATCAGTGACTATTTACCAAAAAAGAAATCAATTTGTAACATAGCGCCTCGTTGTGTTATGTCCTGACCGTTGGTGATTGTTGCTCCCATCTAGTGTTGAGCAGCTGCAGAGACAAATTAACATAAGATCCATGAAAAGAATATCTATAATTATTAAGGGGATGAGTTCATCAAGCAAATTGGTGGCTTGAAAGGACAACAAAATGAACCCACTCAAGTTATCGTGCTGACTTACTGAAATATGTTATTGACAGACGCAGTGGGTCACAAAAGAAAGATTGATTTCTTTTTTTCATTAATGTTTCAATAACTGTGTTGGGGTCTAACATCATGTGTTGTTTTAATGTCCAAATGTAGAAACATCACAAAATAGTACAGGACATTTTCAATTTGTTATGCTTATTAACCAGTCAATTAATTTACCAATAAATGTTTTCAAATTAAAAGTGTTCAAATATAGGTACACACAACCTCAGATGAGCAAGACAAAACATATTTTACCGTGCCCTGATTTATTTAACAAAAACAACAACAAAATGCAGAAGCACAGTGTGAAAACTGAGTACAAGTCATGATTCAGTATCTTGTAAAAGTTTAGCAGCAATAACTTGAAGTTATCATTTTCTTTATGACGTTGTCAATCTCTCACATCATTGTTGTGTAATTTTGTCCCACTGTTCTTTATGATGTTGCTTCAGTTCATTAAGGTTTGCAGGCTTTTTTTTGTGCCCATTTTCTCTCAGGGTCCTGCCACAGCATTCTAAAAAGGTTGAGGTTTGGACTTTGACTGGGTCATAACAACACCTTAACTAAGTTCTTTTTCAGCCATTCTGTTGCTGGTGGACTTGGATCATTATCCTGTTGCATGACCCAATTTCAGCCAGACCCTTGAATAAATACTTTGGTATACGGAAGCGTTCGTGCTTGACTCAGTGACTGCAAGGTACCCAGGTTGTGGTCGAAAAAGAATCCCAAATCCTCATCCCACCGCCACCATGCTTGACAGCTGGCATGGCATCATGGTCAAACACCTCCACTTCGGTCTTGTCTGTCCAAACAACATTGTTCCAGATGTCTACAGATCTACACTGTGCTGCCATGTTCTTTTTAGAAATGGTTTGGAAATGGACTTTTAACCCTTCCCAGATTGATAGGCAGCAACTGTGGCTTCTCTAAGATCATTGCTGATGTCTGTCCACCTTGACAATTTGTTAATACACACCTAAATGTTCCTGACCAGCTAACTGCCAAAACATCTGTCTTTTTTAGAGGTGCTCACTCTTGTTGATGGTCAGTTAATCAAGTGTATATGATTAGCAGCACTTGCCTGCTACTTACCCTTTAATTTCTTATGGAAGCAGTAAAGATGTACTTAGTTTTAAATCAATGCGTCAAGTTTTTGTCGAGATAATAATGACTTGTTCTAATATGTTATGTTTTGATGCTCATCTGATGTTCAATTCCTGAAAACTAAAAACCTTATCATTGAAAAGGGTTTGCTTTATGTTTTTCACATATTTGCAATTGTAAACTTCCTGAAATGTACATTCGACAGACATAACATAGCAAAAGCCCTGAAAAAAAACTCCTAATCCTTGTCGTAATGCCATATAGTCATACGACTCAACATGCACACACACACTGTTCCCTCAGGTATGAATGCAGCTGTGAGGGCCACAGTTCGAGTGGGACTGTACACTGGAGCCAAGGTCTATTTTGTCCATGAGGTAAATGTTGTTATTCATTTTTATTTTCACTGGATTAATCCTTTGATCTGTGCAATGTCAAAGCAAGCAGAAGTAACAAAATAAAAAGTTTGCATTTGTCCATCCAACAATCGTAAATTTAGAGATTAAAAACAGCAATAAATGCTGCCAAATGTGAACATGAAACCATTGCTTGATTGCCATTTTGCTTATAAAATTATGTCAACAATTAATCAATCATATGATTTGTCATTTGTCATCAGCCTTATTGCATCGCCTTCTAATAACAAAGTACTTGTCAGACTGGCTGCCCATGTCAGAATATGAGCATGCCTGTATTATTAAGATTTAAGCTTCTTCTCAGCAATGACCCATTTTCAAGGCGGTAATACTGTGTTGTCTTTTTATTTGCTGACAGGGTTACCAGGGTCTGGTGGATGGGGGAGACAATATCCGCCCCGCTACTTGGGAGAGTGTGTCAATGATGCTGCAGCTGGTGAGAACAAACACAAACAGGCAAAAACTTGTTTATCTATTGAGTATTATCTACATTTTACAGTCTTTAACTTTTCATCAAAATCTAACTTTAGTTGGTACGGTACAGTGCTGTAGGTCAAATGATAAGTTTAAATACCAAGGTTTATTAGATAGCAAGAATTATGAATCTTAAACATTTACTCTTTACTGGCTTCCTTGTCATGCTTGTCTGAGTGAAACTTTTTCCTCCTTGGCTGACATCAGGGTGGGACAGTGATTGGTAGTGCCCGCTGTCAGGATTTCCGCAGCAAAGAAGGACGCACCAAGGCTGCATGCAACTTGGTCAAGCTCGGTATCACTAACCTGTGCGTTATTGGAGGTGATGGCAGTCTGACAGGAGCCAACCAGTTCAGAACTGAGTGGAAAGAACTGCTGGCAGACCTGCTTAAAGCTGGTGAGATGTATGACCTGAAAAACCAACCATTAACCAATCCGCCATTGATGCAAAATTACAATTTAACATGTAGGCATGTGTTTTCTGTAGTCAGCATATTTGTGCTCCATCATTTTATAGATGGACTTTTACTTTGGTCTTCAAAACTTATCGCCACAAGGGGGTAGAATTACATCAGGTTGGGTATATGTTTCAATTCTTATTTAGGATAAATTTATTTTCGATTTACAAGTTGTTTTTTTCAGCCTAATGGGAGACACATGAGTGGGGGGAAAATCTTCTTCATCAGCTTTGTTGTCCATTGATTACTACTCACACCACTCATTTTAACTAAAAAAATCATCAATAAAATTGGTGACAAACAACCAACAATAAGATAATTTACCGTTTCCTTATTATGTGCTGATATCCTGCAGTTTGCTCATTTGTTACTGCCAGTACTGCTTCCTTTTCTTTGACAGTTGGCTCAAGGGCAGAGAAAACACTATGTGATACTGTGATTCATGTGCCATCTAGTGGTACAAAGTAGCATAACAGTAAAATACGGTCCTCGATTAAAGTGTCACGTTGCATGGTACATAAGTATTTTTATACAACGCCATAATTTTTTTCTCTAAGGAGCATCTTTAATGTGTCCTCAGGGAAAATCACTGCAAATGAGGCCAAAAGTTCCACACATCTCAATATTGTTGGCATGGTGGGATCTATTGACAATGACTTTTGTGGAACGGATATGACCATTGGCACTGACTCTGCCCTGCACCGCATCATAGAGATAGTGGACGCCATTACCACCACGGCACAAAGGTACGCAAGCAGGCTTTTATAAATTCGAAAGGTGGACATAGAGGGCAATTAAACAAAAATGTCTCTTTTCAGCCATCAGAGGACCTTTATTCTGGAGGTAATGGGAAGGCACTGTGGGTGAGTATGGCTTGGGAGTCTGGCTTTGTGATAAAAGTCGATTTATGACATGAAACATGATCTTGAGAAACTTAGCTTTTAACAAAGTTACCACTCTACGTTAGTTTGAGAAGTGATGCTTATTCTATAATGACCTTTTCTCTACAGTTACCTTGCCTTGGTGACAGCTCTGGCTTGTGGCGCTGACTGGGTGTTCATCCCAGAGATGCCCCCGGATGAGGGATGGGAGGAGCATCTGTGCAGAAGACTGACAGATGTAAATGTTTTCTCCTGCATCATCACATACATGACTGCTTGGGCTTCATCTTAAACATTTTTTCTGTCCCACTTAGCAAAGAGAACGTGGCTCTCGTTTGAATATTATCATCGTTGCAGAGGGAGCAATAAATCGCAGTGGTAAAGCAATCACCTGTGACACCGTCAAAGAGGTCAGTAATTTTGGTACTCTAATATACCAGAACTATAGGCTCCAGTTGTGTTAAGCAGATTGTTCATAAGCTATCCATATTTCCAGCTGGTATCAAAGAAGCTAGGCTTTGACACCCGCACCACCATCCTGGGCCACGTACAGAGAGGAGGAACTCCTTCTGCTTTCGATAGAATCCTGGTAATACCTCAACAAAAAACATTACAAATACTCACCAGTAGATCTTGTTATTGTTACAAGAGTTTTATGGGCTTTTTTTATTGCTATGATTCAGGCAAGCAGGATGGGTGTGGAGGCTGTTATGGCTCTGCTGGAGGCCACACCGGAAACTCCAGCCTGCGTGGTCAGCTTGTCTGGAAACATGGCTGTCAGGCTGCCTCTCATGGAGTGTGTGCAAGTGGTAAATTACTGTAATCTCAAAGCACACGAGAGATAGAATTACTGGCATTAACTTGGGGAGTGGTGCCGGCCTTCACAAAGACTGATATTCTCATCAAATTGTTTTTATGCGTTACTGTAACAGACTAAAGATGTCACAATTGCGATGGCCGAAGGACGCTTTGATGATGCAGTGAAGCTCAGGGGAAAGTGAGACAAGCACATTTGTATTGTTCATTTGAGAGTCTCGTGTTGTGTTTAGTTTCAAATGTTTGCATGTTTTTGCTATTTTGACAACAGGAGCTTTGAGAATAATTGGACCACTTACAAAATGCTGGCCCATGTGCACCCTCCAGATACAAAGGTAAGAAACAGCATTTTTACTTTCTTACTGCAAACAAACTGTTTGAATCAGTTCAATGGGGAAATAAGTTTGTTCTAATAAGTATCCCTTGTGAACTTTTCATTACCAGAGTAATATCAACGTCGCCATATTGAATGTGGGCGCTCCATGTGCAGGCATGAACGCTGCAGTGCGTGCAGCTGTCAGAGTCGGGCTCCTTCAGGGCCACCAGATGCTGGCAGTGCACGACGGCTTTGATGGTTTGGCTCATGGACTGGTAATATACTGTGTTTGCATGCAAATAAGCAAGCAAGGAGTGTGAAGAGGGATACTGTAGGGGCAATTATTTGGTTTTATCATGAAAATGCTTAGCCTACACATATGACAGAGCACACACTCTGTGCCTGCACAGATTGAGCCAATTGGTTGGTCTGGAGTGGCAGGGTGGACTGGAAAGGGTGGCTCTATGCTTGGCACAAAGAGGTAAGGCATCTTAATACACAAATGACAGTTTATTTTTCAAAGAACAAAAAAAACAAAAGCATAGCTAGTTTTACCTTACAAGTGGGCAGAAATTATCTTCTTTGATGTGTGTTCTTTCTGCTATGAAGAGGCCTGCCACATGAATTCATGGAGGAAATTAGTTTGACCATCACTAAGTTCAACATCCATGGTATTATCATCATTGGAGGCTTTGAGGTGAGCAACCCTTTGCCAACTTTAGTTGTGTTGCTGGTAGACTGTCAAAAAATTTAGTTTTTCCCTAATAAACAGCACTCGTGTATTGCTGTTCTACTATTTTCCACCCTATCAGGCATTCTTGGGAGGTCTGGAGATGATGCAAGCTAGAGATAAATACGAGGAGCTGTGTATTCCAATCGTTGTTGTTCCTGCTACTGTATCCAACAACGTTCCAGGATCTGACTTCAGTATTGGCGGTGACACTGCCCTCAACACCATAACCACGGTAAACTTCTAACGGAGAAAAACAAGGTAATCCCAGAACAATGAAGTCATTTTCAATACATCACTCTTCTGTCATGTGTCTACTATTTGCAGACATGTGATAGGATCAAGCAATCTGCTGCTGGCACCAAAAGAAGAGTGTTCATTGTTGAGACTATGGGGGGATACTGCGGCTACCTGGCAACATTGGCCGGATTAGCATCTGGAGCTGATGCTGCCTACATTTATGAGGAGCCTTTCAACATTCATGACCTTGAGGTCTGTCTGTCTGTCTCCCTATTAATGAAAAAAAAAGAGAGGAAACAAAACCATAACATCCATCAGTGAGGGATGGATGAATGTTTTTAAAGTTATTGATTTTAAAAATGTATATATTTGTAGATGAATGTGGAACATCTGGTGGAGAAGATGAAAACCACAGTGAAGAGAGGACTAATTTTGAGGTTAGAGGACGCGAGCATAAAACCTTTTTATTATCATTACAGTCATTATACAGTGTTCTTTTGGAGCTCATGTCTCATTTTTGGTTTTCCTTTCGTTTTAGAAATGAGAAATGCAACGCAAACTACACCACTGACTTTGTCTTCAACCTGTATTCAGAGGAGGGCAAAGGTGTGTTTGACTGCAGGAAGAATGTCCTTGGCCATATGCAGCAGGTGTGCAACTCAGTCTACATCTTCTGATTGGTTTGCCAATACTCATTGTTTGCCAGCCACTTTATGAACTAAATGAAAGAAAATCTATCCTTTCTTGTTAGGGTGGAACACCCACTCCCTTTGACAGGAACTTTGGCACAAAGATGGGGATTAAGTCTGTCCTTTGGATAACTGACAAGCTGAAGGAATGCTATAGACATGGTGAGGCCTTGATGTCACTAAGAACATAAAATGTTGTTTGACATCTACTGTTCTCTCCCACTGCTAAAGTATGTTCTATTTCTAAACCCAAACTTCTAGGTCGCATCTTTGCCAACTCTCCAGATTCAGCCTGCGTGCTGGGAATGAAGAAAAGATCTTTGGTTTTCCAGTCTCTGGGTGAACTCAAAGACGAGACTGACTTTGAGTGAGATTTTTTTCTTTGCACCCTTCAACTTTCTTTACTTAACACTTACTCTCACTGACAGGATTTCTCTCAAATGCTGAGGGTAATGTGAGCCTTTGAGCTATTTTTCACAACACCATAAAGTATTATGTCTCTTTTTAAACTCCATACCACTTATTTTGCTGAATTATCGACAATGCCAGATAGTAACTTGCTTAGAGTTTAAAGTTTTTTTTTTCTAAAACCGATTCAAAGAAAAATCTGTTGACATGAATGTGATTTTGTGTACATTTAAGTGTATGCAAAATAATGACAATGTGAATTATATAATTTGATGATAAAACAAGTTTACATTTAGAACCAGGGTTAGAACATATAAATGGTGCACTGCAGTAATATGTTCATATTATTCATGTTCTAATTTTTACATGCATACCGTTGCATAACCCTGAGTGTTGTTCAATTGTGAGGTTTTTTGCTCCCTGTAGTAGTGGTTTTAAATGACCTAATGCAGCTTCACAATAAGTTTCCTTAATCATTTCAAGAATATTTCATGTTGTTTTCACTTTGCTCTTGTTATTAATCAATGTTGTTGCCTGCAGGCATCGTATTCCAAAGACCCAGTGGTGGCTGAGGCTGAGGCCCATCTTGAAAATCCTGGCCAAGTACAATATCACTCTTGACACCTCTGAGAAAGCTGCCATGGAACATGTCATCAAGAAGAGAGGCCTTGTTCCTCAGTAGTATTTCTTTGTCTATACTCAGTCAGGACTGCACTTGAGCTTATTGTCTTCCTTTAAAGCACTTTGTAAACTCTGTTTTAAGGAGAGTGCAATATGAGTAAAGAAACTAATAAAGAAAAACACTCAGAATCTCACTGAAAAAGATTACAAATTGTACAAGTGGTCATTCTTGGGGAAAACATTATCACTCTGTTGTGAGGTAAAATGAGAGAAAGAAAAATGTCTCCATTCGCTGAACATTAAAAGCATTTGAAAATGATTGTTTTGATATATTTTTCCATCTCCCATCTTCACCACTAATCATGTTAAAAATGTTTTTCTGATCACTCAGGATCTGCAGCTCAACCAAAGCTAAATTATTAGATTTCAGTTAAAAATATATCTTGATCAACACTTTTTCAAGGTGCATGTAAGCCATGAGGTGGACCTATCTTTTAGGTAAGTGTGTCACATTTGTTATCTTGTACTTCTTGCCCTTTTACCCCTTGTCAAATTTGTTGATGCTTACTTGTTACTTATACAGTGAGTCCACTGAACATTTTCAAAATTACTGAATGAAGCTACTCAAATGAGTTTTGAATTCTTTAAAGTTAAAAAGTTAAACAAATTAAATCAGTGTCAAGCTTACTTTAGAACCAATATGGGGTTTTAAGTGCCTCTGTTATATAGAAGGCAAAAATGTATTTGAATCTGATAAATTTTGACTTATCTCTAACAGGGACAGAGACAACAATGTGACAGCACCATTGAGACTCAAAAGTACAAATTGTAAAAAGAAATAGAATAAGAATTAATTTGTGTCCCTTTAATTAATTGAGAATGAGCTTCCAGTGCGATTATTACAATCATGCACAATTATCCATGTTTTTTGTTTCGTTTCAAGGTAGGGCGTGGAATAAAAACTATGATACCCACAAGCCCTTGTGTTTCCGTCTGAAGCGGATGTGCTATCCGATTGGCTAGCAAAGATGTTTCAAAAAACAGTGCGCGGGGCGAAGTTCGGGAATTGAACACCATTTGAACTTAAACATTTAGTTATAACCGCTCCTCAAACGGTTATCATGTGGACTCAATTGGCCGGATTTTTGCCGTAAAGAAAGTATTTTTACCACAAACGTCGAGCGCTTCAAGTAAGTTCCACTTAAGTCTTAAATACCACTTTGTAAATGTTAAACCCTCAGCGTCATACCGTGGTTGACGTTTCATAAACACGCTAAGCCGAGCCACTGTATCTAAGTTAAACTGTAACCTAATTTATATTTTCTTTTTTTAAGAGCGTATCTTCTACAGCTGTAAACATGAAGTGTTTGAAAGTGGACGAATACATCAAACGGACCGCCTCTGCTGAAGAGACAGGGACTTTATTTCAAGAATTAGAGGTGAGCAGGATCGCAGTTTCATTAGCAACTCTCATCTATTCGCAACAACTTTAGAAGTTCAAATTGTTGTACTGATCTGAGAACACTTACTTACAATTTTGGCTATTTTATGACATTTAACCATGAATTTAATGCCTCAATGGGCCAAGCCCAGTTAGCTTGGTATAGTATTGGGTATGCTTTGAGTAGCTTTCAGATGTGCATTAACTTTCTCGCATTATACACAAATTCAAAGTCTGTTATATTTACATTGTTTTTCAGAAGTATGTCAAGACACAACCTGGACTTCAGGGGCGGACACTGTGTGACAGAGTTATCAGAGCCTGTAACCATCAACTTGGAGTTGGATCTCCAGACGTTGATCATATCAGTCAGTTAGTAAAGCTGGTTGAGCTTTCTCTTCATGGCTATGATATCTCCTCAGAGCGTGTGGTTCAGGGCAGTACATTGTACATGGAAAAGATTATTTTCCATATCATCAAGAAGCTGAGCTCCCTAGAGGTTCATACACAATGCAGCCATGTTGTTGGGTTGCTTTACAACAGGCTTTCCACAGCACAACAGGTACGTGTCTTTTACTGTGTATCTAACAGCTACATTGCATTATTCCTGTCAGCTTTTAATTGGTCTGTATGATCTGTAGGTTCAAGAAGATTACAGTGTTCTTGTCCGGAGCTGCTTCTCTGTGCTTTGGAACGGACTATCGGCTGCCAAGGAGAAGAAAATTTTGAATCATCGGGACAAATTGTGCAGCCAGATGCAAGCGTTGAGCTTCCTCTTGTTGTTGGACACTGAAACCTCAGGTCCCTCTTTCTCTAAAGCACCGATTTTCACAGAGGATGCCGTTAATGAGTTTGAGCGAAGCTGTGGAGCAGTGACAAAGGAAGATGCTTCTTTTTTTCTCCAGGAAATGAACACGCTTCTTTGCAAATGTTTTACTGGTTATCGTGAGGGGGGGGTGTTCAAGCAGCGTTTAGCAGCATCAAGCTTTTATGTGTTCTCTGAAATGGGGCTGCTTACAATGAAGATGCTTTGCAAGGCCAACCAGCACACCATGGCTGCCACCTTCTTGAACGAGATGGAAAGCAAGTTTTTAGACTGTGTGAGCTCTCAATGTACACCGCTAGTGCTTGGAAAATGGGTCGTAAAAATTAACGCGGCCATAAAGGCTGGCAAAGAGAGTGGCCAGGCTTTAACAGCGTGTGCTAGGATCTTGAGGTCTCTCTCAGCCGATCTGAGCAGCAGAGAGGTCCACGCAGTTCTCGAAGGTTGTAGTCAAGTTGTTTGGGCTGTTGAAAGTGGGCAAACAAAGGGATTAGGTGGACCAGTGCTGCTGGCTCTGTTTTCTTTTCTTGAGGAGTACCAAGAACTGATAATGAAGACCCTTAAAAAGGTTAGTTTGGCCCCCGAAGACAAAAAAAACTTTCCTTGGAATGGAGAATTCTTCTTACTAATTGTTGGTTGCTTGTTTGTTTTTTTTTTTTTCCAATTTTCTTTTCACCTTCCTAGACTTCAACAGAGGGTGGTAGACTACAGCAGGCTCTTTGCTACAGTATTTACCAAAGCTTTGTATGTGCTTATGATAGCATGATCTCATCACAGGTGAGACTGCCTCTGTTGAGTGCACTTTTTTTTTTTGATGACCACTACCGTATTGAATGAAACCGGCTTCTAATTGTAATTCAGTTTTTATTACTGACGGTGATGTGTCGCACCTAGCTGGAGAACAGTGACACCTTGGACAGAGTTCTGCTCTACTGCCAGGCCACAGCTGGACTGCTGATGACCGAACTTCACAAGCTGTCTAATGAAAACCTCCTCATCAAAGCAGGTGATTTGCATTGTGTGTTATCAATGTCCGCAGGGTAATTGAGTGGATCTGTAAGTTTCTGTAATTGTGGGGGCAATGCAGATTTTAAATGTTTTCTGATTCTAATCTTTGTCTTGGCTGTTTGCCTTGCAGTGATTGCTGTGAGCAACTTGACCTGTGGGCTGTACAACCGACGCCTCTATGATCAGGCCCTCACGCTGGTTGAGATTCTCTGCAAGGATCTATGCAAGAACCGTCCGGTCTCACTGTCTGTTGATAGAGTAAGTTTGTTAGATTTTTGTTGTTGTGGTGGAGGAAGGTCAGTGTTAACATTTGCTGATCTTTAGATTTGGGATCAATTGTACATTCAAAAGCTCCTGCTGGAGAAACTAAGTTTTGTGGTAGTTTGTGTTATTCTTCACAGTTTGTTGGTTTGTGATCAATATCATCTATATTGTTATCATCCAGTTGAGTCGTCCCTTCATGCTGGCTGTGCAAACTTCACGCCGGACCGGCAAATTGGATGGAGCTTTAGATTGGGTGATCTTCTGGCTGAAGGCTCTTGGGGACAAGATCACTACTCACATGGCTGAACCAGTTTCTCTTTGGGTGAAAACAAAGACTGATGCAGCTCGCGACTCTGACGAGGACATAAGACTCCGGTACAAATAAGTAATCGTGAAGGGGATAGAGATTCACTTATGTTTGTGTTTTGCGGATTATTATTGAATTAAACTCCTTTTTGTCTTGTGCTGCCATGTCGTGGAGCAGGACGTTGCGCGATGGTTTTGGTCCCGATGTCCCTGATGAGCGAGTGATGCTCAGTCTTTTGGAGGAGGAGTTGCGTGCCTATAAGGAGCTGGCGAGGGACACGGCCCAGGAGCGTTACAACACTCTCTGTGATCTGTTGGACATCTGCCATGAGGAGAGTTCTCACACCCATCTACGTGCCGTTTACCTATGCGAAATGGCCCAAGTTGTGTGCTTCCAGGATTTCAGTGAACAGACTGACTGGTAATTACATTTATTTACCTGATATACGTCTCAACTATGCAGTTGGGGTGCAACCGAATTTTATTTTAAAGGGTGATGCCAAATGATTGGGTTTTATTTGGCACCGTGCAAGGTCAACATTGTTGTTGTGGTTTCTGACTCTGCAGCATGGCAGTGGATTTCACCCACGAAGCTTTACGACTTCTTGATGACGAACCTGAAACTCCAGAGAATGCTGACAGACTGAAGGATGACAAAGCCCATGCTTTACTTTGGCTTTATATCTGCACTCTGGAGAAGAATCTCCAGGAGGTGATCTTTTTAAAGATGTTTTTTAAGTTGTATTGACAGTACGTTACTTGAAGATAGAATTACATTCAGGAGTTAAATGAGAAGCGTAGCTGGTAAATCTGCCGCTGTCTGGAATCAAGCCTTGCTTTCATACTAATCAAATGTGGTGTCGTGTTTCTGGCCAGGCCATTGAGAGTGATAGAAAACGGAGAGAGCTGCGGGAGCAGACGCAGCCTGTGGCCGATCCAATAGGCAGCAATGATTTTGATTATGAAAACAAACAGAAGACGCAGGACAGCACTCTGGTGTATGAGGGCCTCCATTTCAACCTGGCTTCAGAAAACAGTAGGAATGCCGTTTTTCATTCAATCGCCTATCACATCGTAGACATCTGACATTTGTTGAGCATAAATCATTTATCACTTGTTAACAATTTCTTTCTTTCCTAAGAGTTGTGTCTGCCATTGGAAAAAGCTCTGGCTATGTGGTCTGCTCTTTTCAAGAGTAAAGCCGTGCCCTCTGTCAGGAATACTAAACAGACCTGCAGCTCCATTGCTATGGCTGCAGCTCTCTTCAGACTCATGGGAAAGGTAGAAACATCGAATGTGTGAAAGCTATTTCATGTGGTCCCATTTGGGTGGTTTAAGTTTTGCTTGTCGGTTACAAAATATATATATATTTTTTCCCTTACGAAATATGTAACCACTTCTTGTGAATCATAAAGTGTTTTATTTACTGGAGATGTGCACTTTAATTTAAATCTAATGTGTTGCAAGGAATAGTTTTACATGTTTGACCGTTATTCTATGGGACATACCAATTATCATCTGATGTATACGAGAGCAGGAGATGTGATTGACCATTTGCATTTGTCTAATTTAGCAAATCCCATTTGACTTTTATCTAGCCTTTGAAAGCTTTGAAAGCTTACCAACTTGGGATTGGATTTTCCCGTGAACTTGCCGACGCTCGGAGTTGTGCTAGTTCACTCTGTCAATCAGCCAGCATTCTCCTGGATATGGGCAGCCCTGAATTAGCTCTGGTAATTCACTTTTCAAAAGGTTGAGCTCGGTAAAGACGGTGTATCTCACTTCCGTTCTGTGATTTCATGGAATTGCTGTTTTTTAACCTATTGTTTTTAGGCTCAGCTGGACGAGGCGGAGAAAATGCTAACTTCAGATACCACAGATGAGGGACCTTCTGCTCTCTCAGTGCTGGTCATCTTATTGAAGGCTCAGTACTTCTACAGCATAGGACAGGTATGTAGCCGCATGTTAACACGTCTGCTTGTATAATTTCTCACATCGTGGCGCTGACCTTGTGTTTGGCCATATTTCAGGTTGACTGTGGCGTGCCTTATCTGTGTGAGGTGCTGAAAGAAGTAAATGATCAGAAGCAGTCAAAGAGCTGGTACCTGCTGCGTGCGCGGACTCTCCAGACCTGCAGCTCCTATCTGAATTTGGACACGGCTCAGCTGCCGCAGGCCCAGCGAAGCCGCATCACGCAGCATGGTTAGCGTTTTCATTTGCAACGCTTCACCACTTCACCCTTTACCCATGTAGCTTTGTATTTCTAATTTACAGTGTGTGGGTGCCGATGTAACATTTTCAGTTCTAAGAGACGGCCTGTTTTTGTATGTCTTAGGTATTAAAAGTCCTGACGCTGCCCTTTATGAGAGTTTGAAGCTTTTTTGCAGCCTGCTTGTCACTTTAGTTGGAAAGGGCTTGTACGGCAACAGCAGCAGCAGCAGCAACTCAGAAGTCCACTTCGTCTACCAAGGTGTGTTTGTCCCACATTCTAAATCTGTTGCTTGTCTTTGTGCTTTATGTTGGGATGTGTCTTTGACCCTGTTTTGATCTGTGAGCAGGAGACAACCTGCTGCTAAAGTGGCAGCTGCTTTCAGAGGTGCTGAATTGCTCTGTGAAGGTGGTGGCTTTACTGAGCAGCAGCGGGGCCATCAATGACGCCAGACTTCAATGCTTAGAAGCCCTGAAATTGGCCATCAAGCTTCAAGCGCTTAGCCAGTATGTACATGTCCTGGTTGAAATGGAATTACCTATGCAGGCTCCAAATTTCATTGGGTTTAACATAACTGATTATGTTAATGTCAAGTTTCGGTTAATTTGACACAATTTTTGTCAGCAATGTGATTTTCTTCTTCCTTCTTTTTTTGCGTTTGTTTTAGATGTGCCGAGCTGCTGGTGATCAAAGCGGAGCTGGAGCTGATGCAGGGGGAGAGAGAAGAAAGTAGAACAGATTTAGACATCGTCAAAAACCTTCTGGAGCACTGCACAGGTTTGTGAATGCTCTCATACGTCAGTTCAAATAGAGTTTGAGCGATAGTTGATTGTTTATATGTGGATTTCATTCCAATTATATTGGGATCTGATTATAGTTGACCTGTTGCTTTTTAAGGTAGAAATGCCATTGAAAATGTGTTATTACATGAATTGTGCATACATTTGGCATATCATCTCTTTGTATCAAGATAAGGATTTATTTTGGACCGTCAGCCCTTTCGAGTATAACTTTGAATTAGTTTACCCCCTTTCTTCTATCTGTGCTTAAGATTTTTCTGATCAGGTTCCTAAGGCAGATGTGAAAATCAAACCAAGAAAAGGTCGTCCAGCTCAGAGACCTCAGTCTCCCCTGCCAACCATGGAGGATGATTTAAAGGACATCCTGAGCACCAGGTGGCTTGCCAAAGAACCTGTAATGAAGGACCTGGCCTGCTCCCCACCTCTCAAAGATCAGCCTCGCCGCTGGCTCTCCTCCCTGACACATGAACCCGACTGTCTTTGCCCGTGCTGCTCTGAGCCTTGTTTGGGTCGTGCCACCGCTTGTTGGGCAGCTGTACAGGGTGACCTGGTTCTTCAGCTGGATCCCAGTGACATAAGCGTCAGTTCCAAACTTCATTGGGCAGCTTTATTCCGCTCTAAAACTACTACCACTCGGCTTAAATACAAGTTGGCAGAGCTCTTCCCTCCCTGTGACCCTGCCAAAGGCATGCCTAAACCCTCCCTGATGCAAGATGTGGTGGGCCATGTGTACCTGAGGATGGCCCAGACTGGTCTGGAAACAAGGCTTGACAAGGTCTGTGGTATATGGAAAATACTGGAAGCTGGCTTAGCGTTTGTTGAGTCTACACCTTCTCCTGTCCTAAAGCCTGTAAAAGCAGGCCTAATGGCAACCAAGGCCATAGCAGTGCTGATTATCTTGGCTTCCAAGAACGGCTGCAACCCAGAGGAACTCTTCTCAAATGTTTGGACTTGGAATGCACCAAAAGAGTGTAAAGTAATAACATCAGAACACAAAACAGCCCCTCCCCCAGCCATACTTAAAAAGCCTAAATCTTCCATCAAAAACACAGATATTGCTGACCAAAGAAAGGAAGTAACGAAAGTCAAAGCTGTCAAAGTTGTCAAGCCCAAGATTCGAGTGACAAGCTCCTCAACCAAAGAAAAGAGTCATGTTCCCATGACACCCGTAACAGCAAAGTCTAAATCTTCTATCAAAGACCATGGGTCATTTGACTTTAACACAGTGGTGCCAACCTTGACCTGCACTCCTGTTCAGATGAGGAAATGCCCCGCTTCAGTGCAGAAAGCACCGAGGACTGCCCCCAGGCTACAGTTTCATGTATATGAAGAGTCGTCACCAGTTCAGGGCAAAGCTCAGCGTGTGCCTGCGGCTCCAAAACGGACAAAGAAATCACGCTTCAAGGTAAGCGAATAGGTTTTGGTGATCTAGAAAAGATTCAGTACATTTTACTGTCTGAGAATTTGTCATCGTGACCCAGTCGGACAAGAAAAACGCACTCCAAATTCACAAATGCGTTATTCTTCATTCCTTTTAAGTCTTTGTAAGAAGAAAATTAGATGTATGAAATGAGTCCTTTAGAATCTTAAAGGCTGTCTTCATTTTCTAATGTAACAAAAAAAAAAAAATGTCTTATAGAAAAATTGCATTTTTAACACAGGTGGAATTTAGCGATGAGAGCGACTCGGAGGCTAATGCCCAAGCAGAGCTCAGAGTGAAGGCAGAGGTCACGAAAAAACGAACCACAAGAGGAGCGGGCCCCACTGCTAAAGCGGCCCCAGATCCACCTGCTGAGAAGGTGCCGCTCAAGAGGCAGACCAAGGGCAAAAAGAGCACCGCAGTACTTACTTCTACTTCTTCTGAGGATAATGACGCTTTGACCCGTCAGCCTGCCTCCACCAGAAGAGGAAGAACAAGAAAACTGCTGTCCAAAACAGAAGAGCCTATGGAGGATCCAGACACAATGAGGACCATCGAGGAGGAAACTAATGAAGTTCTTGACATGAGCATCGAGCTGCTGAGGACATCGGACACAGAGGCAGATAACAACCCAGCTGCAAGTAAAGACATCAGTATGTATTTTGTGCACACAGTGCTGAACTTAAAGAAACCTACATTATGTGCACTGATATGTTGAGTCTCTACCATGAATGACACCAGATGTGAGGCTGAAACATTTCAGAGTCCTCGTGTCCTGTGTAGTCGAGTCGTTTTTAAACTCCGTTTCAGAACATCACGATGGGCTTCTGGACATCCTGAAATAACCGTCGATGCAGTCTATAACAGAATTTCTCTTCTCTCACTTAGACATGGATTTTGAGGTGTTGCGGAGGGATATGCGTTGCAGCTCGCAGAGGGACGAGTTGGTTGCACTGAGGAGCACAGGCCAACTAAGAGGAGATCTACAGACCCACATTTCTCAGTCAGACAACAGCCCAGGTGAGCTGAACTCATGATGGGAGAATCATATGTGATGTCAATATCCAAATAACCTCAGATAAAAAGTTCTGGATTTGGGTTTATTGATCACTTCTTTTTTTCTTTCTCAGACAATCTCTCTCTGATGGATGTTCAGCTGCTGCTCCGCTCAGCCTGGCTGACTCTTCAGCACTTCCCCTGTCCCACTACCCATCCGACCCTCTCTGCTCTTCTTGCCTTGACCCTGGGACAGCAGGACCCCGTTACCACAGCAATGCTGCACGCCCAGTCCTTGGGAGTCACAAGTCGCCATCGCACTATTCGGCATTTATCCAGTTCTCTCCAGTAAGCCCATGATTTTCCACTCACCCTTTTGTCTTTGCCGATATATTTTGGACATTCGATCACTCGGTTGACATCTGCCACTCTGACAGAAAGCTGAAAAAGGCATCCAGTGAGCTCGCCGGCAAGATGGATGCTTTGAGTCTGAATGAGCCCGACGGCACCGAGTCCATCACTTCCACTGAGCAGAGGTTGTCTCAAATGAGGGACATCTTCTCCTTTCCGACCGCTGACCCTTCATCTTTCCCCCAGAACCACTGCCAAGAGTTTATGCAACAAATTCAACAACTTCCTCCAGGTAAAGATGGCACATTTCCACGTTGGATTCCTTTAAAAATGTATTGATAGTGATCGACAGTGACGTTGTTGTTGGTTATTTCTTTTTCTGGGGTTATTTCTGCTGCTACGGTTATGGCACCTTGTGGGGCTTAAATTAGTTCTGTTCATTGTTGCACTTCGATGGTTCAATGCTTGAACAAACCAAAAGAAGAAATGGATTTGTACCACAGTAGTGTCATGTTTCTTTGTCCTGTGCATCCTTTTACCCTTTCCTGCACAGGAGTGACCGTGTGTATGATGTCTGTGCTCGGGGTGAAACCGGGGGAAACGGGAGACGGCGTTATACTGTCGCGTCTTGAGAAGGATTCCGCCCCTGTCACTCTTCACATCTCCACATCGAAACAGCAGGTGAAGGGTGGTACTGTGAAAGCCCTGAGCAGTCCCTCATTTTTTTTATTTCAAATCTTTTTTATTATTATTTCCACGATGAATATACAAGTAACAATGATACATTGAAGATGAGTATCTCAACAATAACAAAAATAACCTCCACAAAACAACCCCAAGGTTGGGCTCGTGTAATTCTAAATGGTATCAAAGTTTTGTAAAAAATCAACATTTACATATAAGGAAAAAAAAAAAAAGATTTACAGAAATCTTGAGGTAGAACATTGACCCAACCTGCCCACCCACTCACCCCCAATCCCCTATCCCCACCCTCAGTCTTAAAAGAGGTTAAAGCAATACTATGTAACATTTCTACCTTAAAATAACAGCTTGAAAAAAAATTGTGTGGCTAGAATGAGTTTTAATATTACGATTGGCCTGTCTCCTATGCCCTTCGGGGGTCTGAGTTGGAAAAACTGCGCTATGTAACTTTGCTGGAGCGGCCCGGGAGCTGAGCGGAAGTACTTCGACTTGCTTTCTGGCACACCTACCGCAAAAACAAATAGACCCCTCTCACGCTCCCAGGTACATTTGATTACTCTTACCTTCTCGGTCGACATAGCTTGCACCTTCTGACTCCTCGCCGGTTCGTCAACAAACGTGAAACGTGAAAGCGAAAGGGTGTTGTATTTACAACAGTGTAACCTTATATTACCTCCAAGCCTGTAGGGGGAGCTCCAGAGTGGGCTTTTTGAGAAGTTACATTGTATCGCTTTAAGTAAAGGGCACACAAAAAGAAGAAAACAAGAGAGTGAATTTTGCTTGAATTAAAAGTAGTTGGCCGGCTTATTAAAATCAAAACTTTGAGCTACTTGAATGTCAAGGGTTCACAATATTCACTCATGTCATCTATGCCGTGTAAGAATCATGAAAATAGGTCAGAAAGGATTGCCAGGTCGTCCCTCATTTTTTATATATATATATATATATTTTGTTTCCAGACTTTCTCGTAATCTTTTAAAGGGGTAAGGCTCTAGGGTGGCTCTAACTTCTGTTCAGCACTGAAGATAGTTCTACATAAGACTGACATTCATTCAGCGCGAGAGAATCTAAAAGTAGATCTGAAAATGACACACAGTGACAAACATAGAGAGGGTATTTATTAAATTAATACATTTAACATTTAACTGGATTTACAATTCATGCCTCAAAAGGAGACTAAATCTGTATGATGGCCCAAAAAGATACATTTGTAAGAACTTTGTCCGATACGTTTAAGGTTGATTTTTGTGACTGTTTTCATCATTTTCATTTGAGAAAACTCTGACTGTCTCTGTGTTATGCAGCACAACATTAGCAGGCTGGTGCAGGAGATGGATAGTATTCTGATGGAGCAAAAGGTGGTGAGCTGCGTGGCCGAGAAAGCGAAGTGGTGGGAAGGTCGATGGGCTCTCGACTGTCGACTTGAGGTAAGTGATACAGAGAGAACATTGATGGGGAGAGCAGGGGGTTGTGATACCCTCACCCGGACAAACATGGAAATTAGATTTTCACGAGCAGCCCATTTACGCTAAAATTTTGGCTGATGAAATGTCACATGAAAGTTGAAACGCACTGCCATCTTTCAGCGACTGTTGATGGAAATGGAGGGGGTGCTCGGATGCTGGAAGAGCCTTCTTCTACCCCTTTCATCGGATCCTAAGCTCTCCACACAGGCTCGGCAACTTTACAAGGCCTTATCTGCAAAAGGAGTGACAGCCAGTGAGGAGATGCTGAAGGTATGTCTTTTGCCTTATAGACCCTCAGCATCGACCTCGAGAAAAGAACAACAAGCAGACAGCCTCTAAAATGTCTGATTTGTCTGTTAGGCTGTGCTTTCTGCATCTCCTGTGCTCTCTGGGGAAGATCGTAAAAGTCTCGCAAAAGGACTTTGTCCCCGGTGGGACAGCGAGTGTGATCAACTCCTCCATACAGCGATGTCCCAGCTCGCAGACAGAGAAGAGCCCCAAAGTCACACGGTTCTAATCCTGGACAAGGTTGGTTTCATCATCTCCGTGTAATGCTGAGCTCTCCGGTAGAGGGAGACGCACAGCTGACTGCAAAAGTGCAATTCCAGTTTTATTTGTGCGTTTGGAAAATGTTTCGTGCTTATCGGCCTCTGTTCTGTGTTTGATGCAGTACCTTCAGAAGTTACCATGGGAGAGCATGTCCACCTTAAGGCCGCACTCTGTGAGCCGAATGCCTTCTTTGCAGTCCCTGCTTGGACTGAGTGTTCAGAAAGAGGTAAGATTCAGCTCCAGGACCGTCCCGGTACGGCCCGCGGTGCTCGTATACTTAGCTTCCTAACAGTTGGGTTCAGTTGCTCGGATGATAAATCACTGATTGAATTTTCCCTGTCAGACTGCCTCGGACTCCGTCCTGAAGCACGGTGTGAATCCGAAGAAAGTGTTTTATGTGCTGGACCCCGATGCCAATTTAAGAAACGCCCAGGATCGATTCAAGGAGTGGTTTTGCAGGTGGGGCAAGTAATCCGTTAAACCAGTTTCTGTTTTTGTTTTTTGTTTTTTTTGCATGCGCTTGTATGTCGCGGGTTCATCATCTTTCCCGTTTACTTAAAAATCGTTCTCGCCAAAGTAAACCGGAGTGGCAAGGTGTGTGTGGAGTCGCTCCTGATGTGGGTCAACTACAAGAAGCTGTTGCAACCAAGGATTTATACATGTGAGTTTGAGATGAAGTAATTTTCTACTAACATTCAAATCAGCTTTAACAAATAAAGGAATACGGAAAAGGACCGTACTTGGACCGATTTTCACTGTATTGTTGATTTAATTTTATACGATTTCGATTCTCCTTTATCCATTAACAGCAATGACAAAAGACATGTAAAAAGTTTTCAGACCATCTGTCAATCGGACACATCGGTTGGTGTTTCAGCACTATACTGCCTGAAGCTTTGCATTTAGCGCCATGCTGGAATCGCTTTGAGGCAACCTTTAGCTTTTAAATGGCACTGCCAGGCCAGACTGGAATCCTTATGCCTTTTAAAGCTTAAACTCCGATGACTTGATTTTCACAATATGTTATTGTTCAGAGTGACTGAACACATTGAACCAAATAACGGGTGTAAAGTCTAAACTTCTCCGTCCATGTTTCAGTTACGTGGGCCACGGCGCAGGTGCAAGGTTCCTGGACAGCCAGTCGGTCCTCAAACAGCGGATGAGAGCCGCCTCTTTGCTGTTCGGCTGCAGCAGCGCTGCTCTGGCTGTGCGAGGCAATCAGGAGGGACAAGGAATCGTTCTTAACTACCTCATAGCGGGCTGGTGAGATCTGTCACGTTTTGTCATTTTGTTTGTGTACATGTCCGACACTATCATCAGATCCTGGTGAAGTTTGTATAGTCGATCATTAAAAGCCATCTCCATCTCGGTGCATCTCAGCAGGAAAAATGTATAGAATGTTTTTTCCAAAAGTAATTAATTTGTTCCACTTGACATGGATTGTCCCATCTGATCAGTCTGCTGTGGTGTCTGTCATGAAGGTTGTTTTTGTTTATTTGTTTGTTTTTCTAGCCCTTTCATTTTGGGCAACTTGTGGGATGTTACGGATCGGGATATTGATCGCTTCACTAAAGCGCTGCTGGAGTCATGGTTGTCTGCTGAGTCCGGAGTGCCTCTGCTGGAGTTCATGGGTCCATCGCGTCAGGCCACAAACCTTAAACACCTCATAGGAGCCGCGCCGGTGGTCTACGGTCTACCAATTCACCTGCAATAAGACTGAAAGTCTGAAACTTTGAAGCGACGACAGCGTCTACATTTTATTGTTTTCCAGCACAAGCTGAAAGTAGTGCTTAATACATTTAAGCGCCCACATTGAGGATGTGACTTAATACAGCATCTTTATCTTTATCTTTATTTAAGACAGTGTTGAAGTTTTAAACAGTTTTTTAACATTGTGAATGATTTCAAATGGTGTGTGATGTTTTTAACTTTGAATACCTCAGTTTTTGAATAAACAAGCTCGCACTTTCATTGCTCGCCTCATCTCTTTGCTCTTTTGTTCTGCCGCTCGTGAACCAGAAGTTGTTCACAGCAAAATATGAAAAAAAGGGTCCTGAAATGCACCCAGAGGGGAGAGGATTCCTGTCAAAGGAACTATTTGCTAGGATACACTAGTGTCTCTTTTATGGAAGTATTGTTCTTTTTAAATTGAATTAAAGGTACATTTCTTTTTCATGAACAGATTTAATGCTCGTGTTACGCAAATCACCTAAGTGTTACATTGCACCTAAAGATTGTTGTTGGTGGTTTAAAACGACGCTCTGAAGGAAGGATGTCTACTTTTGTGAAAAGCCTCTTGCCTCATTTCTCCCTTTGCTTGCATCTATGTTGGATAACTAGGATTAATCGAGGAGTGGAGTGTGTGCAAATTGGGAAATGAGCTCCAGGTCAAGTCGTGTTGGGGAGATGATTCAGAGATGGGGCTCAAAGGCTGAGACGTGTTGTGAAATGTATTGCCAGCATCTGGGAAAAGACTGAAGTTAAATCCTTTTTTTCCACATGTTCTCAAGAGACTCGAGCAGGCATGGAGGAGCTGATAACAAATGAAGCAGTCATTCGTAATGGATGGTAACAGATTGAATGCTCTAAAACAGGGGTGTCGAACTGATCCCGTGAAAGGGCCGGTGTGGCTGCAGGTTGTTCCAACCCTGCAGCAGCACAGCTGACTTGTTTAATTCAATCAACTGAACTGTCTGCACTGAAGGTCTTAAAGGGATCGTTTGCGTCTTTTGACATGAAGCTGTATGACATCCCATACAAGCAATATCATTTATTAAATTTGACTTGCCCCCTGCTGCGTCCTGTGAGCCGAGTTCCAGCCTCGTTTTGGCGTTGACGAAGGTAGACCGACTAGTTGGCTGGGGCCACAAAAATAAAGCGTTTTGCTTCTCAAAACAATATGCATTCAAAAGAGTAATGCATTTGCATCAAAATCGTTCATCCAGTAGTGATACAAAGTTAGAGAGAAAATAGCGCCAAGCGATTGTGAGATCTGACTCTTTCTGGATGAACGATTTGGTGATGCAAATGCATTACTCTTTTGAACGCATATTGTTTTGAGTCAGCCAACTAGCCGGACTACCTTCGTCAACGCCAAAACGAGGCCGGAACTCGGCTCACAGGACGCAGCAGGGGGTAAGTCCAATTTAATAAATTATATTGCTAATATGGGATGTCATACAGCTTCATGTGAAAAGAGGCGAACTATGCCTTTAACCATTTCAGTTGATTGAATGAAACAAGTCAGCTGTGCTGCTGCAGGGTTGGAACAACAACCTACAGCCATACCGGCCCTTTCACGGATCAGTTTGACACCCCTGCTCTAAGGCTACAAAAGGTCCTACAGCTCAAATTTCATCAGGAGTTAATTTTATATTTGAGTGTGAATGGTGTAGGGACATTTAAATGTAGCATCGGCTGTAATTTGAGAGAATGTCTGCAAAGTTTGAGTTTTAAGTTCTAAAAGTTTTCATATTTCATGTTTATAAAATAAGTCGGACTAAACAACAATTACTTTAAACACAGGGGCACGGAGTCCAAATTGCACAATTAACCAGGCACATGCCCACCTTTGGGTGTCTCATCTCTTGCTGGGTCGAACAGTAAACCATGAAAAACATGCAAGAAAATGCCACATTCGGATTGTGTTTTTGTTTTTTTCCCCAATCATTACTCACAATGACGTGTTAAAGCAATGAAGACTGGTGTTATCTGCAGAGAACAGATAGATTGTCCATTGATTTCTAGGAGTTCCCCCATTTCTCTGCTGCTACATCTGTGTATATTTCATGAATAAACTTAGCTGTTTCAGGTTTGTAAATCTGTTTGAGGCTTTAACTCCTTCAAGGTTTTTACAGTAACAGGTTTTTCATCACCGAAAATAGAACAACAGTGTGTGTGTCTATATACTTTGAGCCTACTTTGTAGGATTCTGCTCATGTTCCTGAACACACTTTTTTTTTATTGCCTTTATAATTGCATGCTAATGTCCCTTCTTTGTGTTTATCCTGGAGGTCTTTGAAGTATTTTCTTAATGATATGTAAGAACTGTTTATAATTCATGTGGGTTTTTTTTATTAAAAAAACAGTCTGACACAACTGTCAGATTACTGTTTCTTATCTGTAGTTGTATGAGTGAGCAGTAAAGAGTCATTTACCCAGATTTGAAAAGGATTAACAGCTGATTGAGAAACATAGCGTTGTTAAAGCGTCACCATAATTATGTCCACACGGGGGCAGTGTTTCGTACTAACGACTCCCCAGCTCCATCAACCGGAAGCACAACGCGAAAAAGGCCGTTTGTTATCACGCTTCCAATATGGCGGTGAATCTGACAGACCTCTCCCTGCCTCAGTTAGAGGGACTGAAAACCCAACTAGACCAGGTATGATATGTAACTTTACTATATATCTGCAACGGTTGTGTTCTTATAAGATGACTGTATGAGAGCAATAATCCAAGGGAAAACATGAGGGCGGGTTAGCTTGCTAACTAGCATACCTGACGCTAACGTAAGCTACATACAAGCTCCCATTTGTTTGTACCGCAGCAGTTCAACCTCGTTATAGCATTACACCATCGTTTGTTCACTGTGTGCATCTCTGAACTCTTCTGTGTTAACTTTCATGTTTCTTCCAGGAGGTTGAATTCCTGACGTCTTCGATAGGCCAGTTCAAAGTTGTCCAGACCAAATATGTTGAGGCAAAAGACAGTTTGAATATCCTGAACCAAAACAATAAAGGTGCGTGTTTCACCACTTAAACTGATTTTTGTTGTTGTTGTTGTTGATTTATTAATATAGCTGGCTCAAAAGCTTGGCATTCACACACTGGGTTCACACAGTATGGTTTACACAGTTTGGTCATAGTGAAATAGTTATTTCAAAAGTGCATTGAATTATTTGTTCAGAGTTGAGACATGAAAGTTCATGAAATCATCTTCTGTAGCTTAAATAGATTCCTTCTGACAGCCTCTTCTTTTCTCCTCTCACATACAGGAAAAGAATTGCTCGTGCCCCTCACCAGCTCTGTATCCTCATAACCCAGCGATCGTCCTGATTTACAAGTTTCTGGAAGCCCATTGAAATCATATTACATTATCACTGACATAAATAGCAGCTGAATGACACTAACTGTAATGAGTGTTTCCGTCACCGTTCCTGATGTTTCCTGTTCATCTTTAGGTGTTTAGCTGTTAACCAACGACTTAAGTATCAGATGACATCAACATCATGGACTTTTTTGCAACGTGCAGTACCACAGCACGACTTAAAACACACTTTGATTTAACCCTAAATGACAAAAAGAGCCCAATAGTTATATTTGTCATATTTTCAGCATAAAGACATTGGTCAAAGATGCTTATACCCCAATATGAATGTATAGTTAACATGATGGTGAATGCTCTGTGAAGAGGGACAGCAAACATTCACATTGTCTTCTGCAGTGTCCATTAGAAGATGTCATGTGCCTCTCCAGATCTGTTTTGTTGTCCTTAAGCATGGCTTCCTCTCAGATGTATGTCCCTGGAACATTAAATGATGTGGAGCATGTCTTAGTGGATGTGGGGACAGGATATTATGTTGAAAAGGTAACAATTTAGTCTTCGAAAGCCTGTGTTTATGTGGCAAACTACTAAGTTGAGATTTACACAACATAAGTCCTCATGTATTTTTATCCTGCATGACTTGTATTTGTTTCTGTAGAATGTGAACGACTCAAAGGCATTCTTCAAGCGCAAAATAGACTTCCTCACAAAGCAGATAGAGAAAATTCAGCCAGCTCTTCAGGAAAAACATGCCATGAAACAAGGTAAGAAAAACACATTTTCTACGGTACTTGTTTTACTATTTCTCATCATATTCTGCTGTGAAAAGCAATATATCCTGATGTTATAATTCCCACTATCTTTTTACCGATTTAATTCCTTTACATGGCAAATTATTGTTCCATGGGATATTTCAAACTATTTTTTTTTTTTTTTTTGTGGCCTCTTGATTCAGTTCAGTTCTTTGTGCTGGATTTTACAGGCTATTGAGGATTATTTAATCTGTCTCAGAGAAACCTAATGCAGCACCGTCGGTGTCCTTCTGGATTTATTCTCTGAACACATTAAACTAATTTTAAACCATATAAATATCCGGGGCTGTTTGTCTCACATAAGACACATTTAAAAAGAAGCTGACCTCAATCGCTTTCCACTTGCTGCATATGGATTAAGAATACATTAGTCGGAGTTCAAATGAATAAAAAAGATAGCAACACATTAGGTTGGCAACATGGATTAATAAGATAATTATGGGACACAAACCTTTGGGGTAAATTTCCATCAAATTTCAATGCAAGCAAAGCTAATTCAACACACCGCTCTTGCTTAGCGTCACAATGTCCAGTGTACATAGACTCTTAATGAAGGCCCAGATGAGCCAGAACATTAGAATAATCGACATATTGGCGCAAGAGCAGTTCGTAGCACTCTCCCTTTTTTTATGTTTAAACTGCAATGCAACCTCCCTCCAATTCAATTCCATCTGAGAGATCTGAATGGGTGAATATCCCTTTTAAATTTGTATTCAAACAAAAAAAGAAGTCATTGGTCAATTTGACCCAGCTCAAATTAGAAAGCATGTCTTGCACCGAGAGCCTAAAGAGGCTAAAGCACATGCAGCACCTAAAGGATGCCATGGAGGGGTAAAAATGTCAGTTCATTAATGCTCAAATGAGGATGTAATTGGAGCTTTGCCAGCTCAACTGTGATGGGGAAAAGGAGCCACATTTGTTCGAGAAATTAGTTATCTCAAGGCCTCGACTTTATGAAACAGATCTGCAAAATGAGGGATGGCCCGCGGAACATGAAAACACTGCTAATCTTTCGTAAAGCCAGCGTTGGTTGTAAGTTTTGGAGGGTTGAAAGTGCCATTTTAGTTAATCTGTGATTTAGGTGCCATAAAATGTGTTAACTTAAGATATTTTCATTTAATTTAATGGTGGTATTTGAAGCAATAAGTGGCTTTTAGTGAAGACCATATTAGATGCATATCTACTTCATACACTGTGTTCTCTCTTGCAGCTGTGGTTGAAGTAATGAACGTGAAGATCCAGCAGTTACAACAGAGCCAACAAGCATCACAGATGGTTGGAAGCACCAAGGCCTGATAACACAGTTAATTAAACTGAGCTTTTCATGACGGGCATTTTTAAGTTTGTGTCCACAAAAGACTAAATCTGAAATACAAAAACTTTGTTTCACGTAGGTTATTGTCACAATGAAGAAATAGTGTTGATCCGTTTTAAATGAATTGAATTGGGTGTCCAGTTAATTCTGAAAATTAAAGCTTTCACTATGGATACAAGTAGCAAAGTGTTTGTGGTTATTGTTTGTACATTACTGGGTTAATCTGACATTTCTGTTCTTGCTGGAGATGAAACATTTTGAAAATTAAAAGTAAACTTAATCCTCATCTGTGCAGTGTACAGGACCCCCTTCACTCAGAGGCGGGTTTTTATGTTTGTGTCAGATTATTTTTGGGTTGATATACTTTCTTTTAGCATCTCACTAATTTAGCTGCAGTTTTTAAACGAGTTAAAACCCGATTGTTTCAGCAAAATGAGCACAGGGTTATCTGAGCTGATGTCACAATCATTTCCTCAGTTTCATTATTTGTCCTTTTTGTTGGCAAACATTTAAACTCGTATGACCAACGCAGACGCATTGTGTCATCGAAGTTCACCTTGGCTAGTTTACATCACAAAGAAAGTGTAGGGAGTAGCAGGGCCTTGAATGAACTCTGTCTACACAATGACGAAGATGTAGTAGCATTCTCAGACAGCAGGCGCCAGATAGAGATTAGGATTGGGCCACATACACACAGAATGATATCAAGAGGTATAAGAAGATCTCACAAACTAAGGTCATTGGGAATTTCCGTGCATGCTGAAATGTACATGTCTCGGTGACGGTCTGTTCAACAAATTCCCCATAAGAGGCTACAAAGGTGAGTCCGACTCCTTTATATAGCTCATCGTGACCAAGGCCAGCCTCTGCAACGTGGAGCGAGAGGCCCAGTGGATACTTGTGCAGGGCCAGACATTACAATGGAAATTAAAACACAAATATTTATTCCACTTGGACACCTAACAATTTATCAGAGAGAGAGAGTTTTTTTTAAGATAAAATTAGAAATAAAGATGTGGTGTTCTCCCCAGGGTGTATAATTTGATAAACTATTAAAATAAAGCTTCCAATATTCAAGCAAATAGAACAAACAAAAGTTTCCGACTGAAAGCCGCAATTTATACAAACTGCTTCAGTAGTAAATAGTTTATTCAGTGCTTTTTAATTACAAGATGCAACAGTCTGTTATAGCAAATCAAAGAGCACACCATAAATCAGTTAAAATCAGATAAAAAGTGATGTGTTGAAGGAGAAGCTAACACACATGTACCAAACTATTCATGGTCTGAAATAAAACTCTGCTTACCAAGAGACAATAGAGTTAAAAAGAATTCCAAATTTTCCAAATTAGCCAGAAAACAAAGAGGGAGCGAGTAAAATTCTTGAGAGACTAAGTGCCTTGAGATGATTTTTGTTGGGATTTGGATTTGCTATATAGATAAAACTGAATTTAATTAGCTTGGGTTAATACAAGCAGAGTTATTGGTTAAAGCACATAGTGAGTGTGACACTCCAATATTAATAGGTGTAAAATAGAGAAATCCAAGTTTAGGTTAAGTGCTTGCTTTGAGAGTATTCAGTGTTGCATGTACAGTGTGTGGGGATGTCAGTGTTAAAGTTTTACAGTGTGCCTTTTGAATTTTTCTGGATTGTTAATGTTCTGCTTATTTAGTGTTTTTCAGAGTTTCTCTGGCTGAGGACTCTGTGGTTGTTAGCATTCATACAGAGGTAAGCAGATGTTCATCTAGCACAAAGTCGAGGCATGGCTGAAAGAATTAATGAAAGCTGGAGAGCCAATATTGATATGATCTATGAACTGTTCCAGGAGTTGTTTCTTACATTAAAGTGTTAATGCTGACATTCTCATGCCAGCACCATAGTTGAGGGGAATCCTTTAAAGGACCCATACTTGTTTTATTATTATTTATTTATCTTTTTTAGATTGGTTTTCAGTTTTCAAACCCACCCACAACACCCAACACCAATTAAATACATTGATCCAAACATATTCTTATGGGCGGAAAGAAGAGTGAGTGTGAGGCTTCAGAATGTGGGAGGATGTGAATGGGATGTTCTGTGAGAAAAGTTTTATTCATGTGTTTTAGTTCACTAGAAAAGTTCCATAAGAGATGACCCAAGTTGTTTATTCTGGTGCACTTAAGTAAAACAGAATATAGTGAAGGCAGAGCTGCTCTAAGGAAGGTAAAGCACAGAGCTCTGAACTCCACGATTAAAGGACTCATTTATGTGAAAGGAAAACAAAAAGGATCCTCAACAATTTGGCTAACATTCCAAAACTGCGCAGAGCAAAGAAAATTAGTACAAAACAATATTGAGAAGAAAAGTGAGAATAGTACACCGGATCTGGGCCCTTAATTCAAAGCAAGGTAACGGTGATCAATCTCCGACCAAAGATCTGGTGTCTGACAACACAAACACGATGCTGTGGCTCTGCTAAGGAAAAAGTTAGCAGCACAAGGCCACAAGGCTCGCCTCAAATATAAATAAACAAATAAAATAAACCTTGGGTTTAATTCTAATCTGTATGGAAAAATGTTATTGTATCACGTGATGTTGGAAACAGCTCTGATGTCACACTGTTGGGACCACATGAAGTGTTTCTGATTCAACTGGATAAAGAAAAAAAAAGAAAAAACTTAATGCTGATCCTGAACTGTTTGTGGATGGCTCAGCATCACGAAACACAGCCACTGGTAAGAATCAAATTTGGTGTTAAGTAACCAGTGAGAATTAAGCAGATTATGCCGAAATTTTATCTAAACTCTCTGAGCTGAATTATTTATAACAATATTAACAATATTTATCCTAAACAGATTAATCAGTTAGTCATTGAAAAGAAATGGCTGCTTTAGTTAATTCCTCTTTCATATTGTTGCTGAATCATTTTAAGTTTACCAGTTACCAATCATAGTCAATCACATATGTACATTGCCATTAGTGTGAACCAACTGTTCGGAGCGGGACCTTACGCACTGAAAGAGTAATTAAGTGGTCGGTCGCCAAGTGGGGATGGGGCCATAGGAGAATTTTCCCATGAATAAGAACACGAGTTACAGAAGTAGCAATGGACGATCCTGATGGTAATGTTAAAGGACTTAAACAATTTTTGGGCTCAAGTCTTATTAATACTGAGATTTGATAGTGTTTAATTTTTGGTTCAGGGTTTACGTTCACACTCCATATTATTTTCAGTTTTAGTTGAACATGTTTTAATTGATTATTTTAGTTTTCTTTAATAATTTTGTGTTAAGACCTTCCAATCAGACCTTCCAAGTCAGGGAAGGTCTGATTTAATCATCTTGAGCAGGCCCAACCCACAGTAATGCTAAAATTCGACTTAAAGTTTAGAAATCGGTTCATTGGATGCAAAACTAGTGCTTTCTCCTGAGATGAAGGAATGAATCCAACGTTTTATTTTGTTTTCCAGGAAATGTCAAAGTATAAAATATGATTATACATACAAAACTTTGCTATGCAGGACAGGTCACTCAAAAACACTCAATTCTGCTAAATTCAGTACAAGTTGTTATTGTCACAGCTTTTCCTATCCACGTAGTTTATGGATAAGCACCAATGAATAATTGAATTTAAACCGAACGTTTCTAAATCAAATCAAATCAATTCAATTTGTATAGCACATTTCATGTACAAACAATTCAAAGTGCTTTACATAAAATAAAAGCATGGCAGCAGGGAGTGGAAGAAGCATTAAAAATACATAAAAGAATATAAAGACTACTCCGAATTAATAAAGACAAAAGTTAGAATTATGTAGGATTTGTTGTGGTCGCAGCACAACCCTTTTAGTTTGCATGCTGTTAATTTGATTCATCTGTTTCTGTGTCTTTCCCGGGACATTCAGTGGAACTGGGCAATCGCCTCTGAAATGTGTAAACTTTCTTTTCAATTAAATGTAACAAGTAAAACGGGTGTAAATTAAGAGCAGTTGTTATGGTTCTCGTGAGTGCATCAGGCCCACTGCTTCAGCGGTGAACGGCCTCCTCAGAGGTCACAGACGCTGCGCGGCCGTTAAGGTCGAAGCGGGCGGGGTGCAGCAGCCTGTAGGAGGGTGGCAGGCAGGCAGTCAGGCAGGCAGAAGACGCAGCTGTCACATGCTAAGTTAACCGCGGCGAAGCTGACATACGGGTTGAGAAGTTGACGGAAGAAGGCAACTAATAACATGCGGAGCGCTTTTCGATAACTTATAGTGCAAAAGTCGCGAGTCTTACACGTCGGTTTAAGTTGTGGTCGGAGCGACTGTTCGAACCGGACAACGCGCTGGCGTAACGGCTGACTGGTGACGGCGGAGAAAGCAAGGACGAGTAACTCTGAACAAGTGCGACCGATATTTTTTTTGTTGAACGCGTTTAAGTCTTCCTTGAACAAGAAGCCCGCCGAGTCAGTTCAGTTTACCGGAGCTGAAGAGGACAGAAATCGAGGATTAAATCAGCATGGTAAGTGTGGGCCTTGAAGCGGCTGGACCAGCTAACGAGTGCCAACCTGTTTTTGTTCCCACTTTGCAGGTTTACGCACTGCATTGTTTCAGCACACCGCATCAGCCTGTTGGAGTCGTACGCCAACATTTTAGTTGGAATGTCTTCTACAAACTGAACCACGGCTTTTACTGGTCTATATGGGCAATTATCACAATTTAACTCGACATGACAAACAAATTGGCTTCAGTTAGTAAAGTAAGTCCGGTTCCAACTGGTCTTCGAGTAAACACAAGCTAGTTAGCTTAATGCCGGTGTTGGTGGGTGCCGCAAGTTAAGATGGGTTACGTGAAAATGAAAGCACTACCAACCAATTCTAATCAAGTAACACATTTATATTGACACGTCGAAACTGTAGAAACTTCTACCGCTCCGCAGCATATCGCGCTTAACGATTTGACATTGCACGTGTAGCAACTACAGCACGTGATTCGTGTTAAACGTTAGCTGTTGCACAACGGTAGCTGAGTGGCTACCGAAGACAAAGGTCGACGGGGACATTAACTGCTGATGGTAATCAAGTTAATCATGGCTTGTGTATATATTAATTGCTAACACGTGTGTCTGAAATGCACAAACGTGAGCTTTCTGAGTATCGTGGCACTTTTAACATAGCAGGGGCACATTTGCACCACGTGCTCCTCCCTAACCTCTGAGTCAGACTACTTTGCTTCACATTAAATACAGGGCTGCCGTTCGTGAGCCAAAGTTTTGATATTAGTCGGATTTGGGCGTTAAAGTTGTGGGGGTTTAAGATTAACATACTTTTTTGCTTTCTTCAGCGAACTTTGCACCTTAATGGTTTTGCAATGGGTGACAGGTCGCAGACGGAGCCTTGTTGAATCCACGTTGAAGCTCAGAGGCGGACCCGCGCCATGTATGGTTGCATGTGACCGACGGAGGGGCGTGGTTAGAGTAAAGAGGAAGCCAATGAAATGTCGGGCTTACGGTGTACTGGTGCAAGGCCTTTGCAAAATCTGCAATAGGTGCTCCATGCTGGTGTCCCTTCATTCACTGGTTTGGATCAAGTATATTTAGATAAGAAAGTTGTTTTTGACACTTTTCCCTTCATGTAAGCCATACACACAATTCGTTTGATTTTTGTTCACACACCACTTGCCAGTTTTACTTGTTTATATTTTTTTTAAAGTAGACCTTTTATTCCCATCCACAATTTCACAAGCTGATGCTTTCCAAGGTCTTAGTTCACTAAACACTATAATTTTCTCATAATTATGGAGAATGTGAAGTTGACATCACTTTATGTTAAATTTGGAATATTTGGGTTTGTTTATGCACCAGACTGTAAGCGTCCCACTAGCACGATGTGGTTCTTTGTATGCAGGGTGCCCGCATAATAAGCTTCAGGATATTGCTTCTATAAACATACTGTAGACTAACTTCTAAAAATCAATGTCAGTTTCTTCCTGCAAAACAATGATAATCCATCAGTCCACTGCAAGTAAAAATAAACTTTAAGTTTATTTAAGAAGTTCCTCGATTGTAGGAAAATTGTAATACCCGCTGACAACAAATCCATAAAAAGATCACACAGCTGTTTTTGTATTTGCTACAAATGTTTTACTTTATTAAACCTGCCAAAAAGGTGGTGGAATTTTTAGGGTCAAATTCCAGCACAACACAGGCGTGTTAACCAGCAGATGTCGCACAGTGTTACTGTGAAAGGGTTTGTTGGGTTCCTTAAATCTGTAACATTTCAACTCACACAGTGTGCAGACAGTAGGAGAGCGTTCCATACAAGATGGCATTTTCAAATTCTTTGATATTAAACATTTCTGAAATCAGAAAATACTGGGTAGTTATTTCTTGGTAACATGAAACAAAAGTGTTTTGTTAAGAGTTTTCTGCAACTTACATTATGTTCTGGTAATTGTGCAGGTAACTACAAAGGGAGCAGGTCTTAATCCCAATGCCAAAGTGTGGCAGGAGATCCCTGCCCAACAGAATGACCTTCCTGGGGGACCAGAGGATTCTCCTTTGCTGCAGACCTACGCTCTTCCTGCTGAGATGACTGAGGGTATGAGCATTTTAACTGTCATTTAATTTCTTCTGTGTTGAATGATTTTAAAAAAACAAAAACAAAAAAAAACCTGTTTCTCCTGAGCTGCTTTCTCCTTGAAGAATGTGGAGAGACGAGTGTAGACATGAATAGTATTTACTGAACTTTATCAAGATAATTGCAGGCAGACGTGGTATTTGAGGAAATCATGTCTCCTGGCTTTGGGCGTATGCAGTAAATGCAAAGTGAATGTTTAGTATGGAGGTAATATCGTCATCAATCTGTTAATTATTATTTTTTTTTTTTTTTGTCTTAGGTTATTCAGATGTTCCCTCCTCAGGAGGTAAAGGATGCTACCCTGAATATGTAGACGGCACTGCTGACTGCGTCCCTGTACCCGTTGGCAGTGTGAATGACATTGAGCAGCTCGATTTAGGGTACACGGGCTTTGATCCACAAGGCGAATGTGCCACAGATAATGAAGTGTCTAAGGAACAGCCAGTGACTGAAGAGAGTCTGCGAGAGTCTTTAAAGAAACGACTGGAGTTCTGTTTTTCTAGGTGAGTGGTGTGGTAATTTACAAACTTCTTTTTAGATTTTTCTGTTAGATACTGTTGTTTTTTTCAGTATCAACTCAGGCTTATAGATGCATAAGAGAGTGTGTTTCCTACAAGATGATTGACAGAAGAGTTGTGTTTTGAACTACATCTTCATAAGAAATATTTGCTGTATTTATAAGTCTGTAATTCCAGAGAGGGCAGTAAAGTAGCTCATGAGTCATATGAAGGGTTGATGTATCTATAATTGTTGGGTGTTTGCAGAGAAAACCTGTCTAAGGACCTGTACCTGATATCCCAGATGGACAGTGATCAGTTTGTTCCTGTCTGGACCGTTGCTTGCATGGAGGACATCAAAGCTCTCACCACTGATATGGACCTTATTTTGGATGTACTGAGAGGTACTAATATTACTCTACTCCTTCTATTTGTGAGAAACTTTTGAAGATGTACAGCTACAAGTTCAGACAGCAGCAGTTTAATTTAAATACTTTGCACATATATCAAACTGAAAAATCCATACACATAATGTGAAGGTTTTATGGAGTCTTGCTAATTAAATTGTTGAGTTATCGTGGACATGTTGTCAAGATTTACCAGTCATTGGTGAGAAATCAAGGCAGTGGCACTGCTAAGATCTCAAGATGATGTGAGGTTTTTAATAAACTTTACGGGCATTGTTACTGGATTAAAGCAACGGCTTGGTTTTATCGTTTTATGCCACATCCCAGTGAGAGAATTGAAGCGGCAGATTCTGACCATACAGGAAGGTAGATGTGTAGTATGACTTGAAACGTGGCACAGAATCTCTTGTCAATCTCACAAAAATCAGCCAGCTATGAAATGGTTTCAGCAAAGTAAATCGAGGTCATGTATAACAAGATCTGCTGCACAGCCTGAAGTTTCCAGGACATCCTCAATCTCTTATTCTGACAGTTTTGTGAGGCGAGTTATCTGTAGTCCTTTGTTACAGAAAGAATATTTCAGGATTTTACGCGAAAGCTCAGAGCTAACGTCTGACCATGTGCACCGAATTTGGTCAGAATACCTTGAACCGCTTTGAAATGTCTGTAAAATAGACTCCAACTGCACACTCTAAGAAATATAGGATTAGAAAACAAGTTTTGTGTGACCCTGTCCAGACTTTTTTGCGTATAGGGAAAAATAAATTTATACAAGTTTGACTAGAAAAAATGGTGGAAATATGTGCAGCAGGAGTGTCTGTATCGTTTCCACAGCACCACAGTGGTCAGTTGGTGTAGTTTTTACTGCTTAGTTTTTTTTTGTTTCCCTTTTTTGTTTGTCTGCAAGCTGTAGTTGTTTGTAGTTCATGAAGCTGTTTATAGAGTTTTAGCTCTTCCATCAGTGACAAAACGTGTGTGTTTACATGTTTTTGTTTTCACAGCCTCTCCCATGGTGCAGGTTGATGAAGCTGGTGATAAGGTTCGACCTAACCACAGTCGCTGCATCATTATTCTCAGAGAAGTGCCAGACACTACCCCCGTTGAGGTAAAGATGGTGTCTCGCAGCATACTAAGCAGTCATCTGTGTGTCTTGTTAAAGTGTAAATCCTGCCAACAAGATGCTGCCAGATGTTTCTGCTCGCTTATACCTTGATGCTACTCACCTATTAAGCACAGAGACTTGGTGTACCTGCTTCAGTGCGATGTCACAATATATTTTCTTTCTTTGATTAATTTGTTGTTCCCTGCCAGCTTGCCATCAAAGATCCTGTAGGTGGCTGGAGATATTCTATATAATCGGAAATGTATAACGTGTTCTTTGCGTTCTTTTTACAGGAAATAGAGGCTCTTTTTCAGAGTAAAAACTGCCCAAAAGTGCTAAGTGCAGAGTTTGCTCACAACAGCAACTGGTACATAACATTTCAATCAGATATGGATGCTCTACAGGTATGTCTGTTTTTATTGAAGTCAACATGGATAATTATTGTTTTTTTGGGAGCATGACTGAACAACTGCTCAGAGTTTTTTGTTGTCGTTCAGTGTGCTTCATGGGAGGTGGAAAGATGTTTTTTCTATGGACAACAATTGATTATCTTGTTAAATGCAGAATTGTTGTAGCAAAGGAATTGATCATGTTTTCAGCAATGTCAGCTTGTTGAGGGGAGCAGGAAGTTACAGAACTGAATTTTTCACTAAACCTCTGGAAGTGAAAGCTTTTGGTTTATTTTTGTATTTTAAAGAGGACAAAATTGAGTTTGCAGAAATGTGAGTTGTTTTTTTTTCTTTTTTCTCAGGCTTATAGATACCTAAGAGAGGAAGTGAAAGTGTTCCAGGGGAAGCCAATCATGGTAAGTAGCACATCATTTACTTTGACTGCTAAGTTTTAACCCCAGCCTTGATCTCTGCTAAACTCTGGTCATAAATAAAACAAGAGTGTGATGCTCACCATAAAAATGTATGTATACAGAAACTTAATAAACAAGGTGGTCATGTAGTGGTCGGTTTGTCAGGATTGGTACGAATGCAATACTTCTGACAGTCTCATTGTCCGCACTGTCACAATTTGTTTCAGCTGGACTTTGAACAAATGAGTCTTTATCCTGTAAATAAATCTTATCTGTGCCCCAGTGATGATCAGTATCGCGCTTGGAAGGACCCATATGCACTGTGGCTATCTGGGAGGAACTTTGAGTTTCTTTACATTATTCTGTATCTCTGCTTCCATTCTGTACCCCCACCACCCTCACCCATCTTCCTCCACCTCCCCTTGCCCTTTTCTCCCCGTCCCTTCTTTTTCTTCCCCTAGTTAGTGCAGTGTTTTATGGCCTTATGACCGTGAGATTATGAGATCTGAGGGGACTAAAGAACTATGGAGAAACGACAATGATAATTGTAGGTACACTGGAAGTGTTGCCTCTTCACATCTTTGATTGTCTTCTCTTTAGGCCCGCATTAAGGCCATTAACACGTTCTTTGGAAAGAAAGGCTTCCACAGAGTGGATTCAGGTGTGTACCAACAGCATGTCCAGCCACAGGCCCAATACGACTACATGCAGCAGGTCTACAGCCCTCAGCAGCAGTACCCTGTTTATCCTGTGATGTCATCTTCCTGGAACCCTTCTGTCATGCCTCACTTTGAAACGCCACTGGTGAGGACATTTATAATGCCTTCTATGACAAATTCTGAAGAGAAAATTTATGTTGAACTGTTGACATAACAGCTGTTATAATATATTTAGCCCGTCTATTTACAGTTATTTTTGTTCAAAGCTGCGGAGATGCATCTTTTGGGTGTAATTGAACGTGTAATTCTCCAGAAATGTAATTGTATTTTTTAATTTTTTTTTTAAAATTATTGTTATATTTAGGCACCCTTCCCCAACGGTGGATTCATGAATGGTTACAGCAGCCCAGGAAGCTACAAAGCAAACTCAAGCTCTGTCAACACCCATCGTCCCATTGCAAGGAACAGGTAGGTTCAAGTTATGACATGATAAAAGTCTCATTCAAGCCAAGTCTTGATTAGCTTTTGTCATGAAATACAGGCGTATGTGGGTAGTTGGTGTTTTTTTTTAATATACAGGCGAGGGGGGTGTGAGGTAGATCTTTATCAGTCTAAACCTTTTTAACGCCTAGAGCACAAAGTTTGGGGTTTCAAAAATTATAGGACAGACGCACAGAATCAGGCAAAATGAATCTTTTTGTAGTCTGTGACTCCTGAATTATACGACACAAACGTTGACAGAACCACATGTTCAGTTAGACCTCTTAAAACTAAAAATCTAAATCTAAAACTTAAAATGGCAAATGCTGTCAGAGCACTTGGATCCTTTCATTTACCTTTCTAAGGGGTACTGCTAAACCATATTCCTTTGATTTTCACATGTTTGCAAAGCAAAAGGGGTACGGTACAGCAATGCTTTAGTCATGATTACATTTGCAAAACCTTATTTTACGATGGACCTGATTTTCAATCGTTTGTGTTGTTTGTTTGGACCTAGAAACCACATAAAAGGTCACCCTAGGCCTGTAGATGTCCCCTCATCTTTGGCCTCTGGGAGCTTGATTGATGGTTCCCTGAGAACACTGGACCTCCAAACATCTGGGACACTGTGTGGCTCCACAGCACAGACAGTTTCTCTGTCCTCCTTCAACCTTAAAGGCATTTCTTCCATGGCCACTATACCCAGGTGAATTGATATTATCTTGTGTGTTAAAATTATTACCCATTAACATTTTGATAGTTTTCAAATCAAGACGTCATTTGCTGATATACCCCGAGAATTGTGTTTACACAAGTTGTGGACATGACTCAAGCTTTCAGGACATTTGACTCGATTGGTGTAAAAGGCACGTTTATCTGTTTTTGTCATCAGTTCCACAGAAGGTGTTTTTTTTGTGTTTTGTTACATACAAAAAATTCTGATTTATTAATTTCTCTTTCTTTTAGGAGAGCTGCTAATAGAAGCGTGAGGAGAAACCGAGATCAACATATAACGGTAGTCATATAAATCCTTTTTTACATTTGTCTCAGGACTGTTTTTTATTTATTTGTGGAAATCTTGGTGTTCTTTCATATCTCCAGTTTATTGTAATATATATATTTGTTTTTTGATCACTCGTGTGAAATCCAGAAACCTGTCCCTCTGATGGAGGCCAAAGCACCACCCCCTAAGTTTGACCTTGCAGCTTCCAATTTTCCTCCTTTACCGGGATCTGTGGTCACTGTGCTGGGAGAAACTATGACAGAGATGCGCCTTTCTGATGTTGTGCGTGGACTAAAGGTTCCGACCAAGGTGACTTGTACTCTTTTTAACTTGATTTTTTTTTTTTTTTTTTTTTTGAGTAAAATGTTTCACAGTGCGTGTAAATAATATATTTAATTTATTTTCTCTCTCAGGCTGTAAGCCAAGACGACAGTTCGACTCAACAAACAAAAGACTTGGGAAGTCCTGAAAGCAAAGCGGATCCTGTGACCCAGGTTGCCAAACCTTCACCTGTGACCCCACAAATGGCGGCCCCACTGTCATTAAGGTAAGTTAAACTTTGGGATGATAAAATGCCCTTAAATAACAAGAGTAAATGCATGAAATAACTTATCCATTGTTTCCATCCTCTTTTTTTTTTTTTTTTTTCAGTCCTTCTCAACCTGTAACGAAAGAGGATAAAACTGAACCTCCTCTTCCAAAGGGAAGCATTTCACCATCCACAGAAGCCCCCTCCTCAACCGTGTCAGAACATCCACTTAACATGTGCAGTCAGGCTGATGAGGAGGGTGTTACCACAGAAACACCCTCCTCATCGCTCACTTCTCCAACCTCTGAACAGGTAAGGCCTGCTATCCAGGATAAGCACCTTGTGATAGTATGTAGTTGTGTATTGATTCATGGATTATTCCTTTGATGGAGAGAGGCTTTCTGAGCTTTGAAATGCAGACCAGTATTAAAATAGAAGAAAGTCAAACCACTGCACCATACTCTCCTTTCCTTCTTAATGATGTTGCTTTTCAATGTAAAGTTAAATATTCAAAGGATATTTGTTTTTTGGAAACTTATTGTCACCAAGAATTTTTGTTATCATTTACTTTATAGATCTGTGTATATTTATATGTATCCCTTCCTAATATATTATGATTTTTCTTTTTTCTGCAATTATTAACTAATCAGGAACCAAAAAAGCTCAGCTATGCAGAGGTGTGCCAGAGGCCAGCTCGAGATCTACCACCATCACAGATGCCGTCTCCTGCTTCTTCAGCCAGCCAACCACTGCAAGAGCTCAAGGTCAACACGGTTGAGGAGCCACGGCTCTGCTCCAGGCAAACTCCAGAGAAGCGTGGAGATAAACGGCCTCCTCGGCAACCGTTGCGCTCTGTCAGAGGAGCACCTGGCCAAACCAGAGTCAAAGGATCCGGGATGAAGATACGAGAGCATCAGAGGGGCCTAAACACTGGCAATCCATTTTCCCCACAGCGAGGAGCTAGACGCAGTGGCAAGGAGCAGAACATTCCCCCAACTTCACCAAAATAACTAAAGGGGGGGTAAAAAAAACTAAGGAAGCTTTATTTGTAAATATATTAAATATGTACATAGACAAATGAATATATTTGTTTTGATAGACATTATCAAAGAATCTCAAAGTTGTTGCCAGCTTGAAATTATTCTGAAAGACTGGATTAGATATTCCCCATTAGTAGTTCAGAATACCCCCCCCCCCCCCCCCCACACACACACACACACACACACACACACACAATAGGGTTTTGGAAAACAAAAAAAAACAAAGCTGAAAAACTTTGTTGATCTTATGCCGACATGCTGTTGCCCCTGCTGCGATGGACATACCATGTTGTATATTGCACCTTTTATTCAGTGTGTCCACGATATTAACAGTTACTCCCATAGACGGGCTTAATCTTTAGCATCTGCGTGTATTTGTGAGACAGTGAAAGGAGGAATATTTTTTTTTAACTGTGTAATCTAACAAACTAGAATTTTGTCAACATCAGAAATGACAACAAGGTAAACTTGTTTTTATTTTTTAAGTCATTTGCATACTCTGCAATAGCTTTTTATCAAACAGTTATGCATTGATATCAAGGATGGATGACTTGAACAAAATGAAATGGAACATATTTAATCCATGGCATCATAAGGGAAATAGTTTTTTTGTTTTTGTTTTTTTAAAAAAACCTTTGTGGATGGTTTGAAAACATCAATGTTTATAGAAAGCTTTGATTTATGTTTGTGAAATCTTGCTGTACAAATAATGGTAGCGAGTACAGTTTGTAATGGTTGGATTTATGTGCTCCTGACATGGTATTGGTTTCATCTGGCAGGTTTTGTCCTGGTGCTGAAAATATTAGATCAATACTTTTAGTAAAGTCTGTAGCAGATTGTAGTGTTGGAAAGTTTATGGACATTTTATAACATTTCTGTTTGAAAAAATCCTCAAACATCTTTTTTTTCTTTCTTTCTTTTTTCACATGAATCCTAAAGTAGACCAAGAACTCGCATGAAAAAAAAAAAAAAAGTTAGAAATCTGAGCAGCTTAATTATGTGAACCGTTGCTCTGTATTTACATACAGAAGTTTAAATCTTTCCTCCTTCAACAGCTTAAACTTTGGGATTTTGATGGGTCGATCACCTCATGTCTTCTCACTGCATTTCTTTTAGTGAGAGGTCAGGACATTGAATGTGCCATTCCAAGAACATCAACTTCATTATCTTTTAACCTTTCTGTGGAGGAGGAGCTTGAATACTTTAATTGTCTTTAGAAAGAGTCCTGATGTGCTGACACTTTTATTTTGAATGTATTTGTTTGAACGCTGATGCCACTCTGACCCAGATGGAACGCAATGGGTTCAAACCACGACAATAACGTCACTGTTTTTATTTTCCACAAACTGTTTAGAATGGTAATACATGCCCGTTGTTTGCCAATTAGCATTCTGTTTAGTGAGCATAATGCTTAGTGAGAAACAGAAATATCTCAGTAATATTGGTGACCGTCTCGGAGCTTAACTTGGTTTCAGTTCTGGCTTTTGATGTTGCGTAACTCACTTTTAGCCACGGGTCAAAAAATAACAATCGTACTTTACGGTCACTTTTGCACCGCCAAATAACCCATCATAAACGTCATTGGACTGTGGGAGGAAACCACACAGGCACATGGAGTCCAGACAAAGGTCCCAGTCAAATTTCAAACCAGAAACCTTCATTATAGCATATTGTAGGATGTGGACGGTTCTTTCAGCTTCTGTAAGGAGGTTGGAGTACAATGGCCACTGCTTATAAATTATCCAAAGGTCTTGAAGCAGGTGTATATAATGTTTTCACCACTTGATAAAAGTTGCTGTTTTATGGTTGACTAGTTTTCTTCAACTGATTTTGTATTGGCTCTCCTTGGGAGTGTGTGAGATGGGGAGAGTTGAGGTGTACAGTAGCAGATAACATGGATGATGCCTGTTTCCAGTTCTATAATTGTTTTTTTCTTTCTCATTGTATTCAGAGCGTCTTTATCATTTTGTAAATTGATGTCTTCACTGTTCTGAGAAACTTGTTTCTTTTTTTTTTTTTAACCAACAACTGAGTTGGACAGGGACGTGTACCGATGGCCTGATAATGAATAGAACATACCTGTGGTTGTAAATAAAATGCACTCAATTTAATCTCAAAGCTTTCTGTCCTTACAGAAGATGTGGGAAGGGCTTACACAGCACAACACATTTGTGTTATGATTTCATCTGAATAATAGAATAGAAGTGTGTTTGGCACAAACCTCTGGTGTGTTTACCAGTTTTTATTTCAGCGTAATAACTTTGAGCACATCATCTTTCACACAGGAATGTTTTTTAATATTCATTCAGCCAATTCATTCATTTAGCTTGCCAATACCATTTAATTTAAATCAAAATTCTGTTAATGGCAGAAACACGGGATTGCAGTTTTTCAACTTAGCACATACTGGTTTATCAAATGAATGTTGAAATGCGATCGGTTGTATGTAAATAAAGATATATATTTTTAAAGATGTTATGTGGATTTTATATCTGATGCAAACACTTAAAACAGACACATACAAGAGGAAAATAAGGTGGACACCTCAAACATGGGAACCTCTATCGTTGGCTTTTTGCTTTATGGAAGTTCTACAGCACCAGAACCAACCATGCCAAGATCTGCCAAGTAAACATCCGGAAATAGCTTCAAACATTATGCAACCGCTGAAGGCACATTTCCAGTTTTTAGTGGACGTGTTCAGGAGACTTCACTGTTGCTTGGCACAGAAATATCTGATCAATGTTGATTTGTGGTTGACATAAATTGTTATATAAACACAAAAAGTCTGACGATATGTAAAGATTTAGATGACGATAATGGATCCGGCACTAACGTTTTCCCGAAAGATCAATCATGTTACGTAATACACTGCCAAGTTCTAGCTCTCGCGAGATTTGGGTAATGGAAGTGTCAGAGTGTCAACAACGGACAGGCAGAAAGCAGTACAGCAGCACTGTCCGGAGCAGGGAGGGGGGAGTAAAGAGGCAGTTTAAATGTCGGGTAAGGTTGGGCAGATCTTGGGTCATATAAAATTTCTTGCGATATTCAGTGAAGTATATTCTGTCAATGTTGACGAAACATGTGATACACTCTTCCCACTGCAGTTCAGTGTATGAGCATAGCTCTCCTTAGCATTAGCTTGCTAACGTGTAATGCTAGCTACCGACTTGGCGGATCTGTTAGTGTAAATTCTCATGGCAAGCTAATGGAGCTTCGCTTAGCAGTTAGCATGAACATGGCTAGGAGTGGTAATATTGAAAGATACTGTAAAAAGATTGCTCTGCGAGGCGTATCCAGATGTCCGTTATTTGTTATAGTTTTCCATGACAGCAGCTTACATGTTCTCTATAATGACATCAGGTCTAGATTAAATTGTTCAGATGTGCTAAACTGTAAGGATATGATAACTTGCGGCCCATCTTTCAGAATGTCAAATATTTACCACCTTAGACCAACCTGTCCACTATCTCAGACTGAAGCAGTGTAGATAGCCAATGAAAACAGCCAACACTGGACGAGTCGCGTACACTTTGTGATAGATTGTGCTGTAGCTTGCTTTGGCTTCTACTGTCTCATCGTTGAACGCTTGCTCCTGATTTTCCACAACTGAGTCCAGAGCAAATGCTTCAAACAGGCCGTCAGTGTTCGGCCTGTGTACATCCCTCCTAACCAGCTGTTGTGTGACTAGTTTAAATGCTTTTGGTGACAGGTGTGTAATCGCAGACACATATCGTCAGTTTCAGCAGGTGCATGGTGCTCATTAAAGTCATGCTGATGCTGCAACTTTAACACAGAAAACGGGCCATAATGACATTGACAGCATTTAAAAACAGCATGGATCAAGAGAGAAGGGCCCCTTATTTGAAAACTTCCAGTCATATTTAACCATTGCATTGCATTGCACTCACCCAAGTTCAGTAAGTAAAAAGGAAAAAAAAAAAAAAAAAAAAAAAAATCAAACCAGTTTCTGTATTTCTTGTTCTTTTTTTGCAGAACATTTTTCTGAGATGGGGGATGATCGACCCTTTGTCTGCACTGCCCCTGGGTGTGGGCAGGTATGATTTCTCTTGTGTTTTTTTTTTCTTTTTTTCTTTCTGTTCACTTCCATTAATACACAATAATAGTGCAGCAAAAATGGTCTTGTATAATAACACAGTCTGAGATGCACAGATTGATTTGCCAGTGACCAGAGTAGACCAGGAAAAAACTTGATCTTGACTGGCCTGTTATGCAGGTAAAATTGACACATATGGGCACGGATGGTTTATGTCATGTGCACAGCTGTATAATACTGTATAATTGCACCCTTACAAAAACTCTAAAATGTCATCTGCGTGGAACTTCTCCTCTGAGTCAAAAGGTCGCAGTTGGACTGATGTTACGGTTAATTTGTGACCACATATGACCTCAGCAAGGCAACACAACAGATCAGCCTTTTTCACAATAGCTTCAAGGGCACCAGACCTGCATCTCACAATTGAACTCTTTTGATCAATAAGTCGTAATCAAAATGCTGTTGAAGTGGAAACAAACTTCTTTCAAACCATGAGTGTACATTGAGTTACATGATCCTTTTCATCAAAATGAGCCATCCTCAGGGCTGGTCTCAGACAGTGCAGCTGGCTGTGAGAGTACTCAGGGACCATCTATGAGATGGGGCAAAAAAAATGCAAATGCTTTTTATTTACTAAAAGATATCCATCTTTCCTGTTGGATTTGGAGTTCAAAACAGCTCTGTCCTTTAACCTGGAGCTTAGAGAGGGTACTGTGATCTGAAGTAGTTTTGAAGAATTGGTTGATATTGAATGCTCTGTTGTGACCATGTTGTCAAATCTTCTTTTATTAAATCAGAAGTTCGACGACACAGCTTCATAGTGGCCTTCTTCAGTGCTGATCATATGTTCAAGAAGCAGCTGCTATTATTCATCACACGTCAACTATGAATACATTCTTTTGATTAGTTATTTGTCACTCAGTAAGCAGAATAATAATATTCTTTGTATCATTTAGATTCGTACTAAACCTGTATATTGTCTGTATGTTGCGGACTGTTGTCTCTTGCAGAGATTCACAAACGAAGACCACTTGTCAGTCCACAAACACAAGCATGAAATGACTTTAAAATTTGGTCCTGCCAGGACCGACTCTGTTATCATTGCAGGTAATTACATCCTCTTATTTTATTTATTTTAAATTAGTCTGAACTGAAGCGTGATAAAGTTATCAATGCTCCAAGGGACTATATTTATATATCACTGCATGTCTGTTTGGAAGTAGATATTTCTGTGCCCTAATGTGTATGACTAATGTCATTTTTCTTGCAGACCAGACGCCCACACCCACACGTTTCCTGAAGAACTGTGAGGAGGTCGGTCTGTTCAATGAGCTGGCCAGCTCCTTTGAACAGGAGTTTTGCAAAGCACATGATGACGAGCAACGGACAAAACACCCTGTGAGGAAAAAGGATGAATGATGAATCAGTGGCATGTTGTTGGCTTCTTCTTGTTACTAGATGATGTGAAGGCCCTCACTGTCTCATCTGTGCTTTTGGTCTTTAAGGCTACATCGTTACAAACACCATCTGAAGTAAAAGAAGAGGATGAGGGACCTTTACAAGTTGATTCTTCTCCTCCCGAAAGTCCCGATTCATCATCCAGCATGTCTGATAACAGCAGAGACTCAAGGGTGAGAGGGGAAAGTACAATGCATCGCTGCAAACTTTGTGGTCAGCAGAGTGCTTTCCAGACTTGCTGTTCATGCATGCATATGAAGTTAGATTATGAATTTGTTAACAGGAGATTCTCACAAAGCCTTTGGCAAGTTCGGCTCCCACTCCAACCATTGTGCGTCCAGGTTCTCTTCCCCTTCACTTGAGCAATGACCCACTACACCCGACTCTGCCATCTCCGACTTCTGTGATCACACAAGCTCCGCCCTCCAACAGACATCTTGGGTAAACTTCATTGAGTTCCTGTTTGCTTTTATGGGGCATTTGTTGGCCTGCAGCAGTATCTGCAAAACTCAAGTAATGCCTCGTAAAACATACAAAAAAAAATACAGCCTTGCTAGTGATTAAGAGTCCTCACCTGCCTAATCAATCAATCAAATCATTTTGCAGCGTCTGTTTACTGTAAAAGTGTCTAATTTTGTCAACAGCTCCCCCACAAGTGCATATCCACTGGTGAGGCACCTCCCTAATGGGCAGACTGTGCCTCTTTTGCCCAGTCCTGTACAGATGACCTCAGTTATATCTGTAAGTAAGTTCACAAGTGGGAGAAAAATGCAACAAATTGTACTTGAAATGGTATTTTACCCTCCCATTTGTTTCTGCCTTTTCCTTTTTTGTGGATATCTGTTTCCACGTGGAGCTTGCGAGGCCAGTGAACACAGTGCCAAACATCCCTGGGATTCCAGGACCCCCTGTTGGAGGGGCTAGCAGTGCTTCATCCTCACCTTCCGGATATGGCCTTCACTCTGAGACCAAGATGGTGAGATCATTCGCAAAATTGTCATTAACTGGCTGCAGGCTCTGAGCAAGTGTCCATTTATGTGCATACAGTTATTACAGTGGTTAAATTGCACATACGCTTTCACTATGTTATACATGGGTTGTTGTTTGTGTGTCTTTAAAGCGGCTGAAGGCAGCTCTGTCGCATCAAGGCCCAGGAGCACAAGATGGAGCAGGTGGCGGATCAGGATCCATCCCTGCTGTCCCCCAGCGGCAGGAACAGAGCCAGCAGCCCTCTCAAAACTCTGACGCACCATCACCTGCCCAACCACAGGTACTGTGATGCACACACCATTTAAGCTTGCACACAGATAAAACTAAAGATCCCACTGCCATGCAGAGCAAACCCTCGATTGAGAGGAATGTAGATCGTAACGTGGTTCTCTAAAGTAATACTTCAAAATGTGTAGCTTACATTGAATTCTTTATTGGCCTTGCTTGCGGGTGTAGTTCTCACATAGCAGCTATTAATGGTGTCAGGCAACGTTATTTTAAAAGATCTCCTCCAATTAAAATAACAGAACTGATCGTGCGAACCTGTGGTTTAGAGCTAACGAGGGTACGCAAATTTGCTCAGAATCTCACAAGGAGATTTTCCTGCCAGCTCCCTTTGTAATATCTCCGAAAGATCACACAGTGAGACGTAGTGTGTGAATGTAGCATTTCTGGAGCATTTACTGCAGTTGTGCTTTCTAGTAACAAACGCTGTCTCATGCTCGGCCTCTGCCGACCCCTTGTTGCTTTCCAGTCCCTCAACGACACTGTGGATATATTCAAGTAAATGTTGTGTTGACATCAACACTAAATCGGTCATCAAGGAGCCTCATTCGAGCCACAGCAGTCAGGCAAGTGGTGGAGGTAGAGATGGAGAGCAACGTTAAAGTCATTTTAAGGCGTGAAGGATTTTTTTAATAGAAATAACTTGCACATGTAACTTCGATTATGTTACTGATATCTTCAATTTTCTGGTTTAATTAAAAAACCCAGTGGTGACGTTTAACGGAGCACTAGAATTATTATAGTTTGTGTGTCTTTATGTACGCGTCTGTTCAATAGAAATATTGAAAATGAAATCAAACCTGCATTTTAACCGTTGGAATTTTCCCAGGAACTAGAGACTATTAGTGGATCTTACTCCTTGAGACAATGCATTTTTACCACAGGAAAGCAAGAACTAAACAAAGTGTAGGGGAGATATTGCACCTTCCCATATAGCCATGGTCAGGATACGGGGCTTTTGAAAATAGCTGGAACATTCTGGGTAAAGTTTGCAGTAAAGATCATTTCTGATAAGTCGAGTACTCCTGGTGTCTTATTTTTGCTTTTCTGTCAGTCACGTGTTGGTCAGTTCCCTCCATAACTCTTTAAATATGTTAACTTTAATATGTGCCTCAGAAATAGTTGCTACTGTTTGTGTTTAAATATTCATACTGGGCTAAGTGACGGTTTAACGAGTTCAACACTCTGTGCTTCATAACTGCGGTGCTTCAACGGGCTGGTGAATATGTGAGGAAGGAGAACAATTATAGGAGCAAAATAATGAATCAGAAGTGAAACCTTAGTTTTAGATTGTTCCACGGGGGTTACGTTCTAAAGCATAAATGTTTTATTTATGTGTATGTATGTAGCTCAGACAGATGTGCAGCCGGCTGTCGGCTTTCTAACTTACCTAATCAACTAACATTGCATTTCAGTCATAAACTTTATATTTGTGTCTGAAAGTAGCCCGCTCATATTCCCTCCTCCTTCTCTAGGTGTCCCCTGCTCAGCCAACAGGGGGTCGTCGGCGGCGTGCATCGGAGATGGACCCTGACGAAAGGAGGCAGCGTTTCCTGGAAAGAAACCGAGCTGCTGCCTCCCGCTGCAGACAGAAAAGAAAGGTTTGGGTCAACTCTTTGGAGAAAAAGGCAGATGATCTCGCCAACATGAACGTTTCTCTATCGGTGAGTGCCGCCATTTAAACGTGAGCTTGCAGCGGCATCTTTGACAGGGCTGGGATTGACATGTGTCCTTTATGTTTTGTCTTTCCATTAGAATGAAGTAAGCCTACTGAGGAATGAGGTGGCACAGCTGAAGCAGCTCCTTCTAGCTCATAAAGACTGCCCTGTCACGGTCATGCAGAAAAAGGCAGCTTTCTTAGGTAACCACTCAAGATCATGAACTGACTACCAAACTTCCTGTACTATATATCACTTCTCATGTCAGGCTTCATCCATCATCCATCTAATGTGCTATTTTTACTCGCTCACCTCTCTAAGGGTGAATGTTGCTCTGTCTGTCTGTAGCTGCAGGAGGAGAGGAAGCCTTCAGGGACACTTCGACTGAAGCCATCGGCTCCCCGGCGGCCGTTATTCAGCACGGGCCGTCACCTCCCGCCTCCGCTTCAAGCCCAGGTGCCACCATAAACGGGCTGAATGTCCGCGCTGCAGAGGCAGTGGCCATGTCCGTCTTGGCTGGCATGGGGTCGGGCCAGCCCGGTGGTGTTGTCATGGCAACGCAGACACAGCCAGCCCCAAGATGATGTGCGACAATGAACTTGAGGGGCGTTTGGAGGCCGGAGAGGTGCAAAGATTTGTTGTGAAGAGGGAGCCACCCTCAACCCTCAACCCACACCCCAGACTAAGATACTTTCCCCCCCTCACAGCCTGCAGTAATCACACAAAGACATGGTGCAGTGCCCCCGTCAACCCTCCACTTCCAGCAGGCACCGTTTTCAGAGAAGCTTTGTCACTCTGCATATGTAAATACGAATAACACGTGGATCGCTCGCTCTACAGGGTTTGGGGTCGTCTCTTATTCAGTTAAGACTGTCTGAAAATGTTTTAGGCTTGGAAGAAAACTATGAATGAAAATCTTATCAGCCAATTATCAGTTATTTACACTTCAATAAGCAACAGCTGTCCAATTTCTTCCCACACGCTGGCTGTGATGAGGTCTGTTTGTTTCCAGGCTGGCAGGTTTACTGTAAGATATCCTGCGTTTTTCATTTGTAAGAAAAGATTTTTATGCCTGATACAAGTTATTGACGTAATGTTTTGCTTGTGTTGTTAAAATCTGATGAAAGATTGTCTGGCTGGCTGCAGTAAAAGGCAGCCTGGAAAGTGTTTATGTTGTTGTTGTTTTCTTTTCTTTTCATTTGGATGTTTATTTCCCAACCCATTCTTTAGTTTTTATATCTTTTGTTTTTCTTTTGAATTAATTCTCCATGTTCACACTCAATGGTCAAGTCAGCCGAGTTCATAACAAACCAAATTTTAGATGTGAACACTGTTTACCCTGTGATTGTGTGCCTGATGTGTTTTTTTTGTTTGTTTTTTTTTAAAACTCATTTAGAATGGATGTCATGATACTAGTCCTTTGTAAACCCTATCGACTGCATGAATTATTCAAGGCTGAAGGATACCACTGTTTGTGTGTAGTCCATCATACTGTCACTGTTTTTCTCCTGTAACATCAAATTATTGATGCAAAAAAAAAAAGAAAAAAGATGTTCTTGTTATGTAAGGATTCCATCCTCAGTCCTAATGTAACACACTTGAAAAAGGTTAGTCTTTTAGACTTTCAAATGATAATCAAACATAGTAGATTTTAAATCCTACACCCAGGCATTTCAGTTGAGGAAAGAGTAGTGCAATATATTTTTCTATGGAATATCAATGTTCTTGCTTTTAGCGTGTAGTCCAGCTGCTAAGAGGGGTTTGGTCTATTTCAGTCAGAAGCTATAGATGCGAGGCGACCAAAGTAAATGTGAAGACGAGTGTTCTTGAGTGAATGGGAATGTTGATTAGAGCACATTTGTAGTCGGTTACAAATGTCCTTGTCTTGAGTGCTTTCCACCATTATAGTTGGCAGTCTTGTATCATGAAGTAGACCTAATACTTGTGCAAGGTGCTTCTTTTGACATTTAGTTTTGAAATGCGGATTATTTTATACGATGTTGTACTTCCAAGACTGTCATGTTGTTTTTTTTTTTACTTACAACATCTTGTTTTAAAGGTTTTATCTTTCTCTGTGGGAATGGTAGACTTTTTTTCTTTTCTTTTTTTCCCCAGTCACTCAATAATATGTCCCCTTAATTTGTTAAAGGATGTTTGTTTGTTTTTTCTTTAAATGTTAAACAGATTTTGAACAACGTGGAAAAATGTGTTAGAACTATCTCTTCACAGGGAGTTTGTTCAATACTCAGGCCTCAAGATGGGAAAAAATACTTGTGTATAGTCTCAACTAATGAATACATTGTCTCGGGCAAATGGTAAAAATAAATTAATGAAAAATTTCAACTAAAGTTGAGTTCTATGTTTTCTCCCGAATTAATTTGAGTCAGAATAGCATTGAATAGAAAGCCTCGAATCAACTCGGGCTAAATAGTTTTGTTTTTTTAAATGGATTTAGTCCAAAAATTTAGGCAGACAGCCGTGATTTCCGGTGGGCATGTTTGTTTGGGTACAGTAACCAATTATGCCTATGACAGTAACTATAAGTGGCCCGATTTAAAAAAAAAAAAGAGGCTGTTTATTCCCCTTTTCTGGCTTAATATTAATAACATAAGTATTAAAATCGAAGTTAATGGTTTTTAATGTATCTACACTAAAGGTTAGGACTCAAAGTTCATAAAACCAGATCCTGGTTATTTGTTAACGTATAGAGATGCATGTTGCATCTGAGGTAGCTCGTTTCCACCTCAGGTGAATGCAGCAGGTGAGTTGGATCCGGAGGAACGCTGCTTTTCCTCCCAGCTGTGAAAACAAACGGCAGAGGGAGCAGAGAGCCTGCTGTATCCCATCATCTTGTCACAGCAATTACCATCAACCCCGGTCACGTGACGGCCGGACTCTGGCGAGTTGCTCCTATCCTCCACAGTCATGGCGGTGTCAGGGAGTCGCGGAGATGGAGTAAACACCACGTCTGCGTCTTGATTTTTATGCCGTAGCTTCATGCTGGACTTTACCCCGCCGTCATTTGAGATATTCCAAACATCCTGCAGGCTGCTGTGCTTCCAACGATGACCGACCGCAGCGTTGATCTGGCGGCTCTGCCTAAAGAGGTCAGGGACCAGCTGGCGGAGTTGGATCTGGAGCTATCCGAAGGTAGGGAGCTCATACGAGGGTTTAATAGTTGGAAGTGCGGCGATATTTGATGCAAACTGAAGTAAAGTACGGATCCTGAGCGCGTTTATGTGGAGTCGGGCACAGGCAGCCTTCCCATGTCAGCTGGGTGAGACTCGGAGCTGCTGCAGTGGATCGGGTCACGATTGCAAGAAATTATAAAAACACACTGACCTCTTTTTAAGCCTTCATTTCTGTCAAATGACATCGCTTCTTTTCAGCCACACAGGGATTATTATCTGTATAGGCAGCGACTGAATGAAACAAATGTTTAATTTAGTATTCTGCCTTGTCACCCCCCCCCCCCCCCCCATATTGTTGTTTTTCACTGACATCGTCCATGTACATATTTTCCACACATTGCTTCATCATAGTTAAATGGGCATACACACTCCTCTGGAAGAATTTGGGTCAAGTTTGTCATCTTCTATGTGTGTGTGTGCAGTCTCGGAGTTCAGTGGACACTAAATGATGCTGTGCCCCCCCCCCCCCAACACTCAGCTCTGCAGCTCTCACAGTCTGAACCCTGATCTGCAGCAGATACAGGAGGGTTATTTATTTTAAAAGGCTGACTTTAGGAAAAGGGAATATGGATCGTGCTGTTATGCAAGTCTCCTCCTCACATAGTGAATCACAAGGCAGCAGTTGGATTGGTGCTGTGCAGCTCTCAGGTGCCCGAGGGTGGATGAGTAATGTTATTATTTCTCATAGAGCCAAGCAGGAGGAGGTATGTGTTGCTAATGATGTCTTCAGTACCCCCCTGCATCATGGACTCATATGCATAACTTGAGCTGCCATGCTCGTAGGAGGACAGGTGAAACTTCACCTCACATGTAGGAACCTTGGTGGAGACGGCCCCCCTTTATAGCCTTGCACATGTTGTACTGTATGAAAGAGTGCATGTGCGTTGTGGTTATTAATAGACTCCAATTAACAGTTCCAGATAATGAGGATAACAATGGTGGATTGATTGAACGTTCTGTGTGATCGACTCATGGGTGAGATAAGGTGGATATGACATAACTGATCATGTGTGCAGAACATAACAATTAGGATTAGTGTTATTAGTGTTATTTTTTTACTCCTTTCTTTGTAAAATACAAGAAGCTTGTTTGTGAAGGATGTAGTCAGTCTAGTAACAGATGAATAAGTCCGTTGTGGGTTGGGGTTTGAGCGCCTTCATGGGATTGCATAATAAGTAAGTGGCACGGAAGCATTTAATGACATTCTTTGTGAAATAGTTTTGGTCCATTTCTATAAAGAGCTCACCAGCTGTTTTCAGATTGCTTTATACACTGCCTGCCCCCCCCCCCCCCCCCCCCCCCCCCCACACACACACACACACCAAAAAAACAAACAATGTTTTTGATTTAGCAACGTGAAAGTAAACAAGCTGCTTGTCATCAAATCTGAATTGCATTGTTTTGAGTCCCCTTGTATTGTAATTTATCGATCAGTTGACAGTTTTTAAATGAATCACAAATGATTTCAGTAAAGAGGATCATTGTGAGTACCACAATTTTGAAAATTTGAAAAAAAGTCTAAATTCTGTGAATCAGACTTCTTAAATCAGATTTTTTTCTGGTTCCTTTCCTCTCTTTTACATGTCATTTCTAATACAATTCATTTTAAGTCAACTTCTTGGGGATGGTAAAAATACCGATCACCATTTTCTGTCCTTTTTTATAAAAAAAAATCAATTGATTGTAAAAAAAAAAAAAGAATGAAAAGAAGTTTGTATATAAATGGATTTGTTTTTATTATTTTTTATTTTTTGGGCTTTCATGCCTTTAATTGACAGGACAGTTGAAGAGAGACAGGAAGCAGGTTGCAGAGAGAGGGGGAAAGACATGCAGCAAAGGGCCGTCTGATGCGGGACTCGAACTGGGGCCAGCTGCATCGAGGACTGTAGCCTCTGTACATGGGGTGTCTGCTTAACCCACTACGCCACCGACCACCCCATATAAATGGATTTTTGCAGATAATTTCACAGAGACAATACTTGTTGGTTGCAGTCCTTGTTTACAATAATTTTGTAAGTGGCTCCCACTGGCTCTGATCACACGGTCCTCCTGAAGCAGCTGTTTTACAGCTGGTGTGTTGGCAGAACAAGTGGAAATCTATGAGAACAGTCAGAGTTACCTGTGATGGTTTTAGTCTTTTAAGTGAGACTGACTCGTAAAGTGACACCGCTTGTCTCTCTGTTGCACACTCACCCAGCCTCTGAGTGCCACAGTGTCATTTGTAACTTTAGATCGGGCACGATTCTTTTGATAATGAAAAGGCTCTGCTGTCCAGATGTCCTGCTTCTGCATTTCCAACTTATAGAGTGATCAAGTGCCTTTGCCGTCTGCCCAAACGTGCACTGAGCCTGTACAAGGCCGATGGCACAAGCCAAGCAGCAGCTGGACAACCAGTGAGTCTGAAACTTTCTCATGGATATCTTTAACATGACAACAACCCCCCCATTGTTTTCTTCAAAGATGGTTATCCCCTAGCAACATGGAGAGGAAAATGCGCATCAGCATTTTTGTTTTCATCACAGAATTAGAAGTGGGCTTCAGTGTGAATACGTTTGTGTGTATCAGAGACAGAGCTCCACCTGCTTTAACTTCCATGACTGTAAGAACACAAAGAAAACCTTTGTGGGGGTCAAGATCTTGGTGACTGAGCCGGACTGGAATTTAGAGCACTAAACCACAACTGTTTAAGCTGCTCAGCCCCAGAATATCTGTGGGCATCAGAGTGTCCTCGGATCCCTCTGATATGGTGGTGAAAAGTGAACGTGAATGGCAGAAAGTTCAAAGGGATCACAGATCAATGTTGTGCAAGTCTACTCTTCACAATTACTGGTTCAAAGTTTATTTCACATAGATTTAACCTGAACTATTTAATCATTTGCAATTCCAAACTAAGTTCACAGTCCCAAAATAAACTAGTTCACATTCATTTAGCGACATTTTCATTGCAAGCAATTTCCAAAAATATTTCATATGGTTATTTTGACAAATGCAATAGCCTTAAAAAAATGCTTGTCAGTCTGTCAGCACTGAGGTCATTTTAAAAATCCTCACATTTACTATCTTGTTTATAACCTCCACTGAATTGTTCTCTTATATAATATATAATGTTATGGAATGCTGTGGATGCAGGTGCACGAGCATCACAGCCATCTTAGCAGATATCCATCTTTCCATTTTTCTATTTCATTACAAAGCTGTTGAGATATTCAAAAACAAACTCGGATATAAACCCTGTTTTTATTGCATAACCTGCTTTATTTCATAATTTTTTAATGCACACCAATGAAAACACATTCGCCAGCAGAGGCCCAGTGACATGCTTCAATCTCACAATTAACATCACGCTTACAGTAACAATAGCAGCAAGTAAAAAAAAAAACAAGCTGCAACAGCCACATGTCATACGCCTGAGGACATTAAGAAAACAGGACAGAAGCTGTGAGACAGAACCTGATGTCCGAGCACAACAGCAGATAAAATCACACTCCGTGGCAGTGATCGACACAGGTGAGGACAGAGTTGATGAATGTGCAGTTGTCTTTGTCAAGGCCAAAACAAAAGCTACAACTAACATTACATGTATTCACCTCTGGCTTTTTGCTGTGCAAAGTCTATTACATCCTCCAGATTCAGCTGGCAGGCCTCACTTTTTTCACTCCTTTAGCTGCCTTCTGAAACCCTCTTTTATTTCAGTCTTCTTTGTTAGTTTCTGTTAGCTGTGGGAGTGTTGTGTGCTGCACACATCCATGTAACCAGATGTCTGTTATTGTCCCAGTGCAGGTGCATTAGCTATATGTATTGTTTATGCTTGTTTATGCTGAGAAATCATGTCAACATCTGAGGGTTCTGCCAGAGCGTGCATCCATGGGGTGCGTGTGGGCACAATATCGCATGACATGTTTATTGTCGGCAAGAACTTTCTTCTATACAGCAAGAGAGAGCTGCGCTCACTTCATGTTCATTAGAAATGCCTAAATAAATGATTTTCAGTCTCAGAACTAACCAGCTTCATTCTATTTAGAAAATATAAACAATTTTTAAAGTTGATGCAGCACACTCAAAATAACCAACTAGTCCTCACATGTTCACCTTCTGGTTGGCTTTAAAAAATGATATTACTTGGTTAGGGTTTGAAAACAGTCATGCATAGGGCTAAAGAAGCATTCTTTACAATGCAGCTGTACTGTCGTGGATGCCATTTTTGCACTTCACATGCGGTTACTTTCATGATCCCTAAATGTTGCATATTCTTTGAATGTAATTATTTCCCATAACTGCCTCTATGAACAAACAACACATGGACACTTTTTTGGAACAGTCTGAAATGACCAGGGATAGAGACATGTTCATTATTGTGCTACATCACTCTTCCTTTGAACATTTGGAAACTGAAAATACTAGTTGTTGCAGTTTTGCAGAGGAATCTGTGTCAATTCTTGCTGCACACAAGATTTTAGCTGCTCAACGGTCCATGGTTATTGTTGTCTGATTCTCCTGATCATGATGCATCATACATCTTCAGTAGGACACAGATCTCAACTGCCGGCACGCCAGCCAAGCACAAACACTGTGTCAGTGAAGCTGTGCTGTTGTAAGTCACGCACAACGGGGTCTTGCATTGCTCTGCTGAAATGATCCATTATCCCCCCCAATCAAAAAGGAGTTGCCTTGATGATAGCATATCATCCAAATTCAAATTTACACCTCTGTATCAATGATACCTACACACATATGAGAGTGTTTCTCATCTTGTGGTATTAAGAACCCAATGTCAGCTGAAACCTATTGACTCACTTGACCACAGAACATGTGTGCACTGTTCTGTCCATCTGAAATTTGCTCCTGCCCAGAGAACTGTGCTGCATTTCTGTGCACAGTTGATATATGCGTCTTCCTTGCATTATACAGTTTCAGGATGCTTTTCAGCAGCCGACTGTGTTGATTAAAATGCAAGACACTGACATTACCATTAAACGTCCAAGACTGCAACCCACAGAACCCAAAAGATGCTATGTCAGCAGCACATGGCTGCGACAGATGTCACAGGTCAACTCCTTGACTGGTCACAGCTTCTCTATGCCACTGTACTGAGGCACAGGAGTACTTTTTACCCCACATTGCCTACCGATGCATCCATCGGGGTATGAATGTGTGTGTGAATGATTAGAAAGCACGTAATGTGTATAGACGTAGACGTGCCGTATGAGTGTGTGTGAATGTGGCATGTAGTGTTGAAGCGCTTTGAGTGGTCAGCTAGACTAGAAAAGCGCTATACAAGTACAGTCCATTTGCCATTTTACTTTTACATAAGTGCTCACACTGGCATGCTAAGCCTATTACAATGATGCTAATGTTTACCATGCCCGCCATTTTAGCTTAACTTGTTTGCAGACGTACACTTGCAAAGTAGCTCTACACATAAAGTACAGTTGAGATCGATGAGGATGTCATTAATTTATATTTTCCACAGTAGTTGCGATATTTGAGTGGACCGTCAAACAGAGGTTAACAACCCGAAGACCCATGCTGCTACTGTAGCTCAACAAAAGTGTTCAGTTTGTAGTGTTAAAAACCAGATGTAATTTCAGCTCTTACATTTATGAAAGTTCAAAGTATGTGCAACTCTATGCATGACCAATAAAGTATGACATCTCTACTGGTCCATTGTGCGCACCTGTGGGTTTCTATAAATGCATCACATGTCCAATAAGCATACAGTTCCCCACAAGCTGCTATTACTTGCTGTCATTTTTCTGCACTCAGTAATTTGATTAGCGTCTCGGTCCTTGCTGTAAAAGCCGGGTGGATAACCTCTGGATGTGCGTATTATCTGCTGAACATCCTTCCTACTGCTGTCTGCCCAGGATAATGTGCAGGACAGGCCGGTTTACATGGCGGCATCTCGTTCCATACTGACGGAGAGGGAGAGAAATGAGAGATTATAGTCCTGCCTGCGTCTCTCAATGTAGGTCACAGAGCATCAGGGGGCAACATGCCTGGCTCATTTAGCCTTTGAGTCACATTAGGCTTGGACTGCTCCTAGGGATTTCTCCCTCTCTTGCACCCTCCAACTCTAAATGCTCTCTGTTGGTTTTTTGTCTTTTCCCTTCCATTAAAATTAATAAAATGCATTCTTACTGGATAAGCCTGGTATTATTCAGTGATGCCTTAATGCATTAATCCATCTCTATTTATGTGCCACTTATTTATGTTTTTTCTGTCTAATCCCATTCTTTCCTAAAATATAAATCTTTAAAATATATTGCAGCATTAAAGGGGTAAAAAAACAACAACAACACTTTCTTAATCACGGGTAGAAGATCTGACCTAAAAATGAAATGATGATTTTAATCACAATTTCCCACACAATTTTAGTTGAAATCGTGTCATCACATGATTGCCTGGATGCAAAGTATCAACCTCTAGAATCAGATGTCAGTCCATTTCTACTTCTCATAACCAAGTGCTAAATATATATGTCCACTGCTGGTAAAAAAAAACACAAAACGAAACAATACGTTTTTCTTTAGTTTCCAGATTAAAACACACATTTACGTTACTCACTAAACCCACTGCATATGAGTCTCCCTAAAATATACACTCTGCTGACTGTATTAGGAAGTATAACATTTCTGTTCATGAATTGGATCAGATTTTGTGAAAGATTGGACTCCGGGCTGATTAATGGTTAAATCCATTTCTTCTGATAAAGGCCATCTTTTCTCTTACTTTGTATTCTCCATCGCTTCCCTTCTTCAACACATTTGACCATTTTTAGTGAAACAAAACTAACAACATCAGCAGGCTTAGATAATGGATGAGCAGTCCTTACAAGATGGCACTCTCATGCCAGCATGCAACAGGACATGACGTCCCTTTCACAAACTCTAATTCACCATCCGCTTATGAAAGAAGTTACTCCTGCCATATACATTCAATTCAATTCAATTCATTTTTATTTATATAGCGCCAAATACAACAAATGTCATCTCAAGGCACTTAGATAGTAAGTCCAATTCAAGCCAATTGGAATTCAATTAATTAATAATAATCATAATTCATAAAATAATCCAATTCGTTCATATAGAGCCAATTCAAAAACAATTTCCTAGCTAAGAAAACCAACAGATTGCACTGAAAACTTTTTGTTTTTCGGTCCAATCTCCCGGCCAGAGCGGCGTGCCTGAGGCGACTGTGGAGAGAAACGACTCCCTTTTAACAGGAAGAAACCTCTGGCAGAACCAGACTCAGGAAGGGTGGCCATCCGCCTCGACCAGCTGGGGTTTGAGAAGACAGAAAAAGGGGGGGGGGGGGGATGGGGAGGGGGGGGGAGGGGGGGCAGGGGGGGTGGGTGAGGGGGGGAGGGAGGGGGGGGGGGGATGGGGGGGGCAGGGAGTGGAGGGGGGGGGAGGAAGGGGGGGGGGTGGGGGAGGGGGGTGGGGGGTGAGGGGTAGGGGGACTGCGGAGGGGGGCAGGGGGCCACCGCGACGGCGGCACTGTAACACCATTCAAAGGATATCTGTTGGAACAGGGAAACACGAGTTAATGACCACAATAATATCACATATACATAAAGAGAGTAAAGTGAGGAAAGGTGTGTCAGATGAGGCCCCCCAGCAGTCTAGGCCTATAGCAGCTTAACTATGGGATGTTTCAGGATCACATGAGCCATCCCTATTCAAGGTAAACACAAGAAACTTGTGCTAATGAAAAAATAAATAATAAAATAAAGGACCAGACTCAGTGAGTAATTCCCTATACTCCCTATATAGATCTGCTCCTCACACCACAACAACCATCTTTTTACAGCCACAAGCTACCTCAGCCTCTCACCAACTGCACATCCATTGAGTATCATTCTAATCGTGTCACAACCAATCACACTTTGCCAAATCGGTGCAGAAAAGGGAAGTTGGACAGTGCTGGTATTTATTCACTTAATGATGTGATTTGTACGCTCCCTCTAATGGCAGATCATGCTCGATTAAGATCATCCATGATATAAATTTGTCAGACTGCCAACTCCATTTTTGGTGTTAAAAGAAGGCTTGTGAGTTTATGTATACTTCACCTAATACTGTCACTTGTCAATCTGTTGGAGACTATTTTTAGCTGAGACGTAATACATACTTCCCAGTTCTAGGGCGTAGGACGGATTAACCATGGTAAAAAGTGCATAAAGTGTCCGTGATAACAAAGCTCCACCCGCTGCAAATATAAAACTCACTGATTTCTTTTTTCATCATTCGTAGATGTTTTGGCATTATTAGATAAAGCAGTGGAGGTAATTAGGAAATGGCATAAAGAGATTGGAGAAAATATGCAGCTAAGACAGTCAAACCCAGTAATTGGCTGCTTACGACTGCTTTTAGACAATATTGGAGTCTGGGTCTCGGCCATTGCATGTACATATATATATGTGTGTGTGTGTAAGTTTTTCTTAAAACGTTGCGGGTGAAGGAAGGAAAAAAAAGTAAAAAAAAGAAAAACCCATTTTGTCTTTAAAAACCCCATGTGTTGAAAAAACTGAGCATGTGTGTGCAGAGGTGTTGCAGTGCGGCCAGTTGGGTTGGACTGAAGTGTGTGCTTTTCAAACTGTGACTGTCAGTTGCTATCCTATGGCGACGCATGCAAATAGTGAACTGAAAATATTGTCAGTTATAACTCAAGAGGAAGTGATATATCACCTGATATTTCATTAAGAAAAAAACTACTACGCTGTCCGTTACACACATCCTCGATCAACGCAGGTGACCATTAAACCATCCATCTCTGATAAAATGGAGAGCAGTTATCTTTGCCAAGTATTGGAGGTATTTATGCACTGAATCTGTTGCAAACAGTCCATCCAAAGCAGTGTTATTGTTGTCACTGTGTCAACATTCAGAACTGAGCTGTCCCAAAGAAATACATCATTCTTTATTACAACTGTGTGAACAACAAAGTGCTCTCCTTCCTGCAGCATTTCAGCATCAGGGAACAACAAACCCAATCAGTCTCAAATTAGGAGTCTGAGGTAATAGTGAAATTAAACATTGCTTATAGGATAGCAACCAAAGAGATGTCCTTTACTAAATTTAAGTCACAAATAATTATCTTGAAAAAGAAGAGGTTTAATGTAAGCCCGACTCACAGAATACCAGCATGTATACACTCTGATTTAAATAAAGGCAAATGCTTACCAGCACCGTAACGACCAGTGAGTACTGGAGATGGCAAAATTGTAACCCTTTCTAGCTTTTATTGTGCCACTTGAAAGCCAGAATTTGGGTGCACTCAAATTTTGTGATGTTTTATCTAAAAGAAAAAGTGTGATACACCAGTGTAGCCAATGCAAAAAAATTTAGTCTGAAGCGGCAATTGCATTTGTTTGTCTCCCCATGAAATGAGAAACTCTTCCACCGCTCAGGTCACACAAAAACACAACAGCAGGTTTCAGGGTTTCATTTCTTTAAAATCTAAACGTGTAATGTTTCTAATTTTGCCACAAATGAAGACCACGCACAGGAGCGCTGAAACCTCGAGTACAACAATGTCTGAATTATTTAGATGAGACTCGAGTGCACACCTCCACACAGACACACACACCGTCAGCTGGGGGGCTGAATCATCTCACTTTTAAGTCCACAGTGCACCTCAGGTGGACTCTCAATCTGTTTTGCCTTCAAAGTTGCCATTTACGAAACCCTTTGATAATTATAATCGAGCTCTCTCTAATTTGTCTGGGTTCCTTCTTTGGCAGCAACTAAAAAGAAGCACAACTCAAACAAGTAAACACAGGGAGGATGACGATGGTTGAGAAGAGTAAGTGGTGCTTGGGTCATTGTGCTGTTCACTGAATTATTGAATGGTGCTGAGTAGAAGAAGCAGATCTCAGTCTGCCTGCAACACGTGCTTTAGACCAGTGAGAGCACTTTCATTTAATCCAAGTTTCTTTAACCCTCATGACAAACAGAAAAAAAAAAACTCACCCTTTCTGTAACTCAGGTTTGGACGTTGTGGTTATGCAGGTGAACTGCAGTGATTTCTTAATTATAAGAAACCTGATCAATTTTATTTGTTGAAATGTTAATGTTTTACTTGACTGATAGAATTGTTTTAATAATTTCTCATATGTTACTGTCACAATACTCTGGTTTTCTCATCAAAATTGAGACATTGTCACTGTTTGTGCCGTTAGGAGCCATGTATCTGTATATCTGGACAAAGCGGCATATTTGTGGTCAATGCATTTCATGTAAATTGAGCAAATATAACCCTAAAATGATGAGCAGCATCCTTCTTTGGGCTTATTTCATGTCACTCTTTATTACTTAAGTACTTTTTGAATATTTTTTAATGTTGTCACTCTGCTTTATCACGGTTAGATGCACATTTCATGTTCCCTCGTGAATTACCACATGGGTCTTGTTACTGTGGACATGGCCCACGAGGAAACCCTGTCGTACCGCTGCTCACACACGCCCCTTTACCCTGTGAATTTTCCATGAAGCCTTTCCAGATTAAAACAGCCATATGTTGAAGGTAGCACAATTAGATGCTGTGCTAAGCAGTTAAAACCATTAGAGTAAACATGAGGCTTCTGCTGCTCCAAATGGAGAATTGTTTCTCAGCTGACTTTGGAAGATCGTAAATCATAGTTGTCCAGTGAGAGTGTTAAGGTGATTCTCATCAACCCATAAAGTCAGGAAATATGTAACTGTGTTCTGTTTTTAAAACATTTTTTTAAGGTATCTGAGCTCAAGTGGCCATGAGTACGAGTCACTTACATAAAATAATCAATGTTTAAAATCCTCTGTTTTTGATGTAGTTTTATAGATCCACCAAAACTTGGTCTAGATTTTGCCTGGTGCCTGCCATGTGTTGCCATACCTGGTATTTGCACTTCAAGATCAAGATAGTTTTATTTGTCACATACACAATCATACACAGTAAAATATGCAGTGAAATTCTTCCTTGTCCTGCTACCAATAAAAAGAGAATTAAAATTAAAGGGCCTCACACGCCAAAGCCAAGCTTTCAGGTCGTCCGAATGACTGCATCCAAATATCAAGCCTCTCGGTTAAGACACAGCCACTGAGTCCCTCTGGACCTTGATTATTTTTATGTATTGGTTTAAGACCGAAACGGATGGTAAGTGTGACATTTCCACTTCCTCAGTGATGTGGAAAAGGTAAGTGCGTCAATGAGAGAGGGTTTGGGTAACTCCCACCTCTTTTTGCTTAGACAACGGGCTACGTCTTACTCTAAGCATCTTTAAGTGTTCTCGAGTATGTTCAGCTGTTCAGAGTATTTTATTTAGTTATTTGAACATTTCACCCACCAAGGCAATGTAGGCAGACTGCAGTCAGACAAGCAGCACATGCAGTCAAGAGTTCTGACAGGTTGCAGCCAGAGCCCAGAGTTTAATCCAATTATTTCAACCTAAATAGCCTGGGTTTCAACAACAGGTACATCATCATCGAGTCTCAGCGAGACAGCTCGACATGTCATCATCGCAGAAATGATTTAGAAAAAATAATTAAGTAGAACTACCTTTCCCTCTACTCAACCACAATTTCTCATCAGCTATGCCACACACACATTTTGCTGCTTTATTCATTGATCATTTTCTCTTTCCTAAAGTCCTAATGAACCACTTTACAATTCCTTTTGTAATTTATTGTGTTTTCTTTTGCATCCTGTCAGTTATGAGCAGGGTCAAGCCTGACTGCTTTTGCAAAGCACTGAATGTTAGGGTGAGCTGCATAAACACACCTAACTGCAGCATTTGCTGAGCAGACAGTTAAGGAACAGGAGACGTACGTGTCTTTAATTCAGTCTGTATTCTTATTCACTATTTTTCCCCACATGCAACACTGTCACCTGGCAGTTTGTTTTGTCTTAACGGTCACGGTTCAGCCACAGATTTTCCCTGTGTTGCCCCAAACGGCAGTTTAGGAGGTGTGGTGTCAGGTGTGTCAGCCACACCCTCTTCTTTCATTCTTCCTGCTGCTAAATAACCGAACGAAAGACATGACAGCAGGAGGTGGGAGCCGGTGCACTAGCTGAGTGGCTGTTTCCTTTCAGTTACCTGCTTGCACTTATTTGCCTTTCTACTTTGTAAGCCTTGTTATTACTGCTTCATGCCCTCTGGGGCCTGCGTGTGAGCGTGCGCACACATGTGTGTGCCTGCAGTGTCGTCACTCCCACTTTGAGTTGAGCTTGATAACTGTGTGGAGGAAAACATGACTCGCTCTGTTACCTGAGTTGGCCGCACCCAGAATCATTTGAGACCTACAGAGAAAATATGTGTGTGTGTTAAGGCCTTAAGCTTTTTCAAAACACTTCTTTCACTCACCTGTGCCTGTATTACCAGTTTTATTGTTTGAGTCAGTAAAGGTGGGCATGCAGCTTCTCTTTGTGGAATATAATGCCCGTTGACAGAATACTCTGATGTTTCAGTGTATGTGGTAGACTTTGTCTTTTTGTTGGTGTGTCTCTGCTGTTTAGCTTCTGAAACAGAAATAATTTGCACGTTTCAGTCACAACAAACATCATTACTGCATTCTCCAACCATTCCAGTTATGGCAAGCTGAATTTGAGTGAATTAAAAAAAAAAAAAAAAAAAATGCACCAGTAAAAGCTGACACCTGTGAATAAATGATGATGCAGAGTGTATTTCCAGTTTTAAGCCAGCTTTAAAATGGAAGACAAGGTTGAACTATTAGGGCTATAGGGTTAACAATAGCTGAATAGGTTCTGTGAGTACTATTGTCACCCAGAATATCAGCCACACAGCTTGACACACACGCTGTCTTGTATCAACATGCACGCTGAGCTGATCATTCGCACAAGTTCACAAGCGCAGTGCCAAGAAAAAAGCAATAGAACCCTTTGAAATGGCATTTTTATGTAAATTTGCTTTAAAATACGTGCCATTCTTTATTTTGTCACAGTTATAAAAAAACTGTTTCAACTAATAATAAACAATTATTTGTTGTTTTTGTCCACAATGGATAAATTGTTGAAATAATAACTGTTGTGAAGAGAAGCCTGTGAATATCTTTCTAATAACTTTAACAAAAGCTGCCAAAGCTCAGAGGTTAGCTGAGTATTAGAAGTGCAATAGGTCAGAGCTGTTTTGACTTAGAGAAAAGAAAAGAAAACTCACAGGTAGCATCTGCTGATGCGAACTGTGTCTCACCAAAGGTTTAAGCCCAGAAAGTAATGTTGGGGTTTAGATATTTCCCGGTCCACATTTAAATAAGCCGCCTGTCTGTGGAGATCATCAGTAATGTGCCTCCGGCTGATTCCAAAGGATCAACGCAAAATGCACATTGATGAAACAAAGAAGCCCAGAAGCCCAGTGTTAGTTTAGACGTGATTAACTTTTGATGTTGATTCGTAAATGGATAATGATCCAGAATTTATTTTTTTTTTCATTCAGCCTTGGGGGAGGTATGCAGTCTTAAACTGCTCTTGTGTGAAAAATCAACAAATAAACATACTTCCTAAAATAGTTAGAACGGCACTGTTCTTGTACCGTCATGATTTAGAGGCTGCTTCTTCCCTGGGCCTGGTCAGCTCATCATTTATCGAGATGTCTAACTGGATAATATCAGCTTGTAGTCCAGCAGAAGTTCGACATACAGATGCAGCAGGACGGCGACCCTAAACTTCAAAGCAAATCTACCTGTAGAAAGACTTCAAGCATCGAAACAAAGGAAACCAGCATGTTGCAGTGCTCTGTCTGAGCTCAGACCTCAAAGGGGCTACCACACAAATAACTATATTGATGGTTGTTCATTTAGTTCCAGCCCAAGTGGATTATGGAGTCCACACCCCAGCTACATATAACGGCAGCAAAAGTGCTCGCGTGCTCTCCTCCGTAGAGCTGAAAGATGAACAGCTCCGAGTCTGTTTTTTATTATCATTCGTTATGATATTCAAGAGGCCGTCAAACTGATAATGCAAATGAAAGTATGACTGTAATTTGTCCTCCTTTGAAGACACTGTTCTCATAACATAGACGCGGATTCTCTTGACTCCTCTTGTCTCTGTAGAATTTTTAGCGAACCCCCACCTTTCTGTTTTTTTTCCTTTCTCTGATCAACGTCCAGCAGTAGCAGGTTATCCCAAATCCATTTTGGTACATTGGTGTAGGTGGGAACGCACAGCACATGCTTGGTGTCGCTGTTTATAGAACATAATCGCCTAACAGTATGGAAAGTCACATCTTCCTAGTTGCTGTTATAGTATGTTCTCGGTGTAAACTCATTCACATCAGACATCTCTGTCAGTTAGACTGGTCCAAAAGTTCTCCCTAATGTTCTGCAGGTCTGAACCACAGCTGCAACACATTCTCAACTGCTTATCTGTTGGTCTGCTAAAGACAAAGGCACATTGTGCAGAATATCCACATAACCAATGCAGTCTAGTTATTTCTACATTCAACAATAAATTATATGAAACTTTTGGTGGCTTGTCCAGGGTGTGTGTGTACAGTGGCTGGTGTGTGTGAGTGATCATTTGGTTGGGTTTAAATTCTGCTTTAAAGAGGCCGCTGGGAGGTTTCAGTAGGATGTTTATTCCACAGATAAAACTGTCGGAACTTTAAGCCCCAGGAACGTCAGTTTGCTAAATAAACAACGACCCCCTTGAAAATAACAGACTTGAACTCAATTGACAAAGGCAGGCACACAGCCAAAATGGCGTCTGTGACTGACATAGTATGTTACACTAGGAAGATCTGACTTCATGCTTGGTGCTGTGTGGTTACAGTGTTTGTCCGATTTTCACATCTTGTTGAAGTGGTCTGTTTTTTGTGACAAAACATCTGGAAGCCCAAGTGCCACGAGCTGGTGTTGACATGAATGCAAATAGTTTGTTCTGAGAGAGCAAGAAGCAGAGAGAGCGAATGGAGATTGGTAGCTAATTACTATTCAGACTGAGTGCCTGTGGGGCAAAAAGACGAGTGCAGTCCTACCACAATTCAAATAATTCGAAGCTAGAGAGAGAGAGAGTATTGAGGGCTGAGAGGAGGCACGGCTTTGATGTTTCTCCCTTTAGCTGGTGAAAATTTTAAAAAAAACTAGGAGGTGTTTTTTTTCTATGATGCAACTGTGCAACCAGTGTGCAAGAGGGGAGACATGACGGTCTCATGTGAAGCTAAACACTGAAATGATTTGATTGTGACCTCCACCATTAGCACAGACACGTCTGGGTCACTGTGAGAAAGTGGGTTAACGAGTGAGGCCCTCTTCTCCCCGGTGGAGGTGCGCATTGCCTCTCAAACAGATTTTCTCCACTGTTTATCTGAGTCTGGGCACCTTTTAATGGAAGATTCCTCTCAGGGTGTCATAGTTTTGGTGATTTCTTTTCATTCACCAGTAACATGTAACATCCTGTTATAATACAACCGTGTTTACCTGGTAGTTCACTGGTAGAATGCACTCCTTTCGCAGAGGTTTAACCCTTCACCTCCAACTGCTGGAGTCTCATGATGAGAGCATGAAATGAAAAAAAACAGATGATTTCCAAATCATCCAGATGGAAGACTGATTACCCTGAGTTTCATTTAATGCCACACTAGCCCCTCCCCCGTCACTGACTCCATCCCTCTCCATAAGTCTTTCTGCAGAGAAACTGCATGTTCACACAAGCTAAAAATAAATCATGTGACTGAGTGTGGCCAACTGTACTGCTCATGCATTACTTATGGAAGTGTTTGCCTTGCTTCCATTTTTTTGGAAGAAAAAAGCTTCCTGGTCCCTGAGGAGATATAATGTTGGAGTGGGCTCTCAGGCGATATCCTCCAAACAGGAGCTCTCTTACTATTCCCTGTGTGACCGTAGTCATGTCTGGAGCATTGTTGTTAGTCTGCCTAGATGCGTAAAGTGCTTAAGCACTGCTGCTGCTTTGGTTGTTGTGGTAAATAACTGTGATAGATGTCAAGATGCTCTGACTGAAGCTAAGTTTACCAGCCAAACCTATTTTAAAAATCCTTCACAGTTTACAGATGAAAACCCAGATTCAGATTTGAGACTCTATACTGTGTTTCGCATTGAGCCCACACAAGCTCAGTTTTGATTTAGCACCAAAACCGCTGTTTCCAGTGTCCATCAGTGGAGTTTTCAGCTGTATCTCATGGTCTTCATCCTCAGGAACTTCCATGGAAACTAGATTAAATTATATGTTTTTACTGGCAAATCCTGAGTTTATTCTCAGTAAGAACTAGCTTGTAAGATGTGCTGTCCATACATTTCTAAAAAAAAAATATATATATATATATATCATATAAACATTTTGTAAATCCTGGTTTTGTTAGAACTTGTTCTCTATGTTTGTTAAAAAAAATATTAGGATCTTCTGTGCAACTTGTGTGATCACCACACTTTGGCCTCATCATATTTCAATGGGCATAATGTAATCAAAAGCAATAGAAATTGTGTGCAAAGCTTTGACATTGTAATAATCTTAAATGATCGGTAATTGTTGTGATTTCTTTATACCCCGTTGCCCTCATAGATTAGTTCAAAATATGGCCTGTACATATAACTGCATGGCTGACAGTTGTACACTTGTGTCTGGATGCCTAAAAATCCTCATCTGATGTCTGTTGCCCTCTTTGGTGGAACTTAGGAAAGGCAATAACTTTAGGAGAAGGTACTACCTCAGAGCAGTGACTACTTCTCACAGAGTGGGATCTGTCACTGGCCGATATTATCACTCAGAAGTACAAACTATATTTATACTCGAGAGTTCATTGAGGGGTGAAATTGAGGATAAAATTAGGGAGAACAGTTTGTTTGATTAACTGATTACAATATTAAATTAAATACATTGATTTAAGAAAAAGCTAGTTTTTCCTAAAGAATATAGGATAGAATATGATACGGGGATAACGGGTAGGTCCCTTGTTGTTGTGGCAGTCAGTATGATAAAGATAAGGCTAGAGAGGAACCAAGTCAGCCACTGACAGGCATATTGAATGAATCCTCACCACTTGCTGCGATCAGCAAAGTGAGGGCAGCTTCTACACATAGATTTTTTTTGTACGTCTGAAAATCTGACAGCTTTACCCTCAGAGGAGTTTGGCAAGGAGTGTTTGCAGAGCATCAGGGCCAGCGGAGAGCTCAGTGAGCCTGTGTTGGGTCTGGTGGGATGGAGGAAGATGCAGATGGGCTGTCAGCAGGAGGGATTGAAGGAGGCGTCAAAGGAACTCTTTGCTGGCCTACCACTTGACTAAGGTTTAAATTAGTCCCACGACTCAGAATTCCTTTTCTTCTGAGCTCTGGTTGCACCATCACTCAGCTCTGCCTTTCTGCCCTCTCCTCATCCTCACCTCTTCCTCCTTTACGTTTTTGTCATTCCCATTTTATCCGCATGTGTCTCTTCAGCATTCATACCTCTTGGTTTTCTCTCAGTGACTCTGAATCATCCTGTCTCTTGCCCACGCTTCCGCATGCATCCAGATTTAGTCTTGTTTTGTTTTTCACTACATTGAGGCCGGAACTGAGCCACATTTTTGACGCCTGCAGCCATCTCTAGAGATTACAGCAACACTGTGTGCATCCATCTGTTTTCATTTTCTCCCTTACTAGTTTTCCTACCTGCATCCCTTATCTCTGTTACTCTCTCCTTCCATGATCATAACTGTTGTATTTGAAAAGATGTCCCCTTTCAGATGTGCTGAAGAAAATCCAGAAGTAGCTGACTGAAGTTGAATGTTTAAAATATTTCTTTGAGATCACAGCTGTGATTGAATTGAATAAGCCCCCCCCAAATAAAACAGCTATCACATTGAAGAAAGATCTTAGTCTTAATATGCTCAACATTTTTTTTGTTTTTTTTTACAGGTGATATCACACAGAAGGGCTATGAAAAGAAAAGGACCAAACTCCTGGCTCCTTACATAATCCAGACTCCAGGTAAGAACTGAGTTGATCTGACAATCAGGGGAAGGTCATGTGAATGATTTTGTTTATCATGCTGCAAAGGCACATGTCAAGAAGTGATACATATTAGACAGCAAATGAGCAGTCTGTTCTTGAAGTCGATGCATCAGAGGCATGAAAAATTAGAAAGCGTGATGGACTTTTGACAAGAGACAAATTGTGATATCCAGCCTTGGTTAAAGACCACCAGTGACCCTGTGGCCAGGTCATGCATGTTAGGAGTGAAGGCTTGTGGTGTAGTCTGATCCCATAGAAGGACTACTGCACTGCACTAGCCACACATTGACCGGTGTCCATGCTGGCTGTGAATATTATTGTGTTTTGAACATATTGCTGACAAAAGAGTGGAAAAAATAAAGTCACAGGCAAACACTTTACAAATAAGATTTGCCAGAAAGAAAACTAAAGTCTTAAAAGGAATTAATAGAAAGAGAACCATTCACTAACCTCAGTGACATATAATAAGAAATGAAGAGGAAACACTCTCCAGAGTTGTAGAAGGTCTACCAAAACTTTCAAAACCACTTTTTCTATGAGGAGATTTTATAACTTTTTTTCTATCAAGAATGATGAAGTAACTAAACTCTTGAAAAACTGTTTTTCTGTGTCATCCCTTGTTGAAAGCTTCAAGCCTTTTCAATCATTTGGTGTGGTTGTCAGAAATCAGCCCTGCCGTAGTATTAAACCCACCCAACTTTCATGTAATGGGGTCTTGAAGTATTCTTGCGCATCACCAAGTTTAAAAAATGAAGGTGAGCAGATTTTCAAAGGATGATGGAAGATCTTCCACTTGTTGAAGGTTAACTGACAATGGAGACTTTGTTCACAGCACTGGCCACTGATGTTTCCGCTTAGTACGTGGAGGTTTGTGCTTCTTGTACTAAAGCGTGTTTGTTGTGTTTGTTTGACAGTGTCCCCCCCTCAGAATGACATACCGCCTTCTGCTCCGAGCTCTTCTAGCCATGCCCCTCCCCCTGCCAGCTCATCTCGGTATCGTGAGCGTCGCTCCCGCAGGACACATCGCAGTGGAGGAACCAGGGATGACCGCTACAGATCAGGTCAGCAAGAAATTCTGCAGTAAAGCCTTCAGATAGCAAGAGTACAACTGCATCCTGCTTGACCCTGCTCCTCCAATGTAAAACACCTTTAACGGGCTCACATCAGCATCACCTTTTGCACACGTCTGTTTTTAAGCTCAGCTGTCTCAATGGGACCAATTATGCAGACGTTTTATTGGAAGTGCATTTGTGTTTGTAAGTGTGAGGGGCAGATGGCAGTGGATTTCTGCAGCTGGGGAGCCCATCAGTGAGGACCCCCATTCTGACAACAGAGTGATGTCATTGCTTGGCTATGTATGCTTGGGCTGTATAGAAAGCAGGACAATGCTGATCTGGAGGGAGAAACCCGATGCTGGCAAAACTAAGCTGTAGAGTTAAGGTGAAAGAGCAAAAAGCACATAAGGATGTTATTAGGAATGTTTTCTCACTGAGGTTTAGACTAAGAATTCCCCTTTCAGATGAACATCCTACTGTTTCTTTTTTTATATAGTAGTGTACATCAACTCATCTTTTTTTGTGTAGCACTTATCAAACACATATCCAACACAAAGTGTATAGATCAAAACCAAATGCAGGACTAAAAGCCCAAACGAATGACTCATAAAAGCTATTTAATTTAGCAGTAATATATTAATATGAATAGCATTAAAAGCAAAAGAAATGTGTAAATCCACAGCCAAACTCTTTACCCAGAGCGTGTATTTCTATTATATATGTATCTAGATTCTTTCTTTGCACATGTTACACCTTTTTTTTTTACCAAGTTTCGTGAAATTTAGCTGTTTAGTTTTTGCATAAATCTTCTGAATAACAAAAAGTTAGAAAATGTCACAGAAAACATACCTCTGCCAAGGAGACTCAACAGAAGAATAAAGTGACTGTCATTTAATGGACCTTACAATCATCATTTAGTTGCCTTTACTTTGCTCTGGCGTTCTCAGCCATTGCAGCTTTTAAACAACCTGGTCACTACTACACTCATCAAAACACACTATTGACTGGTTTCAGATGCTGAATTTCTATTTCCTATAAATAATGTCGCCAGTTTAAACGTGTTAAAGTAAATCAAAGTAGCATTCATAGAAAGTAATAATAGATTCAAACTGTTTTCCGTGTTGATTAGAGCTGGAGTAAAAGACACTGCAAACCTCCACAAAAACCCACTGTGCTTATCGCTGTGGAGACAGGCAGCCCTCATCCTCCCGGACATGTGTAAGGTGTCAGTGTCTCCTGACGATCCTTTGTGAGGGAGGACTTCTGCACATTATGAGAAAGGATGATTTAGCCCTTAGCAATCTGTTCAGCAGAATGCTAGTTATGTAATTATGGTCCCCTCTGCTGCTGTGAAGTGAGCTGTGCTTGATGATTTATTCAAATCAGTTGATGTTTGAGCAAAAATGATTTTCACTCAAATAAAAAAATGTGTCCTTTCTTTTTTCAGTGAGTGGTCTTTTGTTGCACATGTTTTGTTGCGTATTCTGAATGTGTTGCTGCTTCTTAATGCGCCTGTGGGTGTCATCAAGTGAAAGTGTTTCTGTGTTTATTGCTGTGTGCATATGTGTGTGTGTGTGTGTGTGTGTGTGTAGGCATGTGAGTGGGATAATGCACAGCTTTGTTCTCTCCTTGTGGATTCCTGCCACAGCAGGAAACACTGTCATCTTCTGAAGATATTTCCTCTTACTCCTCTAAAGATCATAACACAATCTTGCTGGAACAAGGCTGCGTTGTTAAGATTGAAAATGACTGGGAAGAAGTTTGAGGCAGAGGTTACCTAACTATGCAGCTTGTAATCAGTTAAAACAAAGGAAATCCCATCAAGTCAGCGCAGGTTGAATGTGTTTTATAAGCGGAGAGATTTTTTCTGAACAATGTCTTCAGAAAAAAATAGCCCCCCCCTCCCTGATTTATTTCTTAGGACTATAAATCAGTTTTGTATTTTCTTTCTTCTCCTGGGACCCTGAAATACATTAAGTGTGAATAGAAAATGCATGGATTGATTTTGTTTCTTCCTGCTGGATGAATAAAACAAACATTCCACTTCAACACTTCTTCAGCTGCCACAGAACCTCTTATGGAAACTAAGGCTCAAGTCCAATTTGTCCCCTTGGCCCCACCCCTTTACCATTTTTCATTCTTCAAAGCAGGCTAGGTGCCCCATTTCTTTTTGTCTCGGGAAAACAAAGAGGACAACTTTAGAAGACGGGGAACCACTCATATAAATGGCTCCCAATCCCCCTGTTCGAAGGGCTGGATGACTTCTACCTCTTGATCCCTAAAAGGAAAGGGGCAATTTATCTGCATAATGGAGAGCTAGGACTGTATGTAGAATCTGATTGTAGAATTCGTTATCTGCAGGTTTTCCTGTGTTTCCACCTTATTTAGAAATCTTGCAGCTTTCAGTATTTTAAACTGCAGGGACTGTGCAAAGGGTACAAAAAAAGGGAAAAAAAATGATCAATCTTCCACAGCTAGAAAGACCTTGGACTCAACAAGAAATAAACAAAACTCGCTGCAACCATTTGAAAACTAAATCTTTTCATTTTCTTTATTGTTTTGCTGCTTTAAATTACATATAGAGCCATCAGAATGTCGAACTAAAAGTGTATATTGTCTTCTGTCTATGCAGATATCCATACAGAGGCAGTACAAGCTGCCCTGGCTAAACACAAAGAGGAGAAGATGGCACTTCCTATGCCTACAAAAAGACGGTCCACCTACGTGCAGTCTCCCATTGAAACTCGCACACCACCAGGTAAGACACAAAAAGGGAAAATCCTCTTGACCTCCTCTCCTATAATGACACTGCAGTTTGGAATTTTAGCCAGGAGGATACAATGCTGGTTATTCAAGCTTTTTTATCTCGCATTCAGACTCCTCATCGGGTTCTGAGGATGAGACATCCGGGCGCAGACAGTCCTCAATGGTCGCTCCACCACCTTTGGTCAATCCCAACCTGCAGAGCCCGGATTGGATCAACCGCTCTGCACAGGGCTCCTCCACCTCCTCTTCAGCCTCCTCCACCATGTCGCACGGAGAGGCCAAACCACAGCCCCAGAGCCAACCTCATGCTCAGCCACAGCCTCAGTACAAGCCGCAGTACCAGCCTCTGTATCAACCCCACTACCAGCCCCAGCACCAGCCACACGAGCAGAGCCGCACTGCAGCAGTGACAGACATGCTGGCTCAGAGTCGCATTGGTGAGGCAGATTTTTGTAAAATATTCATGGACACCAAGAGTTGCATGCATTCATACAACAAGTTTCTAAGTTGCTCCTGATGGCATATTTTGGTCAAAAGTAAAGTGCAGAGGAATCTTTCACTTTGGATCTCTACATTCGTAAAAATAACCAGAATGGTGTATAAAATGATATATTACACTATAGTCGTTAAAGTGCTTATTTAAGAGTGACAATTGAACTGAACCTGTTTTGTTTTATGGAATTATTTTGTGTCATGCGAGTATTTTTGAGACAGACTTAAAAAACGCAATGAGTAACCTCCAAAAATTGATCTTCCAAAACAATGAATTACTTAGTTAAGTTGTAATTTACAATGATACATTTAAAACAGAAAGAATTTTGCGATAACTTCTCATTTAAAACATGCTTTGTTGGTATATAAAAGTTAATGAATACTGAATAACTATATAACATGAAGCTATAATGATCTGATGAGCTGTATCAAATCATGCCCTCACACAATGAATGAAACAAAGGGATTCTTACATTTACTTTGACTTTCATTTCATTGCTGCCTGTATGAACCCAACATGTATCCTGTTTTGTCTACCTAACTTCATTTTATTTGTTTGCAATTTTTGCATTTGAGGCATGCAACACATTCCAAAAAAAGGTTGGGACGGTCCATTTTTACCACTTTGTTATCTTGCCATTATTTTTCCTAACCTTTACAAGACATTTTGATAACAAGCAATTGTTCAGGTGTTATTTTGTCCCTTTCTTCATGAGAACACATTTGAAGGTGTGCAACAGTTTGACTAGACTACACGTGAACATGAGCCATTTTTTATTATATATAGCCATTATGCCCTGGCTCTCTACGCACTGAAATTCCTCCAGATAGCTTGAATACTTCACTGAGGATATGCACAGTAGCAGAAGACATATGCAAATCACCTTCAATCGCTCTTCATGGAACATCATTTTCAAGTGGTTCAGTATTTTTTCTCACACATTTGTAGACAAACTGGATATCATCTGCCCATCTTTGCTCCTCTTTTCATCGTCCTCCAGCCTTTCATGGACACTGCTTTTTTTACATAATGATTACAATACTTATTGACATCACCTGATTGAAATAACACCATTATTTTGTCAACATTAATGTAAAATATGTGTACAAATGAAATGACAAAACTAAACATTAATTATATTGGGTTCATACTGTCTGCAGTGAAATGAAGTCAAAGTAAATGTAGGGATGACTTTTTTTCATTTGCATTTTCCACACAGATTTGTGCTCGTAAAAGCTCAGACTGAATATTAAAGTTGCATGATATTCTAATTTCTAGTGCTCCCAAGTACCTACTTTATTCTCCTTCCTGCTAGCAACATGAAAACTTCAGGACATCTTGTTTTCCCTGCAGCCCACTCTGAGAACAGTGCCCCCCCTCCAGATGTGACAGCTGTGGCCCCTCGAGCCAGAGGCCCGCAGGTGGACCGTCCCTCTAACGCTGTCGTTCGGGGGATGAGCCGCGGGCAGAGCCGCTCAAGCATGATGGAGACTGCGGATGGTAACAACTGTCTAATAGTTTGTGTGTGTTGGCGTGAGCTTGTGTCTGATTACTCTTTTTTTTTTCAAATAAGTGTTGACTAGCAACCATTCTGCTTTATTAATCAGACTTTACTGCTTTCTTCTCTCCTCCAACCTCTCATGTTTATTTGAATGGCTGATAGGAAGAGGTAATTTGCAGAGTAAGGAAACTCCTTAATGTGTAGTGTCCTCAGCCCTCTGTGTTTTCTGTTGAACCCTTACTCTTCCTGCTGTTTTTGATGGATCATTATAGAAAAAAAATGCAACGAAATCACTGTCCACGCACAAACTTAATCCTCATGTGTGATCCCAAACCAAAATACCTTGTTCCCAGCTCTCACCGTGCTGTTCTCCTTTTTTTGACTACACCCACCTGTGCTGCTGCTTTTCATTCCCAAAATATATTAAAATCGATTTAAGAACCCTAATTATTGTAATTGGTTGAATTCTTCCTAAAATTGTGGAATGGAATGAAGAATAGCAGACTATGATATGGTTAGATGTTTGGACAGGTCGTGTTTGACAGTTTTTACGATTGACGGAATGAGTGACCGAATGTTTCTCCCTGCTTCTGCTCGTCTACACCTTCACCCGGCTTGTAGGAGTTCCTGTGAGCAGCAGAGTGTCCACTAAGATCCAACAGCTGCTCAACACCCTGAAGAGGCCCAAGAGGCCCCCGCTCAGTGAGTTCTTCACTGATGATTCCGAGGAGATTGTCCAAGGTATGCTTTAATCAGGATTATCCAGTAGCAACATATGCAAAAAATGGTGTCTGCATCCCAAGAAGTGAAATATTAAAACACAGTATGCCTAAAGATACATTCTTGATCGTGTGTGCAGATTTAACACATTTCTCAGTTTTTGTATGTGCATGCTTTGGAACCATGATGGAGTTGCAGTTTTTCAAAAATGTTTTTCAAAAGCTTTTCCAGTAGATGATAAAATATTTACAGATGCTTTATTGATCAGGTATGAGCTATTAATAAGAAAGGTGTTCATACTCATGCATAAGTGTTAAGCCTTGAAATTTTAATTATTCATGAGCTGAGGATGGTATTTAACTTCATTTTAGGCCTAATATTAGGAGTCCAACTTTATATATAGGAGTCCAACTTTGCACCACAAATGTTCTATTAAGGACTTTTAATGGAACTGTGTAAAAGTCTTAACCCACCCCTTAGTTATTTATATTTTCCTTCCAAGCAGCCAGAATTGAGACTTTCAGGGGCATGGAGTGACCACACCACGCCACTCCTCTCCAGCAGTGCATGTTTTAACAGCTTGGGCCAGACAGACATAAAACAGTATTTTTGCACCAACAAGGGGATATCCAAACAGCTATTAGCTGAAAATGAGCATATCTCAACATAGTGGGCAATGTGTCCTTAAAAGATAGAGCAAACTGGACAAATAAAGGACCAAAAAAGAAGTGGCTAACAAAGAAAAATTTAAAAATCACAGCAGATTAACAGTATCTGAATGTGATGTCCTTAAGAAATAGGAAAATAATCCAACAAAGACCTGACACAGAACCCGAGAGATTCATCTGGGCCTTGAGCTGATCGATCTACTATTGGCCGAAGCCTCATCAGAAATGGTCTCCATGGAAGGATGGCTGTCAAGAAGCCATTCTTAAGGAAGGGAAACAGGGAGAAAAGGCTGAGCTATGCCAAATGACACAAGAACTAGACTTAAAATCGGTGGCAACAGGCCTTATGGAGGAATGAATCCTCCCCAGAGCCCGGACCTCAACATTATTGAAGCAGTGTGGGATCATCCTGACAGAGAACGGAACAAAGGGCAGCCGACATCCAAAGAAGAGCTTCAAGAAGCCTGGAGAACTATTCCTGAAGAATACTACAGGAAAGCTCGTCTGAGAGGGTTCAGGCTGAGTTGAAGAATCTTGGCAACTTTAAAGCATGTTACAAATTGTACAAACTCTGTTTTGCCTTATATACTGTATTTCTATTTATGTTTACACGTGTTTCAATACATCACTACACCTATTTCCCATTTTGATTTTATTTTATTAGATGTAAGGAACTCTGGTACCAAAAAAAACAAAAAATATTTACCTATGAACAATGCTTAAAAAATGTTGCATTACACTATTTTTTGTTTGTTTGACTTGAAGTCAGTTGTATGTAGATTTTTGTTTAAAAAAAAAAGGGGATGGCATTGGCTTTTCTGTAGAATGTGTTTTATTTAAGAAAAAATAACAATTTAGGTGACAGATATGAGTACATACAAAGGAGTACATTATAGGCAGCTGTGATGGATGAACTTAATTTTACTTTGGTATCAATAATGAATCTCATTAACCTGTAACATACCCAAAAGCCCTTTGTTGCCTCTATTAATAGTGCCCCAGCCGGATCCCAACACGCCCAAGCCAGAGGGCCGTCAGATCATACCAGTGAAAGGGGAGCCTCTGGGAGTTGTGAGCAACTGGCCCCCAGCCCTGCAGGCAGCATTGGCTCGTTGGGGGGCCACTCAGGGGAAGAGCCCTGCTCTCACTGCTCTGGACATCACGGGCAAGCCACTGTATACACTTACTTATGGTGAGACACAAGATTGAATTATTAAATGTGCGCAAACCATGTAAAAGTGTGAACAGCGTCAAATTAGTAGTGAGCTAGTACTGCTGAAAGATGCTGTGTTCTTTCAAAAGCAATTCATATTAGGAGAATGTGTGAACTCTGTGACATGAGAGTTTTTGGCAGTGGTGATATGTGTTGCCTCCCCTTCTAACTGCCTCCTTCCCACCCCACCTTCTGTCTGTTAGGGAAGCTGTGGAGTCGCAGCGTGAAGCTGGCGTACACTCTCCTGAACAAGCTGGGCACCAAGAACGAGCAAATCCTCAAACCTGGAGATAGAGTGAGCGAGCGAACACACAGTTAGAGCCGAGATTTATTCAGCACAGCGGAATGCAACAAATCATTTGTCAGTCTTTGATGCGACAAGCTGCTGTCGTGCTTAATTTTATCCTGTAGATAAAGTATGCTATTCAGCCCCAACATTAAATCCACAGACAAGTGATGTGAATAACATTATTGAGAGAAGGAAACATACAAAAGACAAACTGTGATGACTTGATGACTGAGTCAGTGAATGTTTAAAGGACACCATCTCAGCATGTCAGTCTATCCTAAATTTGAGTTTTTGACGGATTGTTTCCAAGATTATTAGAAGACATCTACATCAGACTCACCTGTGCTTCACATTTACTGCTAGTCCATAAAAGTTATTGTTTTGCGCTTAAAAAAATCCGAGATGAGCCCACATAAAAGGATCCTAAACTGGAAGTTATTGACTTGGTAGGTGGCGCTGGTGTACCCCAACAGCGACCCCGGGATGTTCTGGGTGGCCTTCTATGGTTGCCTGCTGGCTGAAGTTATACCTGTACCCATCGAGGTACCGCTGTCTCGCAAGGTATGAAAACCATCGCAGACATGTATGCACTTTCAGAAATATTTTAAGTTCAAAACCTAAGAGTGGTTCTTTTTCTTTTATCTGTTTTTTTTAGGATGCAGGTATCAGCCAGGTGGGCTTCCTGCTCGGTAGCTGTGGTGTCGGTCTTGCCCTGACAAGTGAGATCTGTTTGAAAGGTTTACCCAAGACCCCTACTGGTGAAATACTGCAGTTCAAAGGTCAGAAAGCTCTGTCCTGAATATGGGAATATATTTTATGTCACATGTAAATACAATAATTAGTCAGAGAAGCTCCTAAAAAAAGCATAAAGTGGCCTTGTTGAAGTCACATTCAGAATTTTTGCATGGAACGTAGAGGGTGTTGGAAGATGATGTAATATTTTCCTGACCTTTCTTTTCCTGATTACTTTCTCCGATAGGCTGGCCCCGACTAAAGTGGGTGATAACCGATTCAAAATACTTGACCAAGCCATCTAAAGACTGGCAGCCGCACATTCCCACTGCAAACACTGACCCTTCTTATATAGAGGTAACAAAGCTGAATTTGTTGTGCCACCTCCTGTGGTTTCTGTGCCTTTCGCTGACGGCTTAATGAAAGATCTCATTACGAATTAATTTGGGAATTTCTAAAAACATTTGTCCCTCCTCTCATGATTAAAAAAAAAATGTTGATAATAAAAAGCATAATAAAAATCATAAGCATAATAAAAATCCAGTGTGTTGTGCTTTGTATAAGTGGTCTCAGCTTCCCTTCCTGCTCTCTCTCTTTGTAGTACAAGGCAAGTAAAGAAGGCACAGTGGTGGGTGTGGCTGTGTCTAAAGTCGCCATGTTGACTCACTGCCAAGCATTGACCCAGGCCTGCAACTACTGCGAGGGTGAGTAGTGTTGCAGTGTCGTCATCATTCATCACCCGAGGGTTTCCTCATCGGCACAGCTCAAGTCACATCTGTCTGTCTCCATTTTAAGGTGAAACTTTAGTGAACGTTCTGGACTTCAAAAAGGATATGGGCTTATGGCATGGAGTTCTTACGGTGGGTGTTTTTGCATTTAATGCATTGCTTGTACCCTGTTCGAAAAAGAAAATCCCTCTTAACTATAATACTTGATGCCCTTTACATTCCTGCCTATATTGTATCTACTCCAATGAAGGCAAAAAAGCTCCTCAAAAGAAGGAATCTTAGAAAACAATAAAAAGAGAAATGTATTAATTTGATCAGCACAGTTTTTTTTTTGTTGCTTTTAGCACTTCATCGTAATGCATTCACTTTGATTTTTCATAGCTGCGATCTCATCACTTAGTTGTTGAGAAAAATAACAAAACAATAAAAAAATAAAAGTCATGTAAGGACATAACATATTACAGTGTCATAATGTGTGTTGTCTTCCATGCTGCAGGCAGAGGCACATATAATTTTTTTATGTGATGCTTGATGAGGCTTTGTTTCTTTTCCAGGCTGTGATGAACAGGATACACACTATCAGTGTTCCCTATGCAGTAATGAAAGCTTGTCCTCTGTCATGGGTACAGAGGGTCCACATCCATAAAGGTAAATAACACTCATCATTTTAGCTTGAGTTATCTTGTATGAAAGAATTGTATAATGATATGCCGAGTCACTTTTACTGTTGTGCAGCTCGTGTAGCTTTGGTGAAGTGCCGTGATCTGCACTGGGCCATGATGGCTCATCGGGACCATAGAGATGTCAGCCTGGCTTCGTTACGAATGCTCATCGTCGCTGATGGTGCTAACCCCTGTGAGTACTTTGTGAGCTCTGTTAAAGATGGGGCTTTTCTTTTTAAAGAGCACAAATTGGACATAACACACCGAATCACGTGTCTCTTCTTTTTAAGGGTCGGTGTCCTCCTGTGACGCCTTCCTGAATGTGTTTCAGTCACATGGGCTGAAGCCTGAGGTCGTCTGTCCCTGCGCCACCTCTCCTGAGGCCATGACAGTCGCTATACGCAGGTATCTCATTGTTCCATTTTTTTAGATTTTTTTATCCTCCATCTAATTCCCATGAAAGGACACTACAATTAAAGAGGTCGTGTGCTTTTTCGAGTTTCCCCTTTTCCTCCAACACGTTGTATTTTTTTTTTCTGTTCATATGAAAGGTCTGTTAATTTACAAAGACCAAAGTCCACACCAAGAGCGGTTATCCTCTCCTTCAAAAAAATACTGCTGCTGAACTACGTGAAAGGCCTTATTTCAGGTCCGGCCTCTTCCTCTGCTACTCATCTACATCAACATGTAATACATTGCATAATGTCTGCCGAGTGGCTAGTTTAGCCCTCCAAGAATAAGCAGCTGCCACGCACTCTGCCATTTTTATCTATAAATGGAGACTGTGCTTTTCAGGAGGAAGGCGATGCAGTGTTTTTCACCATTAAAGCATGCAAAACCCCCAAAAACAACCCTAGAAATCTGTTAAAGGGCCCAACGTTCTTCAATAAAGCCGACAAAGACAAAAACATGACACAGTTTTACTGGTTCAGCTGATGGCTATATTGGCAGATGATAATAGTATGAACAGATGGGATGGATGTAAACAAACATGTTTGATCCAACGGTGTCCTTGTGTAGATCGGGAGTCCCGGGTGCACCCCTCCCTGCCCGTGCCATCCTTTCCTTGGGTGGCCTGAGTCACGGTGTCATCAGGGTCAATACGGAGGACAAGAATTCCGCCCTGACTGTACAAGATGTGGGACACGTGATGCCTGGAGGTGAGGATAGAAAGAAAAATACACGACTCAACAGGAAAGCATGAAAGAACAAGACAAAACGCATGCTTTCAGAAATTTCAGCTTAAAAGCTAACATGAATGTTATGGAAAATACTGGTAGGAAATATCTTGCATTCTACTCTAAAATCTTTCTTTCTTTTTCTTTCTTTCTTTGTTTTCCTCTGTAAAGAAATTGTCTGTTTCTCTTTAGCTAGAGCATCTAAAAGAGAGAGGATCTGCTGCTTGCTTTTGTTTCCTCACTCACATTATAAAAATAATGTGTCAGATCAGCTTGCCTTTACTTATGAGGCGACAAAAAAAAAACGATGGACTACGTAGATTAAAGATTCAGAGCATACATTTTTAAACAATGCTTCAGAGTTAAGATCTTGAGCCAAACATGATTACAACAAAACAAATAGGTGATCGATGAAATATAACATTATAGTTACAACCATATTGGAGTTCTCATTTGGACTTTTTACCCATTAAGAAGAAATGTTATTGTGCTTCATATCAAAGCGGCTTCTCTCTTATGGTAGATGCCCACTAGTAAAAAAAAATCCTGTTCATTTAGTTAATGTTGATTCGGTTGATGTAACGTCATTAAAATAGATTTACATCATACTGATTTAGCTCCTATTTGATCTGTTACATCTTGACAAGACGCTTTTGGTGGCCATAAAAAAACTGTAGGAAAACTTTTATTGTCTAGTTCTGAAAATAAAAAGCTTTAATTACTACTAAACAGCTGTCTGTTATTGATCAGCAATAGAATTTCCTGTTTGTTTCAGCTTATAGCTCAGGTCATTGTCGCATAGTCGCACAATTTAACATGGCTTTTATCTCAACTTTGGGTAACTTTTTTTTCCACTATTCTACTAGTCCAGAAAACTCGACTTACTTCTACATACATCCACAACTTAAATAATCTATATTTGTACAGGATGCTTGTCAATCTTCTGACATCAATAGCCAGAAAAACAATATAAGATTATAGATGTGCAACTAAAGAACGTTGCCCTCTGGAAAGAACAAGAAAGCAAAACAATTCATTATAAAGAGGGAAAGAGTTGTGGTCAAATGTGTCTGTATGATAGCTTCAGGCATTTAAATGATGAAGTCTTGATTGTTTGATAACGTCCCCATCTTTTCTTTCTAGCCCTGATGTGTATAGTGAGGCCTGATGGACCTCCACAGCTGTGTAAAACTGATGAGATAGGAGAGATAATAATCAACTCCCGTGCAGGAGGTACCATGTACTACGGCTTGCCTGGACTCACTAAAAACACCTTTGAGGTATGAAAGGAGAAATGAGATGACAATCTACACGAGCAGATACAACCTACATTAGGAAAGCTGAGTAGAGCTGGTTCATTTCCTTTTTATGAGTGGCTATCCTTTCCGTCTGTGTGTCATTGTGCTCAGGTGATACCGGTTAATGCTAATGGTGTTCCCATTGGAGAGATTCCATTTGTGCGGTCAGGACTCCTGGGGTTTGTTGGCCCAGTAAGTGCCACTCTTTCGTTAATGAGAAAGCAATCCCATCTCACTTACAGTATGATGACACTGCTGTGTGTTTGGCCTCCAACAGGGGAGTCTGATCTTTGTGGTTGGGAAGATCGAGGGTCTGCTGCTGGTGAGCGGGCGGAGACACAACGCTGACGACCTGGTGGCCACTGCTCTCGCCGTGGAGCCAGTTAAGACCGTGTACCGTGGGAGGTGAGAAGAAATTCTCCATTGAGGGTAAAAAAAAAACTTGCTGAACTCTTTGGTGGGTCGAAATCCAAATCTTAATTTAACAATGCTGACATCTAGTGGTCGAAAGGAATTACAACAGTCCCACGATGAAAAGTTGGTATTAACTCCCAGTCAAATTGCACATTTGTGTGCCACTTCCAGAGACTTTAAATAGTCATCACTATATTTGTGTGTGTTTCTGTGATTGTGTCTGTCAGGATCGCTGTGTTTTCAGTCACAGTGTTCTATGATGAGAGGGTCGTAATTGTGGCAGAGCAGAGGCCAGATGCCAGCGAGGAAGACAGCTTTCAGTGGATGAGCAGAGTGCTTCAGGTAAATCTGCTCTACCGTCTACTGTCATTGTTTTAACTTGAGAAACTTTGTGTGTCTATTATTAAAAGGCAAAATCGTGATGTTTCCACTAAGATTATGAATTATATTTAATTTTGAAAATGCCTCACATTTATTAACGGATTTGTCATATATATATATATATGTGATACCTGTATCTTCAAATAATTTTGGTTTTTCTTGTGATTTCCTCTGTAGGCTATCGACAGCATCCACCAGGTGGGCCTTTACTGTCTGGCTCTGGTCCCGGCCAACACTTTACCCAAAACACCCCTGGGTGGCATCCACATCTCTGACACTAAACAGTTCTTCTTAGAAGGCAACCTGCACCCCTGCAACATCCTGATGTGTCCTCATACTTGTGTCACCAATCTGCCAAAGCCCCGCCAGAAGCAGCCGGGTACGTATGTTTGTCAAACAACATGCTTGAAAATGCCTTTGAAGAAGAATTTATCTCCACTGAGATACAGCTAGCAAAAGCCTTCTGGGGAAGTTAAAGGAAATTACAAATTCATTCGAAAAAGCTCTTATTACAAAATCATAAATTTGCAAGAATTCTAAAATTCTCAAGAAAAACTTTTCGTCAAGGAAGGACATCGTTTTCATTTTGCAAGATATGATTGATGTTGTTCTACCACAGGCAGTCAACAAGTTGTGTTTGTGAGGAGGTCAACCAGTACAATCTGACATGTTGGGCTTTAATACAAATCCCATTTGAACTGCCTGTAGATGTATCCAGCTAGATCCTTTCATCTGCACATTATGTTAGTAGTTAAAGGCTCAATTCATTGCAAGGTGTCTTAAAAGTCTGGCAGCTTAAAATCATGTGGGAATTCTGGGCTTAAATTACTGGCATCTTCTTCATAATGGTTGATTCGAACTAGGGGAAACATGAATCAGTAAACAACTTAAATCACAGAGTGCAGTTTTTTTCCGAGCTCTTTTTAAAAAATCTATACTGTCCACACAACTCAGTATTTCTGTCATGTGGCCTATCCTGACACAGACTCTTGATAACTATTTTGTCATTTTGTGTATCCTGAATTAACATTTGTGTTACTCTTGTGAAAGGTAAATGTACACGCTATGATTAATTCCGGCACGGTATTTGGGTGTTTATGTGAAACATGTAAAAAAATGTTTATCTGTTAGATATCCTATTTATATCTCTCTCCTCTCAATCTGGCCTTTTTTTCCTTCTACTTTTGTCTATTCCTCCCTTTCTTTGAACTCTCTTTATCTTGTAGTTGGTGTAGGTCCTGCGTCAGTCATTGTGGGCAACCTGGTGGCAGGGAAGCGGATTGCTCAGGCTGCAGGGAGGGACCTTGGCATGATCGAAGACCAGGATCTTGTCCGGAAGGTAGTTTCTAAAACACCAAAAGTCACACTCTCAACCAACTCTAAACCTGATGAATTGTTAACAGCATATCCTCCAAAAGCTGCAGGTACCATGTGCATGTGGCTAATAGCAGTGTTCAGTGTATATAGCCATTGTCACACATGCACTGGAGTGCCGAAATGTTTTAGAGATGTTCCAGAGCGATGGCATATCTGAGCGCAAATGTCCGCAGCATTCACTTCGAACTTCATGTGGAGATCTGTCACCTGGTCCCCTGGTGAAATCTCTGGAAGATCACCAGATGAGACGATGTACAACCATAGCTGCAAATCTTCTGCAGCATTTACTACATCTATTCAAGTGACAAAGTATTTTTGCTCGATGTTGCCTCATTTTCCTTTCTGCTGACCGTTGTGTTACTTTTCCACTCGTTTTGTGGATACGTTCAGGCACGTGCGCCACTCATAGCAACACAACGAGGAGCCAGCTGTAAGTCTCCCGCTGTGAAACACATACGTGAACAGCAACTCTGGAAACAGACTGGACCAGATTGTCCACACTGTCTCTGGAAAAGTTCTAATGTTCATGTGTAACCGGTTTATGTAGAGCAAACAGTGGTGTTTGAAGACTTTCCGCTGCTGTTGTAACTATGCACCAAGCTCCAGCAGAGGTCAGTTTTATAGAAAAATCTGGATTCTTCTTTTTTCTCTGCTCTCGTCTCTCTCTGGATGTAGCTCTGTATGTGGCCCACTGTGATGGTAAGAATAACGGTCCCCTCTGGCATGTTCCCCACACCCGTGTTTATTCTGCTCATACCATTATCTCCTCCGTATTGTGGCTTTATTTTGTGTGCTTGAGTTCAATTCTGACATAAGCAAGAATTTGCATGTTTGTTTTTTTCTTTACAAGATATGCACCTTCCTGTTTATTGCAGATGCACTTTACCTTTAACATCATAAGTTATTGTTCATTCACAAGTTGTATGAATACTTTGTGTATTGGTAAGCGATAATTTATGCTAGTCTACCATCTACTGAGTTATGGAATCTCGAAGCACCACGTTACTTTTTATTTTTATTTTTTTTAATGTGTATTTTAATTTTTTCCATAAGCACAAAATATCTACTTGAATTTGGTTATATTTGCAATAATGTGTACACTTTTTTTTTTTAAAAGCAGGCCTTCAGATGTACTGTATATAATTGTTTTTCTCATTTCGTCATAGCATCAGTATTTGACAGAGGCTCTGCAGTGGAGGGCCCAGACAGATCCTGACCACGTCCTCTTTGTTCTTCTTAATGCCAAGGTACCAAACTGATCTGTCTGTACACTGAGAGGTGCAATATTTCATCAATGTCCACATTTACATCACCTTTTAGTGCAATCCTCATAGATGATATTTAAGATATTACCACATGATTTGTTCCTCGGGAGGATCTATTCCTCTGTCCAACATTTTATCCTGTTCTTCAGGGTGTAACTGTGAGCACAGCAACTTGCGTCCAGCTTCACAAGCGCGCAGAGAAGATAGCAGCAGCGCTCACTGAGAAAGGCAGCATCAACACTGGAGAGAATGTAGTGCTTCTCTATCCTCCTGGTAGGCTCTGCCACTGGATTTCTGTCCGTTACTCCCAAAGAGATTATTGTGAGACCAGGGTGAATTTCTTTTTTTTAACTTTATCCCTGTCCTGCGTGTTTCTCTCAGGTATTGATTTGATTGCAGCCTTCTACGGCTGTCTCTATGCTGGATGTGTTCCAGTTAACGTCAGGCCTCCGCACCCTCAGAACCTAGCAGCCACACTTCCCACTGTCCGGATGATTATTGATGTAAGTGTGAGCTCTGTAAATATTCATGCATTTGTCTTTAGATGCACGTGTGTTATTTGTTCAATTTCTGTCATTTATGTGCAGATATTATAAGCAGTAGCTTGGGAACTTTCCTTTTTTTTTCTTGGTAAATACACCAAGCAAATTCTTTGCAATTCATTTGATCCTTTTAGGCTTCATTTTCTTAACTTAAGTAGACCTCTAGTGCTCAAACAGAAAAATGTTTATAGACTCAAACTTATGGAATTCAGGTACAATTAAATCTTTTCCATCTATGCTGGGGGCAGTATTTGCAAATGAGGTGGCTCAAGCTACAACGATTTTTTTTAAAGTACACACCTTGTTCACAAATGTACAATCAAATCAAATCAAACTATATAAATTATTTATATAGCACCTTTCATACTAAAAAGCAGCACAAAGCTTTACATAATAAAATCAATAATCAAATCAATTCATGCATAAACTCACACACAACATCACACCGACAACCACACTGCACACATACCAACCCCCCACCACCCCCCAACATGAGCAACATCAATATCAACAACAATCAACATTAAAATCTGGCTTGACGCTGAAGTGAGGAAACAGTATCTTGGGGATCTGTCCACACCAGGAGCCAGCCCACCAATGACTACACAGGCCGCCACCACGGGGAACCGCCCAGATCAGGGCAGGCCGGCATCCACACCACAGCCAGGGCTGCAGTGCAGGATCCCCCAGCCACCCAGAACCAGGGCGATCCCACAGCAATGACCCCACAGACCGAGTAGGCATAGTCCCCGGTGTGGAAGATCCCCATGAGGAAAAACACTGGATAAATAAGTGTATAATAAGTATATAGTAAAATAATAAAAAAAAAAATAATAATAAATAGATATTTTAAATAATGGGTGAATAGATAAAAGTAAACTAAAACAAAACAAAACAAACAAACAAAAATAAATATATTTAAAAAAAATATATATATATAAAAAAATATATATATAAAATAATAAATAAACAAAGAGAGTATGGGTGTTTTTGTCACACATTTCATTTGCAGCTTTTCATGTTCATGTGATCACGCTTGTGTCTTTTGTTGCCAGGTCAGTAAAGCTGCGTGTATTCTCACGACACAAAACCTCATGAGGACTCTGCGCTCCAAAGAGGCTGCTGCTTCTGTCAACATTAAAACTTGGCCAACAATCATTGACACAGGTAATAAACCAAAGGGATTTGACCTATCCTTACCAGAATGCCATCTTATTATGGTTTCAACTTGACTTTTAATTAATTAAATATAAAATAGAATTGTTACATGTCACTGTTATTGGTTCTGCTCAGCTTTAACATGTATCCTAAATCCACCAGATCCATGAAATAAAAGTAAGAATTTAGAACTCATTGTTCATTGTAGCTGAGTTTTGTTGTGAGTCAAACTGAAGACATAAATGAGACTCCTTGGTTGTTAGAAGTTGGCATATAAAGTGTATGTTTGTGGTGTGAAGTGAGAGAACTATCACATCTAACAGAAAACACTTATGTCAGTCTTTGTGGAGAGTTTGATTGTTTTGCAGCATTTCAACAAACAGGAAGTGGGCCATTTCTCTTCACTGCTATCTACAGTTATAACTCATCAGTGGGTAGATTTGTTAGTTGATAGGTGCTTGGTTAGCTTTTGACCGTTGTGCTCTCTGCTTTTAGACACTTTGTTGTGTGTCTGCTGAAAATACTTTAGATCTCAGATCACCTCGTATGAACCGCACGAATCCAACATTGTTAAACTGTGCAACTCACATTATAGTACCGGGTTTGACCTGCAAGGATTTGACCACCAAGACACTTTGGTGCAGTAAGAGCACACCAGCGGGGGAGGGAAAGACTCCAGGCGGTTGTCTCAGAGGTGTATCGGTGTCTCTGCTGATCCCAGCTGTCTCCACTTAAAGTTTATAAAACTACCAAGTGAAAAATGAAGCGGATGTTGCTGGTAATCCACAACTATCTATCACTGTGGCTATGCACAAGATCAGTCCTTCAAGCTTTCACTGACCATAGTTGCTCCTAAAACGTTGTTCCCCGAGTGGGTGTCCCTTGAATATCTGGGATGTGGTGCTGGCTCTGGTGTTGAGTTGCCAGATCTAAGTGGTGCCACATTTCAGCTTCACTCTTCACAAAATTAAATAGACAAATTCTGGCATCTGGGGATGATGCATTTTTGTGAAGCTAGTTGCTCATCCGAGGCTAATGAATCATAGAAGGTCGTTTTTAATGAAGTTCCGATGTTTGAGGTGGGTCACTTTTGCTTGCCTTATGTACTCATCTCACTGTTTTATGGAATTGTGATTTTAGATTTAAAAGTCGTGAACAGAAAATGGCTAAAAAACTATTTAACCCTCGAATCCACAATTCATTAAAATACAGTTCTTGACAATTTAGCACATTTTAAGTAACAATTATCGAGAACATATAACATATTCTCATGCAAATCTCCATAAATCCATCACATCTGATTCTACAGTGTGTATCAAAATTAGCCATATACATCTGGAAATAACTTTTGTAGCTTTAATTCTTATTATGCCTTCCTCTTTACTTTGTTCCCTGCAAATTTTGCACTGTTGTTGCTTTACAGATGACCTTCCTCGCCGCCGTCCTCCTCAAATCTATAAGCCCCCCACAGCAGAGATGATAGCTTATCTGGACTTCAGTGTGTCCACTACAGGCATGCTCACCGGGGTCAAGGTCAGACGCGCTACTTTTTGCATGTCTTTCACCACCTCGGGTATTCATTGGACGTCACCAGTTCAGATTGTGAAAGTTACTGCAGTTAAGACAGCATAAAGATTGGTCTTATTAATGTTCTTGCTTTATAATGATTTATAATAGGCTAAATGTATATGTTCAGCAATTTGCACTGAAATGCCCGCAGGGACTGTCAGGTTGTGCTTTTTCAGTCCCACACAATCACAGATGCACTCATCCTGACACGTACACCACCAGTCTATACTTTTCAACAGTTCAACACTATTGACCGGGCTGGGCTGTGTCCATGTAATGTTTTCCATAATGATTACATTTTTATTGCTCTAAGCAAAACATTTTCAAAAATTCTGAAGTTTGAAAATGGATTCAGAACCTTTTTTTTGCTGTTTTTCTTGTTTGTGTCAGATCTCTCATGCAGCAGTCAGTGCACTTTGTCGCTCCATAAAGCTTCAGTGTGAACTCTACTCTTCTCGACAAATAGCCATCTGTCTGGATCCCTATTGTGGTCTGGGCTTTGTCTTATGGTGCCTCGCAAGGTAGAGTAAACCATCACTTACCATGCATGTGTGTTATACACTGATGTGTATGTCCCTCACTGGCGTTTTTCTTTGATTTCTCGCCTCAGTGTTTACTCAGGTCACCAATCCATCCTGATTCCCCCCTTCGAGCTGGAGACCTGCTTGTCTCTGTGGCTGAGCACACTCAGTCAGTACCGCATCAGAGACACCTTCTGCTCCTACTCTGTTATGGAGCTCTGTACTAAAGGACTGGGTACTCAGACTGATCTACTCAAGGTGAGGACTCCAAACACAGATGATCATTCATCAAAACATACAAAGTTGTGGATTTGACTGTTGCGTCTGGGTGTGTTTTAGGCCCGTGGCGTGAACCTTTCATGTGTGCGGAGCTGCGTAGTGATAGCAGAGGAGCGTCCTCGCCTTGCCCTCACACAGTCCTTTTCCAAGCTGTTTAAGGATGTGGGGCTCTCATCCAGAGCTGTCAGCACTGCTTTTGGCTCCAGGGTTAACCTTGCTGTGTGTCTGCAGGTACAGCAACCAGCAGGACATGGCTTCACATGCAACTTAAAATGCAAACCAGTGAGACCTGTACATAACGTTTTGTGTGTTATAGGGCACCACTGGTCCTGATCCCTGTACGGTGTATGTGGACATGAAGTCTCTACGCCATGACAGGTGACAACACATTAAATGTTACAAGTCTTCAGTATTTATACAAAGAGTCACAAAAGTAGGTTTTATATATTTGTGAAAGAATAAAGGAAAAACCTGAACCCTTAATCCTACGGTGAAGGGATCTGTAAGTTCTGTTATGTAGTGGGAGGCATTTTTCTGGTATGGTTTGGATCTGTTTGTCCACTTAGGAAAAAGTGCCACTGTAAATCGTATGCATATATGTTATATCCAATTTAGGGAAATGGCTCCCATTTTTCCTTTGGAATGGAATGGAAGGGACCAAATATCAGCCCAGCTGAACATATATTGGAGATTTTGGACTGATGTGTTTGATAGTGCTCTCCACCAACATTAAAACCCTAAATTAGGGAATATCTTTTTTAAATAAGGTCTTCCACAGACTTGTACAGTCAGTGCTAAGGCAGATTGATCCCGTTCTGGCCATACTTGGTGGCTCAACACCTTTCGAAGACACTTTAATTTTTATATTTTCATTAAGAATACTTTATAAAGAAAATGCATTTTATGGCTTGGCTGATACCTTACATATCTTAGTGATAATGCCTCTCCTTTGTGGTTTCTGTATTATTTTGGCAGTCTCAGATTTAACCAAATGCTTTAGCTAATCTGCCTCTGTCGTTAATCGTAGTGAGACTAAAAAAATGCTTTGCATTGATAAAAGAAATATTTAAAAAACACTAAATAAGTGTGAGAGAAGTAGGAAGAAAGACAAACATAACCCTCATAATCCTGGGTAATCTCAGGGATAACGAACATAAATTCTGAACATACAATCCTGTTTTCAACTGTTGGGTGGTTTGATGCTTTGTAAAATGTAAATAAAAACAAAGTGCATATATTCTTTAAGCATAAAAACCTTTCCCAGTCTTTAGTCTCACTCTTTTTAACTATGTTGCCCTCATACTCAAAATCAACATAAAGAATTTCTCAGTTTCAGATATGATGTCTTTGCACTATTTTACATGAAATATAGAATTTATAATATTAGCAAGTCATACATTTTATTCAGTGGCATGACTTTTTTTTGGTTCGAAATACAAGATACCGCAAACACTTGAAATACAAATTAATTTGAGCTTTAATTATTAACGATGGCGTGTGTCTGCCTCCACGTGTTTTTGGCTGTTTCAGAGTGAGACTGGTGGAGAGAGGAGCGCCTCAAAGTCTTCCTTTGATGGAATCTGGAAAGGTGGGATACATCTTCTGGATTTCAGTGGCGTAGATTGTTTGTATAATCTTAAATTTAAGGCATGTTGGTAATGTATTTGTATAATTTACAGATACTGCCTGGTGTCCGGGTGATAATTGTAAATCCGGAGACCAAAGGCCCACTCGGTGATTCTCATCTAGGAGAGGTGAGAGAGCCATGAGCAGACATTCCTCCTCCTTGTGATGACAGTGTGACAATATTAAGATGAAAAGTGCCTCCTGGTAAAGTGGTCTTTACTCTGAAACTGTGAGCATGTGCTTCTTCCACTCAGATCTGGGTGAACAGCCCTCACAATGCCAGTGGTTACTACACCATCTACGGAGAGGAGAGTCTTCAGGCTGACCACTTCAACACCAAGCTCAGCTTTGGAGACCCACACACTTTATGGGCCAGAACTGGTTACTTGGGTTTTGTGAGGAGAACAGAGCTGCTGGATGCCAGTGGGGGTAAACCGATAGAGCTCATACCTTGATGCAAAACTATCAACATTGACCTGAGCACAGTCCTGCAGTCACAGATTATACAATTTCCTCTATTGTGTCTGAAAAACCATGCCGGGTTGATTATGTTCCCTGCATTTGTGCACTCAGATCGGCATGACGCTATGTTCGTGGTGGGCTCACTGGATGAGACATTGGAGTTACGAGGGTTGCGCTACCATCCTATTGACATTGAAATATCGGTGTCACGGGCTCATCGAAGTATTGCTGAGAGGTGAGAAAGCCACTAATGGTCGGAAACACAGTCACTATATGATGTAGGAAAATACTTTTTAGACATGCAAAATGTACCTAAAAGTCTCAGCTGCTAAACAGAGCTCATCACCATTAGCCGCATGATCCTGAGGAGTCTGGGTATATATAACACCAAGTCTGGCCTTTATTGTGTATTGCTCTTGCAGATAACAATTAAAACACTTGCAGATTAGAAGGAAAAATATGGTTAATTTATTTATCACATTTTGTTCTAAAATTATTGTTTATGTTGTGGCTCATGAGACAGAGAATTAAGAAATGAGTTCAACTGAATCAAGAAAAGAGGAAAAAAACTTAAGAGCCCAGAATTTTTGTTTATGAATGAATACATTTTATTTCAAGAAAGACAAATGAGAAAATAGTTGTTGTTTTTTTTACCATATTGTTCCAGCAATAAGAAACATCTTTCAGGCTAAAGCTATGAATGAGTTTCTGGTTCTATCATTTGTAACCTTTAACTGGGAATTTCTAATTTGAACGACTTCCTATTTCCTTTATGCACCTTGTCCTTGTTCCTCACAGTGCTGTGTTTACATGGACCAACCTGCTGGTGGTGGTGTCGGAGCTGTGCGGCTCAGAGCAGGATGCGCTGGACCTGGTGCCTCTGATAACCAACGTGGTCCTGGAGGAGCACCACCTCATCGTGGGTGTGGTGGTTATTGTGGACCCGGGGGTTATTCCGATCAACTCCAGAGGAGAGAAGCAACGCATGCACCTTCGGGACTCGTTTCTCGCTGACCAGCTGGATCCTATCTATGTTGCTTACAACATGTGAGCACTTGTGGTGGTCTGGGTTTGTTTGGCCATCATCCACTGTCTTCTGCACCATCATCTCAACGACTGGCTTGGCAGAGGGTGTAAAGCAAATGCATGACCCAGCCCTGTGCGACACCAGCATATCTTGGCCATTGCATGATTGGATCTGCCATATTTGGAGTTGCTCACTGTGTTTTTTACATAAAGATTACATTTTGTAAAAGGGACAGAGGTGGTATGGTACTGCAAAAATGAAAAGAACCTTTTTGAAAACGCTCATAATAACACAACAGGTCCACTTTAAAAAGAATCGTGTAGTATTGTCTTAGTAGAAACCTGATCTCTTATTCTGTAATCAACCACAAACACGTTCCATTTTGTGTCTACAGAAAGCCACTAATGTTCACTCAAACAACTTGAAATATTTTTACATACAGCTTTCAAATAAATGCACACAACTGCATGTGCTGAGCCCTTGTTATTTCTCAATTACATGGATGAATAAGAGGGCAAGCTATGAAAACATCTGTCTGTCTCAGTCAGTATGCAAATTTAGAAAATCTTGTTTTTTTCCCCTTATAATGAAGCCAAAAAGATTTTCCTGCTCTAATACTTTCCTGCCTTATTAAACTTCAGCCATACATTCCTAACTTAACTTTTATTGAATTTACGATTGATGACTGTGCTTTTTCCTTTTAGTGGTAGAGGAAATTTTCACAGATATCCAAAAGGGATCAGAATAAAAGAGGAAAGAGGCTATATTCTTTATTGTAACTACAATGGTCTCTTTGTATTTTAGATACTATATGTTGCTATGTAAATATTTTTTGTACAAATGCTTGACTCACCTCTCTCAGTTCATAGTTTCTGGATGAATAAGTCTGCTGAGAGACTATAATAGTAGCAGAAAGAAGTGTAAATAAGATTTAACAGTTGAAAGTACTTTTGATGCGGGGATACTAGCTATACATGGGAGGGTAAGGATCAATAACTTTAAAGCATTGTTAGTCCATATAGATATAGCATTGCACTTTCTCAAAAATGGTCTATTTTATTATAACAATGAGGCATTATAACTAATGTTGAGGAGCATATGGGATATTTGAAAAATCTTGTTTGAGGAGCTTTAGAGTTTACTGGGAGGGCTTTCACTGTTAATGCTCAAAAAAACCTTTACTAACAGCCACTATGGGAGTGGGGGAAGTGTGTGTGGAGAAGGCTTGAACCAGTATTAGGACTGTTTTCAGGCTACCAGGTTATTTTGTAAAAAAAAGAAAAAAGAAAAAAAAAAGAAAAGAAAGAAAGGAAAAGATAAAAGAAGGGCCATAACTGTTCATTTCATATCCATAGCCATTGTGTTGCTGAACAGGCGCGATCTTCTCAGTTGGACCCGTTTTCTTCTCAGAACTCAAAGGTTCACTCAGACTTTGTTTTTTGTGCGTGTGCAACTTTGTAAATAATTCATTTGAATTCCAAAAGCGTTGTTGTTGGTACTGTAGTCAGTAGAAGCGAGTCATCACGTGTCATGAATTATTTTCTGTGTTCAGTCACTGGACTTATAAGCACTTGTGAATGCAGCAGCAAAGCTGAGCCACATTTGATACATAATTGATTGGCAGAAAAAAAGAAGAAAAAAATGTCTGAAAGCAAAGGGTAAAAAGAAAATAATGCTAATAATACTTGCATCAAGAGGTATTTTCAAAATATATTTAATTTCCTGAAATCTTGTGCTATCCTTGTGCTCCTTGCCATAATTCAAAGGTTCTTTGTAATGGCTTCTACTGTGTTTTAGTGATGAACCCTTACTGTCAGCCTGTAAATAGTTTTTTATTATTTTTGGACTTGCAGTTGTCCCGTTGTAACATTTAGCCCGGCCAAACACAGTTTTAGGGAGGGTCTTTAATGATTAGAGGTGAACAGGAAGGATTATCATTTAATTAATGCACTTTGCACTGGTACTACTTGCAGTATCTTTCTACTGTGTGGACTGTAATTAACGCAATTTCGTGTTACATTAGTGTGTTTGATCATTTTTCACATATACTGCTTGATATTTGTTTTTTGCCCCCATTTAAGTCCACTTAGGAAAAAAAAAAAAGTCCAACAGCACTTCATCTGAGCTTTAACGTTGCGTTTTGCGGTTGCAGCAGAATGTTTGCATGACTCAGCCAGGCACAAGAAGAAATTGGCTTGAGGTACATTTCGTTTTGAGGCACGTAGGGAGATAAATATGTTTGAAACTGTATATTCAGGGAGCAAAACTTCTAATACAGGGATGGACCAAGTGGTCCCGAGGTGCAATCTGTGAATAGAACCCATAAAATGTAGACATTGGTCAGAATTAATCTTGGTCATCGCAGACCTTGCAAATCTAAGGAGCAAAAAGAGGGATTACTGATGACCAGAGTCCATCTGCCTGTTTTACTGGGAAGTCTACAAGGGCTTCTTCTGGTTACCACTCTTTTTTTTCACCATCAGAGCTCTTATACACTATGCAATCCTTTTGACAGTGCAACTTAATTTCAAAGCTTGCACAGTCTGGTTAAAAAAAACATGATGCTTATAAATTTTTTTAAAAACAACTAACAAGGACTGATGAAATTTAACCAGTGCTGTACTTAAAGTTCTATTAATCTCTCTTAAGTTGTTCTGTCGATATTTTGTGTATGCACTCTTAGTGTGTTGTATTTGAATTATTTGGGTAAAATCAACACTGGCTCCAAAAGGGTGTAATCCACTGAGAAAATCTTTTAATCATGGAGATGTGTTTTAACTCATATAACACAGTTTAAAAATCAAGGTGATACAACCCTTTCCATTTTTCTCACTTATTTTCTATTTTGATTTGATGTACTGTGTTTTATACTTTATGTCAAAGTAATACAGAATAAACAGAGACACATAATCATTTAACGTGTCTTGAGTTTTTTTTTAGTGATGACATAACAGAGTGCAGGTATAGGTTGGAATAGACCTAAATGTCAAAACCTCTGAATAAAAATTAAAAAAAACTTCATCATTGCAATTGGGGTATTCATAATGATATCAAATATTCAATTTCATATGATGTTGTCCAATAGATCTTTCACTGCAGACTGGATTTCTCTGGTTTTGAAGTTCATTAAGTGCATAGCTAAAAGGAAACCCAACATCATAGGTTACATTTTTCCATATTTCTGCACATTTTCATATGAATACATGAGAACCACATACTGTTTGAGACTCACATTTACCACATAATACAGATTATGTGTGACAGAATTTAAACAATACAATGCTTTATCTAAAAGAGTAGCAGTGTACACACACAACTTATAAGTAAAAACAGAAACATTACTATGCTGTACCTTTGTAGGAACGATAGATCAGTCTAAAATTTGGAAATGCTTCAGAGGCATTATCAACAAAAAGGAACTTTAGAACATAAAAAGAATGAGTAATCATACAGAAAGACCCTTTAACGTGCATAAAAGCTATCTTTTTTCAAAAAGCAGTATTGTAATGTATGTGTTGAAGCAAATCTGATTGCCAGTCGTCTAGCATGAAAATCCACCATATTTTTTAAAATAATTATATATTAACAGACTAAGTTATTATTTGCTTGTTTACGCTTGAATACAAATCGTGTACATGTAATATGAAATACAACCAGAAGAGAAAGAATGTTTAAGTACTGTAGTTCAAACTCCTCCACCAATCAAAAAGCCTAAAGACACCATTACGTAATGCCGTCTTTGCTCAGCCGCCCCGCCCGTTTCCTTTCGGGAAAAAGTGGTCAGCTATTTTTTTTAAGCTGACATCTTTGTGTTTTTAGCTGTTAGCCATTACTGCTAAGTAACTTTCCAGGTTACTTTTTGATCAAAAGTCTACACACGAATTGTCCGAATTCCACGCTGTGAACCAGAGCAGTTACACGTCCTTTGAAAAGGTAAATTTGTCTGGCTGAGAGGTAATTTTGTGCTCTTCTTGCTGTCTGCTCCGCTGTAACCGTAATGGCGGCTGCAGCTTCGTCAACTCCTCGCCGTTTTACGAAAAGGGAAGGTGCAGTTAGCTTAATGGCTCCCCGTATCGCTGACGTCTTTTGACGCGATAAGTTGCGTGCCAGTGACAGAGTTACATATATTTACTCACTGGGACAAATGCTCGCTCATCCAGTAAATCAGACTAACGAAGCTTACCAAACGCCTTGTCCTAAAACAATTGTTTTTAACGCTTTTAACAGTATAACGTCCGCTTAACTGGTTAGCTGCTGTTAACTAGCTGGGTTAACGTTAGTGAGACCGAACTATCTAGAAGTAACAGCCCTCTCTTTCCAACAACACATGTCTTGTTGGGATAAAGTCGCGCATTATATAAAGTTTGGCATTAAGCAGTTCAAGTAAAAAAAGTTAGCAGTATTGAAGGTAGGAGCTGGATATGTTTCGTAATCCGATGTAAACGCTATTGAACCAATGAGGAAGTCCATTATTAGTTAGCTTAATTTCCCTAATTTAAACTTTAATTCCTTAGTAAAGCAAAATACCAGTTTCACATCTCTCCGATTTGTTTCATAGTGGGAGACAAGAGTTGTGAAGGTGTCTATTATTTAACAACAAGCGCAGAGGCCATAGCTTAGTGGTTACATCACAAGCAGGCAACGCACAGAGACAACTGTTGTTACACTAGAGCTCGTGCAAAGTAGTAATATTGATTTATTTCTTCCCAGTTACTATGGAAGAAGTACAGCAGGGCAGCAATGGCACTGAATCACAGGCTGCAACCATTCCTACTACCATCACAACCTCTCAGTTCTCACAGATAGCCCAGCAGGTAACTAATAGATCCCTTTGAAATTGCCATATGAGAAGAATATTTGACCTGGCCATCTAAACTTTTGCACCGATAATACCATAAATACTATGGTGCAGTTGAACCTTTTAAGGTTAATTTATACAGTGGGGTTTGTTTTGTTTGTTTTATTACAGACACATCCAGCATCACCATTATTATAAAAGTGAACTGAATAGCCTCAGTGAAGTGGACTCAGAAGCTATTAATCCTTTCAGAGACAATGTCCAGACTTTGGGAAATCTGCAGCATTTGTTGTGAACAGTTTTTACTGTACAAAATACTTAAGAATAACACTGTATGCTAATCAGATGTTTTGACCTTTAGGATCTTTAGCTCATTCTGGTTCTTATGAAGGGAAATTAAGAGGTTCCTGGTAGTTCAACAAAAGGCAACAACAAAGTGTCTTTGGTTAAAGATTTTATATTTATTTTACCATTTCAGTTGGAGCCACGTGACAAGAGTTAATATAACTCACTTTTTCAGTCTGATGCATGCGTCAGAACATAAAGTTTTTCTTACCTTTGTTTTATTTTTATTTTCTTGAGTTAAAGTGAATTTGGTTTTGTGTGTACAAACACTATAAGATGGAGTCTTTTTTAAAAAATTTTTTTAAATGTATTAATTCATTTGTTTAGTTTGAATTTGTATTTGCATTTTTCTAGATGTCACTGGGTGGTTCTTCTGTGGCTGTTGTGCAACTACCAGGGGGTCAGTTTCAGGTTCATGGAGTGATCCAGTCTGCACAGTCATCAGTCATTCAGTCCCCTCAGGTTCAGACTGCACAGGTGAGACCATCTGTGTTAATGTGGCACTGATGTTAAGGACTATAAGGACCACTAATATATCATCGCCTAATATGATTGTTAAATACAGTAATTTACTATGCAGCTTATTTGAACGAGCACGTTCGATCATGACTCAATACCTAAAGTTAGAGCGGCGCCCAAACAAATGCCACGTGTAATTATTTGGAAGTGTACTTTCAGATATTAGCAACTTTGTCATATTTCCTATAACTATTGGAGCTTCTGACATGGAAATGGGTCTTTGTAGGGTCTTGTATAAGCCACTTCATAGGAGTTATTCTCCCCGCACAAAATGAACACTTTGAGAAATAACAGTCCAGTAAGTGGTCCAGGTGGCACGAGTGTATGTTGACTGATTAAACACAACATCAGTTACAGTCGCTGCAAAATCATCATAGTCTTAAAAACTATACACAGAGTGCTGATACGAACGTTAAACCAAAACTTTATTGAGTTTAAAGGGGAACTGCGGTATTTTCAACATTAAGCCTCTTTTCTGAGTCGTCTGCAATGTTTTAGAACCCCCCTCACCGCTTTTTTGATGTTTACTGCTGTCTCCGGTATTTGCCTAATTTTGATTCTTCTCAACCTGCTTCAGAACGGCAAGTCATGCGCATGTCTAGAAAGGTCCGTAAAAGCACAATAAACGTCCGTTTTCAAAATCATCAACTCACCGGAGTGGTTACTGGTGTGCACTGGTAATCCATATCAAATTTCGTGGCGAGAAGTTGCTTCTGTCGTGTTTTATTTGACATTTTGTACTGGATGTTCGTTGATATTACTCCGCCACCGCTAAGAAAATAGTGCGAGCATGAACGAGCTGCCAAATAAAACACGACAGAAGTTTTAGGCAAATACCGGAGACAGCAGTAAACATCAAAAAAGCGGTGAGGGGGGTTCTAAAACATTGCAGACGACTCAGAAAAGAGGCTTAATGTTGAAAATACCGCAGTTCCCCTTTAGAGTCTATGGAGAAAACACACTGCTGTGGCCATCAAAAAAAGTCATACACTCTAATATTTTGTTGGATTACTTTTAACTTTCATTAAAGCATGTATTTCCTGTGGTGTTGTTTGCAAAAACGTATATAATGTAAAAATTCATTTCTGTCCACAGTTGCATTAATTCAGTCATTAATTCAGTCAGACATGTGTCAAGTCTTCCTCAGCACATCCCAAAGATTCTCAATAGGGTTACGGTCTGGATCTGTGGTGGCAAATTCATGTACAAAAATGAGGTCTCGTGCTCTTTGAACCTCTTATTCACATTTGAGCCCCTTGAATCCAGGCATTGTCATCGTGTTATGTACCCATGCTGTCAGGGAAAAAACCTGGTCTTTCAGGTTTTCCACAGAACTTTTTTTTGGTGGGGGGGGCACATAGCTTTGCAGAACTCTGACATGACCAAATGAAGCAACCCCCGGATCACTTGTAAGTTAAATCCAGTTGGTGACCCTTTTTGGCCAGACACGTACAACACTGTCTACCAGCTGAAAGCTGGCTTTTACATTACTATTGTGACTCTTTCACATGTAAACAGAGTCATTCAAGGTATTAAATGCTCGTAGAAGCTTCCCAGTTATCCTCAGGGATTTCATAGAACTGTTTGGTCCAAAATGTCCTATTTTATGGTAACTCAAATGAATATTAAAAGGCATCAGACACACAGAATTTGTATCTAAAGCCCTAAAATGAATGAATCTTTGAAATTATTTGATTTAATGATTAGAACCAAATTACCTGAAATCAATCTGATCGTGACTGTTCGCCATCACATAATCAATAAAAGCACCTATTGTTTGATATAATCTCCCAAAACTCCTAAAATTCAATCAAAACATCTGCAGGTAACTCTTGCAGCCAGCGGTGTCGAACTGAATGTGAGTGCAATCGGAGAGAGAGCAAAACAGAGTCAATCCTATTGAAATTTTTCAGATTTGGAATTTCATCCAAGGAAACCCTAAAGAATTGCATCAGAAGGAATTCTGCATGAAAGAGCAAGAAATTCGGCAAAACAATGTGAGACACAGTTCTGTAAGGTGGAGGCAATACAGACCTCTGGTGCCAAGGATAACTGACCCCCTCAAGAAATATTAGGCTATTTTTATTGAATGAAATATTGAGGAAGTTCATTTTTCCTTCTGGTGTTTTTCCAATTACCTTGCCTTTATCAATAGGCACGGCTTCAAATAGGATCTAGCGATTATCTCTCAAACTATGCAGGAAAAAAAGGCATGGGATCTACTTTTTTGTCGTATGACTTCATGCACTTATGAATCTATCTTCCTCTGCCAAGGCCCAGGATACAGATAGCGACGATTCACAGGACTCATCGGACAGTGGAGCAACAACTCAAAAGACCAGAGAAATACTGGCAAGACGGCCATCATACAGGTAAGAGAAATGCATAAATGAATAAAAGAAGAAGAAGAATCAACATCCTCTTATTCCAGTAATCACCCTCCTCCTCACACATTGCAGAAAAATCCTAAATGAGCTTTCAGCTGAGGAAGTGTCTCATATGGAGGGGAAGGATAACGGCCCAGCATTGACAGGTGTTACAGTACCAACCACCCAAATCTACCAAACCAGCAGTGGCCAATACAGTAAGAGCTTTTCCCTTTAACTACACATGTGTAAAAGAAGGAGTGATGTCAGAGTGGGGTCCATTGACCTCTCAGGTGAAAGCATTCAAATGTTAGAAATTCACAATTACTTTTTCGACTATCTGGTTTTGGGATAATGATCATTATGGGATATCATCTCCTACTATATACATTCATGTTAGTATGCTCCCTTCACAGTGCTTTATACCATAAACAAACATGTTAGGTTTTAATTAAAATGTGTGGAATTAGTTGCCAAAACCATGATACTCAGAATGATAACATGACTTACCCATTTTAAATTTTTATCTTTGTGCTTATTCTAGTTACTATAGCGGCTAATGGCACAATCCAATTGGCAAACCCAGGGTCCGAAGGAATTCAGGGATTACAGGCTGTCACCATGGCCAACTCTGGTGGAGCTCAGCAAGGCCCCACCATCCTTCAGTATGCTCAGACACCCGACGGCCAGCAAATACTGGTGCCCAGCAATCAGGTTGTTGTACAAGGTGAGCTGTTAACTTTGGTCAGTTTTTGGGTCAGTGTTATTTGACAGTATAGCGCTCTTATGTAAGTGAACTGGGGCAACAGGTTAAGCATCATGCAGCCATGCAGAAAGTGTTTTGCTGCGCTGAGACTAAAATATGCTGTTTTGCAGAATAGCTCTCCCCAGTCTATTCCAGTGACAGGAGGTCGCTGACTTCAGTCGCACTATATGAGAATTTTTTGTAAAGCCAGTTTCTTTCTTTCTTTGTCTTTATGCCTTTCTTTCTCCTTTTTTCATTTCTGTCTTTCTATTAGAATCTTTTCCCTGTAGATGGCGTTATCTGCCATGCTCCAGAGATGGTGTTTACTTCCATTCATGCTCATTTATACAGTTTAAAAAACACGTAACAAACTTATTGATTAGCAAGAGTTGACGTTCACTTGAAAAGTCAAAGTAAAAGAAAAGGAATTCTAGTCAAGTGATGAAAGTTGTGTCACATGGCTCCTTTAATCCATCTTTTCCTTCCTTGGCTGTCGGGTTTTACTAAGGTGCAGGAGGAGAGGTGCAAACGTACCAGATACGCACAGCTCCCACATCCGTCTCCCTTCCCCAGACAGTTGTGATGACCTCTCCTGTCGGGCTGTCCCAGGGTAAGAGTGATGATCCAACAATGAAGAGGGAAATCAGGCTTGCAAAAAACAGGTAATGACACAGTTTATTCTTGGTAACAGAAAAATCTGTTGTGTTGCCTTTGACTGAAGCTTTGATGTTTGGTTAGCAGGTGGTCAGTGGTTTAACAGGACAACTTTTACTGTAGAAATAAAAGTAAACATGATTAAAATAAAGACTCGCCCTTAAAAACATACACATTTATTATATATGCGTTACTGCCAGGCTGAATTCTTCCCATTGCCTTGCGTATTTTTACCGTTTGTTGCAGCTATAAGATGCTGTACATTTTCATATATTTTAGGCCCGCCTGCAACATCATATTTCAGTTTGACGAACTGCACATTTTCCCCTCTTTCAGGGAGGCGGCTCGTGAATGTCGACGAAAGAAAAAAGAATATGTCAAATGCCTGGAAAACCGTGTTGCTGTCCTTGAGAACCAAAACAAGACTCTGATTGAAGAACTCAAAACATTAAAGGATCTTTACTGCGTTAAAACAGGATAACCTGTTCGAATACAGGTGGAGGATTGCGTGGATGTGGCACAGCTCAGCCATTTGGACATGATGGGGTTTTACAGGAACACTTCATTACGGGCTGAGAGTCTCCAGTTTTGTTTTGTTTTGTTTTGTTTGTTTTTTACTCTGTTTGATTTAAAAAAAAAAAAAAGAAAAAAAAAGTGACTTATGGCAGTGAGATTTACTGGACAAATAAATAATTGGCCATTTTTTTCCAACTGCTGTTTTTTAAGAAAAAGAAAATTGCTAATGCTATAACATTTATAGTTGTGTACATTTTTAATACTGGGAGGTTGAAATTGTGAGCTTTAACATTGAGTCTCAGTTTCCAAACGTGTCCCTATTCCCTTTATCTTGTGTTTTTAAAAATGTTGCTGTTAGACATGGCAGCAAAAGCAGAATTTTTGACCGTGTGATTATCACATGGTCCAAATTTCTTTATTATGTGAACCAGCAATTCCCCTCATTTCCCAATAAGGAGATGTTACAATTGTCATTCCTTTTGTTTGTGCAATGGAGTATAAAGGGCAACAGAAAAGATTACATTAAGTGTGATTTGTATTGTTGTTACTTGGCGGTTACTTAGACAATCAGGGAAAAAAAAGAGCACAGTGTCCAGGTAATATTTATTATGTACATCTTGGGAGGAGTGGGGGAAGAAGAACAAACAGTGTATGAAATGTTGCTGATTCTGTGATTAAATAAATATATTTTCACTCTATCATGTGTGGGGAATGCAACATTTGTTGGATGGGAAAGTCCTGCTTTTGGATCTTTTATCCTATGTCCTCAATACGGAAACTATTACTTGACCTTTGACAACGTTGCAACATCAGGTCTGTAACAGCAAAACGATTTTTTTTACAAGTTAGAAGCCCTGGATCACACCAGGCCTAAAAAGATCCTCTATTTAAAAAAATAAATTATACAAAAAATGTGTTCTTAGTCCCACCCCATTTAATATTGAAGTTTATAAAAAATATAGAAATCATTTCACAAAATTATTAAACTGCAAAAAACAACAACTTTTCAGATAAAATTGGAACAGTCTCGTAACGATATTAAAACCACATGGAACCTCATTAATGAACTATTGAATAAGAAATAGGCATTCAATACTTTCCCATCCCAATTTTCTGATGGTGTGAGAAAGTTTACTAATACTCTGGACATAACAAATGGCTTTAATGACTTCTTTATAAATATTGGTCCCTCTTTAGGTAAAAATGTAAAAAATGCAGACGAACCCCTCCTTGTGAATATCAATGATCATTATCCTGGCATTTGTATGTTTGATCCTCCTACTTCTAAAGAAGTGCATGCCTTTATATTGCAATTGAAAGATTCTGCTGCAGGACATGATGAAATAAGGTCCAGTCTAATAAAAAGGGTAGTTTCCTGTATTGTTGAATCCCTCACCCATGTTTTAACCATGTCCCTAAAAACAGGTGTTGTACCAAGTGACCTCAAAGTAGCTAAAGTCATCCCGTTATTCAAATCGGGTGATTCCAGTATATTTACTAATTACCACCCTATATCTGTTTTACCTTGTTTTTCCAAAGTTTTAGAGAAACTAGTATCTAAGAATAGAAAAGTATTTGGATGGGAATAACATATTGTACAGCCATCAATGTGGTTTTCGAAAAAAACAAACAGAAATGGCTCTTTTGCAGCTTGTTCATAAAATCTCCACAGCTTTAGATAATAAAAAGATATCTCTTGGCATTTTCTTAGACTTTTCAAAAGCCTTTGACACGGTTGATTTTAACATTCTTATTGAAAAATTATATAAATATGAGTTTCATGATGTTGCTCTCAAATGGTTAATTAATTATTTAAATGATAGGGAACAATATGTTTCGGTTAATAGTTATAATTCAAATAGAGCTAAGCTACTTTGTGGAGTACCCCAGGGTTCCATCCTTGGACCTCTCCTGTTTTTGATCTATATGAATGATCTTCCTAGGGTCTGCCATAACGTATTGCCTTTTTTATTTGCTGAAGACACATGTCTTGTTGCTTCACATGAAAATTTTAATACACTGATTTGTGAAGCAAATGAAGAGCTGTCATCACTTTCCAGATGGCTCCAAATGAACAAACTCTCTCTCAACATGAATAAATCTAATTTTCTGATATTTTATAATAAAAAGAAAAAGTATACAAAAGAAAAAGCCAAAATATTTATAGACAACATTGAAATAACTTAATGTTCCTCACATTAAATTCCTAGGAGTCATGGTAGATGAAAAATTAACATGGAAATACCATATTGAATTTTTCTGTAAAAAGACTATGAAGTCAATTGGTATTCTAAGTAGAGTTTGTTCATTAATAAACCATTCCTGTGTCTTAACTTTTTATTACAGTTTAATTTATCCTTATATTATGTATTGTAACACTGTGTGGGGCTGTTACATGTCCTACTTTTCTTAACAAGATTTAACTCATCCAAAAGAAATTTTTGAGAATGATTAGTTTTGCTAAAAGAACCGATTCTTCTGCTCCCCTTTTCAAAAAATTCAAACTTATGTATAAATATGTACATCTAACTCATGAGCTGCCATTTGCTTTCCAGATTTTTTTAAAGTTTTCCTCTAACGTTCATTCGTATCATATAATATCTTCAAATTACTTTTATCTTCCATATTGTTGGACTTCCCTTAATCAATACATATTAAAATACAGAGGTCTGTCTCTCTGGAACAATCTACCCACATCACTACAATCAATATCAACATTGTCATTGTTCAAAAACACCTGAAAAGATTTTTAATTACCAAAGATTTGTAACACTGTTTGGTTTCTGTTATGCACTTTTGTAACTATATATATATTTTTGTGTGTAAATTGTTTATTTCTTGTCTTGTTTTTAATATTTTTTTGTGTCAATATTTAATTTTGACACTGTAAAGATAACTATAGTTGCTTATATTGGGGAGGTATCTCTATACGCCTTTTTTTGGCTTCCAACTTCTCCAGCACAATGTTTAATTTTATTATTATTATGAAGTTTTATATGTAAAATGTGCAAATTAATTAATTAATTTAAAAAAAAATAAAAAGTAGTGTAAAATACCGAAAAGTCTTTATCATGTCCCACAGTCATTTGACTGAGTATCCCAGTATGTGTGGCCTTATCATTAAAGAGACCTCCGGAGCCTCAATGTGTTTCAAGTGAAGCTCAGCAAAACCAGCCGCTTCCAGGTCTTTCCATGTTGTCCTGGTAACCGTGCATCCATCTCCAAGGTAGTACCATAGAGGCTCCAACGCATACTGAAAGAAATATGTCCACGAGGAGGGATCTGAGACAACATGCTCCAGAAAATAGAAGGCTCCGCCCTGAAAGAGAGAGCCAACAGAAACAGATTTTTGCGTTCATTTCACAACTACCACAGCTCCCTGGCTGTTTAGCCTATCTGTGCCGAGGCTTTCTGCGTTCAAGCCAAAGGTCACCGTGAGTTTAGCCTATTCATGAGTGCAATCTAAACCGATAACAGGATGTCTGCAGCTGTTGGAACCAAAACTCGTTGCAGTTTGGGTGATCTTTCCCGAGATTCAAGAAATTGTCCTTGTACAGCTGAACATCTCTTGCTTTCATACAAATGAAAAAAAAAAAAAAGTTTTTAAAGTTTTTTTTTTTAACTTCAGATGACGCAAAGAAGCCCAGGGACCTTGAACACATCAGATATATTTTGTTTATCCCAATAAACTCGATGGACCTTGACTACACTATCACAGGATGTTGTTCTCATGGCAACCAGTGACACAGTAGTGTTTTATCTTCACTTATACTTAACATAATGTACTGTAATGAACACACGGCGGATAACATACAAATTTGTTCTATGAAGTCGCCCAAAACTGTGATCATCCACTATCGTGGCACCCATTGTGAGGCACAAAGCAAAATGCACCCTACTGCTCGTCAGGGCGGCGCGCTGAGACTCACGGTCCTGAGAACGCGCCGGGCCTCCTGCAGGACCTGCTGCACACTGCTGACAGAACACAGAACCAACGTGCAGACAACGACGTCCACCGACCCATCCTGTACGCCCGCCATGTCCTCCCCGGACACAACTAAAAACTTCCCATAGGTCAGGTGCTTATTTGCGTCCATGCTCCACCTCAGGTACTTCTCAAAGTGCGGATTGGGGTCGGTGCAGGTCACCGTGCAGCCGTAGGGGTAAAACCCGAAGTTCGCCCCGCTGCCACAGCCGATCTCCAACAGACGGAGCGTACCGTCGGTGTCTGCAAATGCGGCCACGTTCCGAAACAGTTCCCTCTTCATTTTGTGCATTTTGTCGTTGTATGAAAATGTGACACTGTAGGCGAGCCAGGGAAACAGGCGTTTGTACATGGCAAACAGTCCTACTATCTCCATTAGTCGTAAGGGGAAACAGAACGCCAAACAAAGCAGTCTGCACAGTTTCATGAAACAAGACCTCATTTTTCCCCCTGCAGATATCTGTAAAACCCCGACACACATCCAACCGAGAGACTTTAGCAGCTCAAAAGATTACCTTGTTAATTCTTGACCGACTTATGTCGCACTTTGACCGCCAGATGCCGCGAATGAACTCATTTACAAAACTTCGGTACAGTTATTTACCTGCAGTTCCTCCAACTTTGAAACAAATACATTTGAAAAGAAAAATAATGCGAAGTAAAATCCTTTAATGGCCAACATTTTGACACAAATGTTGCAATCACAGCAAAAATGTAATGCACAGTTAAAATTGACAAATAAATGCAATGGCTCAAAGAAAATACATATACTCAATTCCCTAGGTTAAGTATTATCGATTTCTCAGCAAACAGGTTGCAAATAAGCAATGGAGGAATAAACAAACACAAAGTTCATTTAACAGTGTTAAAATTAGCATTGGGTAGCATCCCGGAAGAAATTCCCTCCTTAAAAACAACACTAATGGTCTATTCCATCGCAGAAAAAGAAATGAGTATTAAAGGATAAGACCTTTTTTTGACATTGGGCCCTTGATTTCACATTATGACATGATGTTCCACTCACCCCTGCTTGTTGTTTGTCATTTGGAGCTGTTCCGAAGATATTCGAGAGGCGTCTGGCTGCTCTCTTGAGATATTCGGCCATGAAACGGTTTCCTATGGGCAAGCTTATACAGGCACAAACTATGCTGTTTATAATTTATTAATTACTGTACATTAGCACTGATAACGTGGAGGTGCGTCGCTTACTTAAAAAAATCCGGGTTACTGTAATTTAGATTTTTTTGTCGTAAAGTGGGTGTTACTGACGTCCTCGTCGTGCTACTGCCACAGACAGCCCACAGACCTGCTGCCTATTTATTCATTCGGCTAAAATTCAAAATTAGTAACCTGGATTTTTTTTAATTAAGCGACGCACCTCCACGTTATCAGTGCTAGTGTAGAGTAATTAATAAATTATAAACAGCATAGTTTGTGCCTGTATAAGCTTGCCCATAGGAAACCGTTTCATGGCCGAATATCTCAAGAGAGCAGCCAGACGCCTCGCGAATATCTTCGGAACAGCTCCAAATGACCAACAACAAGCAGGGGTGAGTAGAACATCATGTTATAATGTGAAATCAAGGGCCCAATGTCAAAAAACCGGTCTTATCCTTTAAAGCAACGGCTTTTATCTCTATCGCTGGTGGTCACATCAGTGAAAAGAAAGGTCAAAAGCGTGGCATTTTGTGAACTGGTTGTGAACACAGTGCAATACATGGCTAATAAGGCAGGACTTATTTGACAGCATAGCCCACGATGTGCGGTTTGATCATGAAGATGAGCGGTGTTTCGACGTGTCTCAGTTTGAGCTCAGAGAATCCAGCTGCCTCCAGGTATTTCCAGGTTTCCCGGGTGACCTCACATCCATCGCCAAAGTAATACCATGCAGGCTGGAGGACATGCTGAAAGAAGAAAGACCAAGTCGAGGGGTCTGCAACCACGTGCTCCAAGAAAAAGAAGGCTCCACCCTGTGAGACAAAGATTTATAACTGTGCCATCCGAAATTACAACGTGCATCTCATAGGCCTACACTTTGCGCACATCGCTCGTTCCGTCTCTGGCTGAGGTAAGTTTCCACACTTTCCTCTTTTCTGAACCTCTTTGTCTAATTTACATTTTCTATCAGGCCCGTGTTGCAACACATGCAGAATATTGAATGAAACTTGGACAATTAAGTCTGCAAAGGAGAATATTAGCACCCCTTCACTCAAACTAAATGCCAGCACACTGCTGCACATCTTTCGTCTGTATATTTCAAAGACACGGGTCAAAGGAAGCAGCCATCAAGGACAGTTTCTCTGCTTTGGATGTTTTAACCCAAAAAAATCCCTATGCATTGCTGTTAAAACCACACTGCATGGTTTAATATTCGATGATTAAAAGTTACAACAGCGCACAAACCTCAGCATAACTTCAGCTTGTTCATATTCATTTCCATTCACAGACTCGGTGCTAATAATTCAGAGTTTATACAGAATGAGGAAATCTGGAAAAATATCGGAGTCTCGTCTCCTCTTGGGATCCGCAAACTCAAACTGTCTGCTTTATTGCTTTGCTCAAAAACTGAGCATCTCTGTGCATGTTTAATAGTCCATCTGCTGACAGTGAAAAATGAGCATTCCTTTGCTGGCCTAAAGTCTGAGTTTAGGTGTGCCAGTGGTCTGGGAAATATGGCTGAATTTGAGGGTCCAATCCCTGTCCAACCGGTTACGTAACTGTAATGTGAAACCTGCAGCCCAAACTGTACACACAACCAGAGAGGTGTTGTCACCAGTGATTAATCGTCTGATATGCAAGTAATCGCAGATTTGTAGGCTGAAGATCTACTATCCTTCTCAGTATTGTTAATAGGACATTTTACATTACAAAATATTATCAGTGCTCTCTGGTGAGCCAGCTCCTCTAGTGTTATTCACCTTTCCAACTGTATGCGTCTCATATCATAATGGTTGCGCAAATCAACTGAATGTGATGCACTTTGACTTCAATAGTTCATCATTTACCATTCCAGGTTTCAGATTTATAACTATATTTCTACACCCCTAAAAACACAGAGACAGATAAAAGTGGGTTCTGTAAGTGGTAACATCGTAGAAATGACTCGGCCACCCACAGTGCAGTTGCCGGTTGCGTTTTGTTGGTATAGTGAGTTAGTTGAACACCAGAAGTGAATGATTAACCTGGAGCTAGAATGTTCGGGCAACAGCACCACCATATCAACTGGCTGGGTTGCCTGGCAATGTCTAAAAGCAAATAGCCTACCTCATAAAATCAATTATTATTATTTTTTTTTTTTAAGTGTTGAGGTAAAAGTGACTAAATAGATGAAAATGTTAGAAATGCGTCGCTGAGCCCATTTCAGCGGAGGAGGACCACTTACTGGCCGCAGGATGCGGTGCACCTCTCTCAGGGTTTGGGTTATGTCGTGGACGGTGCAAAGCACCAGGGTGCAGACAACGACGTCTACCGAGTCGTCCTCAACTGAACTCATGTCCTCCCCCGACGACACCACGAAGTTCTCATACGTGAGGTGGTCATTCTGGTCCATGCACTTGTTCAGATATTTCTTAAAGTGCGGGTTGGGGTCGGTGCAGGTCACCTTGGACCCAGGCGGATAAAACTCAAAATTCGTGCCGCTGCCACACCCAATCTCCAAAATTGTGACCGGTTTTCCATCCCTGCCGAACTCCGAGACACTGCGAAACAGCTCCCTTTTCTTGTCGCGCATTTTCTCGTTGTACGTTATTGAAATACGGTACACGCAAAACGGGAAGACGCGTTTGTATATCTCATACAGACCAACCGCTTGGATCAGATGGAGGGGCACGCACAAAGCGTTGACCACGAAGGTCCAGAATTTCATCGGAAAAGTCATCTTCGCAGACCCTGACCCTCGTGGCTAGTCCAAAAGTGGGAGACAACAACAACAAGCTGTTAAGTTGCCCTCAAAGATGACACCAAACGAGAGATCCGGTGTGCGTTTTCAAATTAAAATCGTCGCGCTTACTGCAACTACATTCAGTCCGCAGGAGGAGGTTCACAAGCCTTATTTTGAATTTGCGTCACCCTCGAAATCCACTTCAAAGTTAACAAGGATATCCTTGATTATAACTTCCCTTTTGAAGCTCACTCCAAAATACATATGTGAAGTAGTTCAAAAGTAGCAGGATGAACATTTTCAGCAAATCCATTTTTTGGGAATCTTAAGTTTGTCAGACTGTTGTGTTTGGCCTATTTTTTTTTTTTTTGTACATTCAACAACAAACTAAATGGGGCCAAATTAAAGGGATAGTTCACCTCTTTTGACATGAAGCTGTATGACATCCCATATTAGCAATATCATTTATGAACATTGACTTACCCCCCCCGCTGCGTCCTGTGAGCCGAGTTCCAGCCTCGTTTTGGTGTTGACGAAGGTAGTCCGGCTAGTTGGCTGGGGCCGCAAAAATAAAGCGTCTTGCTTCCCAAAACAATATGCGTTCAAAAGAGTAATGCATTTGCATCACAAAATCGTCCCTCCAGAAAAAGTCAGACTTCACAACGAAGTTCTCATACGTGAGGTGGTCATTCTGCCTCCCTTCATATCGATGCGTTCAGCCACCTGCCGACAGCCGCACCTGTTACTCGGTCTGCACTTCGGTCTGCACAGTCTACACAGCCCGAATAGAAAGTAGAGAGAAATAGCGCCAAGCGATGTGAGGTCTGACTTTTTCTGGAGAAAGATTTTGTGATGCAAATGTGTTACTCTTTTGAACGCATATTGTTTTGAGAAGCAAAATGCTTTATTTTTGCGACCCCAGCCAACTAGCCGGACTACCTTCGTCAACGCCAAAACGAGGCTGGAACTCGGCTCACAGGACGCAGCGGGGGGTAAGTCAATGTTCATAAATGATATTGCTAATATGGGATGTCATACAGCTTCATGTCAAAAGAGGCAAACTATCCCTTTAAGTATATTTGTAACAGGCACTGATCAATTCAAAGTTGGTTCTTTGTTAAATTGTCTGTTATGTTTAGACCCACAGCTGGTTCATCCTTTGAGTTAGGTGCATTTCAGCAGCCTTCAGTGGCTCAGACACCTCATTTCTCCAAAAATGATCAGGTACAAGTGCTGGACTGAAAATGATTGAAAAAACAGCCAATGTCCAAAGAACAAAAAAAATGTAAAAGACCTTCAGAAAGCCCAGAGAATTATTGTTCAAGTCCACTTTAAAATATTACAAGAAAGTCTGGCTGCTTGTAAACAAAACATTTATAAATTAGGGCTTTCGCCACACTTTTGCCCTATACTGTGTACCAAAACAGCATCTGTACACTGTCTGGGATTCCCATTCATATTTGCACACAGCAGGCAATAACATAATAGTTTCATGAAAGCATATTTATTGATTTGTTTGTTCATTCGTTTAGCTGAACGATATTGCACAGTATTGTATATCTGTGGGTCACGCTCAAAGTTAGATCTTCAGAAAACCTTCAATACAAAAAAAATAAAAATAAATACTTGTCTCAATAGTAAAATACACACTGAGAGAATTTCATGGTGACGTTACTCAAAATTATTTACTCACAGGCATATATTACAAACAAAAAAATCCAGTAAAATTTTACATTCTACATCATTAGGGGTTCCTTTAAAAAAAAATATATATATTTTACATCCAGACTAAATCCATTTTCCTGATTTCAATTACTGTGATCTGTGCCAATAAGCCCTTACTTTTTATTTTATTTACTTTGGCTATTTCCTCATATATCTATTTTGTAAAAGTAAATCTGATTGTCGGGGCACCTTTTGGCCTGCTGGGTTAAGCCTGCACCCCCAGTCCAGCTCTGGCCCCATTGCTATGTTATTCCTGCTAAACCTCACTGCCAAAAAAAGAAAAACTATAATGGCTAAATCAAACATCTCTGTCTATTCCACAGTGTATACTGTAACAATGAAATTCCCCATGCTTACCGTTTTGAAATGCACTGAGGAGGAGGAGGAGGGGAGGTTACGCAATTTCATGATTTCCATATAAAATCTGCATTTCCTCTGTCTCTCCACCAGAGAGAGACATTGTTGGATCACTCTGAAAACCCTCCCTGTAAGAAATCCTCCAACGTTTTAATTCCAAGGGTGAGGGGTATAAGAAAAACAAAAGAAATAAGAAAACTGAAAATGTTTGTGCTTACACATGAGGAGTTATGCTACAGTAGAGGAGGCATTCAGTCACAAACTATGTCCTCAATACACAAAATTCCATTGGTTTTTGAAGAACTGAACAAAGTAAGACGTTTGAAATCTTAGATTATGAAAGTAGACTGTACATGTATGATATTGCATCTACTGCATCTGTTGTGATCACAGCAGAGATGCCATGGTTTGATAAATATGAGCAAATCTATATGTGATCATGCCAAAGTTTCAGTTATACTATGCTGTCGATATTGATTCCTGAGAATTTATTTTTGCTGGATCTTTGCAGCTTGGATCACATTATTACATTAATCTTTTTCACAGCGGAGAATTTTGACTTTCTGGGAATTAAAAGCAGATATTATTATCTAAAAAAAAAACAAGCAATAGACCTCCTAAAGCTGGTTTGATTTAAGGATCCTGGAGGTGGGGTGTATTGTAATGACTTCCTGAGACAGAGCAAAGACTGATATCCTTTTGCTTTTCAAATGAAACCTCAAATGTGATAAAGCCATAGCACTTTGCATTTCCAAATGAACAAATACGAATAACTGATGATCGGTAGATCCACTTTGAAAATACGTGTAGGCTTGTTTGGTTTCACTAAAGAATAAGCTATGAAGAACCTAAAGAAGGCGGCCTCAGACGCAAACACTGTTTGGCTGAATTTTTATTTCTCTTTTCAAGCTTTTTATTTGTACTTGTTAATATGAAATTCTAATAAATAGTCTGCTTGGTATACCATCCGCTGAAAGCTGAGCATATTAAACTCTCATGATAAGTTCGGAGTTGTTTTATATTAGTGTTGTAACTTCCAGGTCCGGTCTCATCGATGGTAAGTCATTAAAGATTCGCACTAGCTATCTTTTTTTTTTTGTAAGAAATTAAAATAAAAACAAATATTTTGCCAATTGCAATACCAGTGGCAGCCAGATTATGAGCGACCGTTGTTACATGAATAGTCTTTTATGCTTACGATGCTGCGGTCTCTTGTCCGTTATTGAAACTGAAGGCATTTACCGACACTCCCTTACAATTTGCTGAGAGTCATCAATTATGCAGGGCAGCGGCACGCACCGGGAAGGAAGATAGCAGCTACAATATGGCGACAGCCGCAGTTACTCCCGACTCTTTTCTACATCTGCAGTTCAGTGACATCTGTCGGGATATCTGTTAATGCGCGTGAAAGTAAGTAGACAATCTGTTCTCTGCTTTGTCTGATATTTTGGCTCGTGGGATGGATCTCGGTCGCACTTTGTCGACTGACTGCATCCCATTGCCGCAGAGCGGTCCCTCTCTCAGCATCTTTTTCTATAGCGTCTGTGGAAGGCTCCTTGCCAGTGCACGGCCAGATAATGCATGCGAGGCATCAGTGAGAAGTATGTGATTTTAAACGGGGAAATGGGAATTTGTGGTGCAGCGTGTTGGAAAACGGAGGGAGACGGCGGCTTATTTGGGGAGTTGGCCTGCAGCTGGTTGGAATGACATTTCAGTGTATCAGAAAGGGAAACATACGCATGTATGGGATGTTCAAGTGAGACGTCAAACTTCTCTGAGTGGCGAAAAACGACATCCTGTATGCCTCGAGCACATGAATAATCCGTCGCCTTGAAAACATTTAAATTAGATTTTTTCAATCCCCTCTAGCATTGTTTTGTAACTATGATAGTTTCGCCCCCACCCCCTCACTGCTCATCTGTGCCCCCCTCCCGCTTGCAGTCTCCCCGGAGACTGTATTGCGTGAGGAGGTAGGTGCGTCTTTAGTTTGGCAGTACTCGAAAGGGACCGCGGTACCTTTTTTTTTCTGATCTTTTCATGTATTCTCCCCTAAGAAATACAACATGTATTATCATAATACCATCTAATACCGCACAATCGGATCTCTGTCGTCTCGGATTTGTCTATAGGGGTGCGGTTTAGTTTCTTCCCCCCCTTCATTAATATAATATCACTTTCTATTATGTGAAAATGGGTTGTGCTGACTTCATATGTGTTACCCGAGCTCATGCGGGGATGAGTTTTCAGAACATAGATTGTGCATTTAACTGACCTACTAGGAGTTGGAGCCTATAGCAGCAATAAACCACACTGCAGTATTTTAGGCTTTGGCCCTATATAAGAACGACGCGCCCTTGTATCCTACTAAACAGTGCACTTTGCCGAGGACTGCATAGGCTATATATTTGTATCAGTCAGTAAATTGCACTTACGCGATAAGACATATGCTACATTGTGATGGGGAGCGGGCAGTCGTCATATCAAAGAGAAGTTCTCTAAGACACAGAGGAGGGTTGTCTTTATGCGTTTAGCTCCACTGATCATTGGCCTATAAGCTGTGCTCTAACCTGCTGTATTTCTTTCTCATCCATCCTCTGTCCTTTGAGGAAAAATGGGTTGAGCTGAATCAACATAACTCATCGTCACAACTTTACCTGAAACGGACACAGCTCAGGCTTTAAGGATATCTCACCCAATCATGGGGATATGGGCAATTATCTGAGACTCCTTTAGTATTTAGCACTTTCTTTTCTCAGCGTTGTCGCTTATTTTCGCAGCCTGCTCTGCTCACCTGCGTTCACTGACGCTGTAGATTTGAACTGAAATGACATAACAGGCAGCAGCACGACATGCTGCAGGAAGCCGACGGTGAACTTAAGTAGAGATCCATGTGACTCTGATGCAAGCGCCCTGTACACCTCCTCCTCCTCCTCCTCACAAGCCCCGTTAACTTCGCGGTGTCCGGTAAACCCCATGAGGTGCTGGGGGAGCATCAGAGCGCGCTGAGCAGAATTAAAGGAGTTTCTCTGCGATGCGTTTGGATGCCTCACCTCCAGAGGACGCACCGCCACAGTAGATTCCTGCGCGGCGCAGAACGGGACAGGGAAAAATGCATAGCCATCTTCGTTTGGGAGGCAACTGAGGCTGCAGGAGTTGTTAGTTTTCCTCTTCATCTTACAGCTTTTCCCCATGTCCCAGGGCGGATTTAACTGAACTGGGACCAGTTTGGAGCTGCGTGCTCTTCACTGGAAATGCTTTAAGACTGTCCCGAGCAGCAGCCTATTTATTAATCGACACATGTAAGTTGGATTGTTGCTGCAGTGACTCTCGAAATTGGTGGATAAAGTCTAAGATAAGGCCACTTCTGCTAAATTTAAAGCACTCTCGTCACGGTCACCTTTTATTGTTTCAGCCTATTATGTGTCAATTGTACATGGATTGCTGGTCATGCTATTGCAGTCTGTTTTGAATCACCTTGACGGATCAATTGATGTAGCATTGGTGGAAGGAGACTTGGAGGTTGCGCCGAGGCTGGGTTACTTAGATGGGACTTTCCCACTTCTTTCTTTGGAAAATACGGGGTTGTTGGATCCATACTCTGCCTTTGGATTTCCACAGACTTTTTCCTCTCGTTATGTTTTTCTAATTTCTTTTCAGATCTGTACCACCATCACTGTTGTTTATACCAATTTTGCGCTCAGTGACCAGTGGTGTAGCCTAAACTGCGTCTGTCCAATGTATGAAACAGCGCTAAAAATAATAATAAAAAAAATAACCCAGGGAGTAGAGAAGTCTAGGAAGATGGTTATTTTAATTGTACTGTTTAAACAACCAGTCAGAGACACAGAGGTTTAATAATTGCTCGAAAGTTCATCAATAATGCACGGACTGTTTTGTGCTGCAGTTTTACAGCTTAGATCGTAGTTGCTGTGTATCAGGAAATGATCAATTAGCCTATCCCTTAAAAAATGTAGCAAGCATAGCGTAGTGACATTAGGACAGGCTCTTAGTGTAGCAGGTACAGTAGAGAACAACATAATAACTATAATTTGTAATAAATGCAGCTTAGACTACTGCTTGTTAGAGATGAACTTTCACAATTGTACTTATTATGAAATAAACCCCTCTATTCCCACAGTCACATTCTTTGTATCATTTTCTACCACTGGATAATGGGTTCTTCTCAATTTTTTTTTTTTTTTTTTTTTACTTGGCATGTTAGCCAAGCGTTACCTCACTTTACTTAGAACAGTAGAAATGTAGGAGCTTAAACTTGCTTTGCACTGAAGATTTTTTACTTGAGTCAAAGTGCAGTCAGTCCTTCTTGTTTAGCAGTGAAAGCAACCATAGCTCAGTGTTTCTATATCAATCCCATTAACTAAAAGCTGCTTATTTCTGCAGACCTGGATGTCAGCAGTGCTACCAACTCGTTAGTGTTACAGGATGTGATTTTCATCTTTGGTGAAACTACACCATCAACAAAAACAGCATGGTATAACGTATTGAAGATAGTATACTGAATATAAATACTGACAGATTTTAGGTGAGCTGCTTGGCAAGAGGCTGTTAGATAAAGAGTCCATCATGAGCATAAACACAAGAGGAGAAGACTTGAGTATTAGGCACATGAACATGGATTTTGGGACTTCATGATCAGTGTTTTAATAATTTAAACTTGATAGAAATAGTAACAGTGATGCAAGAACTGACTGACTGTTAAAATATTTGTATGTTTCAGATTTATTTAGCTTTGTTTGCCTCTTTTTGATGAACATTTGTTAGAAGCACTGTACCTGAAAATGAAGGTAGAACTTGTTCCATCACAACCCTTTATATATCACTCAAATGAAAAAAAACAACAACAACAACATGACAGCATTTGAAAGATATATTTTTTTACTTCACTTTTAAAATTTTTCCAGCTGGTTGTCTCTGTGTAATGTGTCTTTTCTCTTCACTCGTCATTCTGTATGTGTCTCCTCCTCTCAGAGCTGTATGTCGGGGATGGAAAACAAATAAAAAGGAAATAGCTGCAGGATGAAAACATGGCCGCACCCCTTATTGCTACCCCAGGACCTCACAGCTTCAAGAAGTTCACCCCGGAATCGCTCGCTAATATTGAGAAGCGCATACAGGAAGAGAAGAACAAGAAGCCACCCAAGCCCAGATCGGACAGTAGTCACCGTGACACATCTGACGACAATGAACCCAAGCCCAACAGTGACCTGGAGGCTGGGAAGAGCCTGCCCTTCATCTACGGCGATATTCCTCCTGGAATGGTGACCACACCGTTGGAGGATCTGGACCCATACTATTTGAACAAGAAAGTGAGTTGTTATACCGACATATTCTATCATCCAATTTTCTTGGAAAAGGCAGCTGAACTCTGCATTTTGTTTACAGACAGTTCAAGCTTTGAATCATCTTTCACATGTTTGTGCACATTCTTCAGCAGCTCTGCTGAACCTTCTCATGGGCCATCTCATGTCAAATTGCCAGCACCATAAACTATTCATGCAATACAGATGGGTCACTTGAAATACACCCTCACAAATAACACAGACTGAATACTATTGAAGTCAATATAGAAACATTATACCTCTAAAGAGATGGAGATATTATGCTAGCTAAACTGACCTTGAGACATTTAACTTGTATGTTATCTCACAGACTGGGACACATGGAGATAATAAAATACTTTCTTTTTATTTTTTTAAATACACCTCCAAAGTACGACTATGTGTAGAGGAAAATATTGTGGCTCTGTTTCAGCAACATTGTGGGTTTGGGGTGGATTGCTGTAAATGTCTCTGTTGTGTTGATTATTAGAAGGTGTTAATGTGTGGCGAAGATGATGTGACAGCTGGTGGGGATGACAGTTTTGCCTTTGCGCCTGTATGCTATCAGTGCCACTGCTAAACACATTTGTTTTCATGTAAAGACACTGTCCTATGACAAGTGGTCTGTCAAGATGGCAGGAGATGACAAACTGATTTACCTTTATCTGTGCGGCTGAGTGAACACTCTATAACCGCTGAACTGTTTGTGTACAATTCTAGTAACGTTTATTGCTCTGGTCTTCCCTCTTGCGCGTACACTGCAGCTTACTTTTTATTAAAAATTACAGGCTTGTTTAATTTTTAAGTTGAATAAATCTTCTGTATTTTAGGGAGATTTGAAAAGATATGGATTAGGATTACTATTAATTGAATTCTAATTGGCTTGAATTGGACTGTATTATTGAAGTGCCTTGGGATGACATTTGTTGTAATTTGGCACTATACAAATAAAACTGAATTGACAATAATTTAACAATAATGTTATTTATGATCTTATTGTGATTTTTCACAAATCACATAGACTTGATAATCTCCACATTTAAGGAATGAGCCTGTGAATTACTGTGATATGGGCACAGGTGAAACAAACCTCTGTCCCTTCTGCATCTGTGAAGGAGGAATTAGGAGTTACGTCAGCAAACAGAAGGACAGGAAGTTGAGAGAAAAGTGTAGGACTATGCAATGGTACCCATCAGCTGTGTAGATGTGTGGCGGAGCCAGTCTCCTGTGGGGTGGCTGTGATAATGTGTAAGATAATCTGTGGCTTCTATAGAAGCAAGAAAGCCAGTCAGCAAGACTGGCAATCTCAGTGAGCAGCACTTCCTCGAAGGGCAGATGGAACAATCAAGTGCATGTGCCTTTTGTGATCTATTGATCCCCAGCCCCAGTTCAGTGTTGCCACAGGAAGGGTTACATTATTGCCTTTTTATCCTTCCTAACTTTTCTTAGTGCTTAGTGCATTCTTTTTTAAGTTTCCTCACTCTCATTTGTGGCACCTAACTTTGGTGATTTAAAGAAAGTTTCCCAGTGCCATGGTGTGTGTACGGAGACTGTTTCACACACTGAGAAAGTAATATATGAAAAAACAGTATGAAAGGTAAAAAATCCTAAATTTATGAATGAGTTATGCATAATAGAAACATGAAAAACGAAGGATTACAATGCTAAGAATTAGATTGTGTTTATTTTTGTATTTTCTTACTAAAACCTTGCTCGGTACACAACTCAAACAAAATCTACATTTCTATGTAATGAATGTGACAACAAGAAATTTCAGGCTTATTCTCGCCGATGATCTAAAAATGTTGATGAAAAATACAAACCAGACAAAAAAAAAGTAAAGAAATAGCTTTCCAAAACTTCAATACAGCACGCTACAGAACAAATGTTGCCTTTGTGCACAAGCCCTAAAGCACAGTGTGTGAACTGTGAGGAGGTTACTACCAATCAGTGTAGCCGGTTATAGATAAATTTTTACACTGTTAAAATGTTATAATTAATGTGAGGTGTTTTATAACTTTATCAAAGTCAAATACTTTATCACCTTTGATTACCTAAAGAAATGAAAATGATAAAAAAGAAAAAAAATTGTATATCTATGTGTGTGTGTGTGTATATTCTAAGCTCAGAAATTAGAAAAAAATGAATCTACCGGCTGTAGATATGCCCCTTTATTTTTGTATTTGACTACAGAGTTTTGTGTGAAACCTTTCTCTACGGAGGTCATTTTTGCTGAAATGTTTCAGAGACATTTTGCTGTGATGTCTGTGTTAAGGTTAGATCCCAAAGAAATATGCATTAATGACAAAACAAACAAACAGAGCTTCATTTAACTTGAATATATTTCTGTGGTCTTTTATTTTCTATGATCTGCGCAGCTCCATTGGTGCAGCTGTGTCTGTGAAGTCTGACTGAGGTTCATATTTTCAGGGTTTCACTGAGTAGAAAATGTGGAATATTGAATGTTCTAACTGGACAGCTTGTGCGACTCTTAAGCCTCTAGCATGGTTGCCGCGTCTGCTAGCGCGAGCGGTGTTGATGACGTCACGATTTCATGCCGGCCATATATAGTGGCGCAAGTCGATGCGCCAGTAGTTGCAATTTTCTCCGTCACAGAGGTGGCGCTGCTACGTGAAGGTTACCACTTTTCTACAACCACGAAAGTGGAGAAGAAAACAATGCCGCTGTCAAGAGCAGGAATACTGTCATTAATGATACTGCTGCAGTATTCGGATCATTTTAATTTTTTAATTCAGTTAATAGAGGTAAAGGTTTGAAGCCCCCGGCATCAACAGAGTCTCTGCCCTCTTCTTTGCCTTCACGTATCTGTCCCGTAGCTTCTTCCACACATTCTAACAGAACTCTCCCTCTTTCCCCAAAGTTCTGCCCATCTCTGTGCACCAGTTTTGGGAGTTTACGTGCCCCCTGTGCTGTTTCACTGCAGTTTCGTACAGCTGCCTGTACAAACGCACCTCCTGACTGAGCCTGGTCTCACATCGGTCCATCCGGTCTGTCTTTGTTGGTGCCGCCAAGTTACAAAAATCGAGTGGTACACGACACCGCGCTGCGCCGTCTTTTCAAGGGAAGCGCCAGGCCTGAAACGTCATTTTGACGTCACGGTCCGCCACCGCCGTGACAGACGTGTCAACTATAACTCCGCCTTTAGTCTTCTCTTTGTCTTTCCATGTAGCACCAGAGTTCCTGTCTTCAGTCTTCGTAGCTTAAATCTGTACCATACTCATTCGTGTGGCCTGTCAGCAGTCACACACCATTTTTCTGTCGTTTAAATCAATCATTCGCCCATTACATGGACGTCTTTGTCCTTTGTCACACCTGAGGAAGAGCTTCTGAGTATATTCACAGTCTGTGACCATCCCTGCTGCTCTGTATGTGCCCTCACCTTTCCAGGCTGTGTGTCTCCTCTACTCGACCGACAGTCATCCAGTCTTTCAACATTGCACTGTATGTCAGTGAGTGAGTTTAAGTGTGTGTGTGTGTGTGTGTGTGTGTGTGTGTGTGTGTGTGTGTGTGTGTTACCATCAGCTGCAGGAAACCTGATCACAGCACTCATGCATAAAAGAGAAGAAGAGGGAGCAGTGGTGAGAAAGAGAAATGCAGAGTTGCAGTTCATATTTTTCCCCTGTGATGGGGAGAGGACTGCCTGGGCTTTTCAAATGTCTGATGTGATTAGGCAATGTTAAAGCTGCCGTAGTCACACAGGAGGAGCGGCAAAGAATGGACAGAGGGCAGATAAATGTTTTAGTTGGTGCCGTTGACATGCACGTGCAGATGTGTTTGTGTAGAGGATGGATTTAAAAAACAAACAAATCAAACTTCAGGTTTTTACCTGAACTGTCAAAACCTCTTGATGAATGTGGTATTTTTTCGGTGGCCATGGCATAAGATCAGTGTGCAGTTGACTAGTCATCATAACACGTTTGTGCTCTATAGCAGCTACTAGTGGGCAAACAGCAGCGGCCTCTGAAACTCAGCGTGTAGCATTGTACATACCATTACATTATGTCCCACCAGCTCTCTCTTGGAGTGCGTCTCTGACCATTACTCTGCTTTTTGCTCTCCCTTCCGCCGCCTCATCTCTGGCATTTCTTCTTTCAGGGTGTAGTAAATTAGAACGAGGGCCAGGCTTTAGTGCTCTGTCTGACTTCTCAGTCTCTGATGACACAGCATCCTCCTGTACTGGGCTGAGTGAAAAAGGGATGGGGTGGGGGTTGAATGTGCTCTCACTGCTATCCAGGCTGGTAGAAAGAAGGGAGGTGGAGTAAGGGAATTTTTTTTCTCTTTGCAGTGCAGCATATTGGTAAGGAAGTAGGATGACATTTTTTTCTTTTGTATTTTTTTTTTGCCAAACCCCAAAAAAATTTATCCTCATGTTTCCCTTGTGGGTGATCATTTTGGACCCTGCATTCAGTCTACAAGCTGTTAATGATAGAATATACTAATATACAGGTCACAGAGTATGTTTCCCATATGTGTTATTACCTTTGGCAACTCTTGATGTTACCTTTGATGAATATATTTTGAAAAAAAAAACTGAACATGATGCAAAACTCTGATCTATAAGAAAGAAGATAAGCCTGTTTTCCAGATAAATATATCAGAATAGTGGAAGATTAAAATTTTTATCACATAACACGTTACATATAATCACGTATGGGAAATCACATACTCCTCCTTTCAACACATATCTTTATACTCCTCAAAGGCTAAATCTGTATTTAGTTCCATGAAGGGTTTTTGGATGATGAAGAGAAGTACATCTTTCCTTCTCTATGATTTCCACCCTCGCTTAGATCTCATTGATCTCTTCCTTTCTCTATCCTCCCCACTTCTCCTCTTTCTCTGTTTCACTCTCTGCTGCATGCTTACCTATTCCTCCTCCTCCTCCTCTTCCTCCTCCTCCTCCTCCCTCCGTTTACCCATCTATCTCAGGTTTGGCTCTGTTCTCTCTGCAGCTCTTTGGCTTTCTGCTCTGCATCACTCCCCCACCATCCCCTCATCTCTCTCTCTCTCCGTCTCTCTTTGCTGCTGTCCCGTACCCCCGCAAGCCCGTCTCCATATCCTTGTTTAACCGTTCCTCCTACCCACCCAAACACACGGAAACACAAATACTCATCACTGCCCCTGCAGCTGCATTCTGCTACCTGATTCTTGCGTGTCCTTATTAAAGATCCTTAAAGATTTTATGGAGAACATTTCGACAGCTTTGCATCAGAGATGGCTTTGTCCAGTGAAGCCTAACCTGCTGATGTGTGTGTTGATATATGTGTGTATACATATGCATTCAGCTTCACAATATTCACGTGAATCAGTTTTAAAGCAATGTGTGTATGTGCTAAACATTCACGCTCTTTATGTACAAGATACTATTCATTGTTGGGTTCATTATATGTTTTTATTTTTGTAATATGCGCTTTGTTATAAATAAGACTTTTAATGATGTTGAAACCCTAGTCAGCGTCTCAGGCTGATTCACAGAATTTATGTAAAAAATTTGGAGAAGTGGCCCAAATGTATGATTAATCAGCCTTGGTCTCGTTTCTCCACTGCTTTAAGTGAGTCTGCTTGAAGACTTTAAGTAATCAGCAACATATGAGTGTTATAATGTTATAACATATGCTGGGATTTTCAGTGGTTGGATTTATGATTATTGCTTTTTACATGGATGACATGCTGGACATCGGAGTAGCAATAGATGCCCATTCTTATGTCATTCCTCCCCATTTTATTGTATGCCTTTGAAAAACTAACTTTTTTTTTATCATCCAATAATTTAAAAAGTTTTTAAATTTGCACACATGACTCACCTCTGATCATTTTGTTTAGCGCATGCTCATAAATTATATATATATATATATATATATATATATATATATATATATATATATATATATATATATATATATATTTATATATATATATAATTTTTTTTAATTCAATTTGTGTTGAGGAAATAGGCAATGCAAGCTTTAGTTGAGAGCAGTTATTCATTTAGTTTCTAAAGGGATCTGTGAGTTATCGATTATCGATTAATGTAGCAGATGATCAATTAAGGAGATTGCCTGACATTTGCATCCTTTGTAGTAATCATGCCAAGCTGCCAAGTTTGAATCAGCAGCACATTTTTCTGCCTGCTTGTCAACACTGTTCATTGAGAAACAGAAAACGCTTTCCATCTGAGTGTTGTCTTGATAAAGTCTTCTAACTTTAAGCATGTATTGAAACTTGAACTAAATAAATATAATATAGTTGGGTTTTTTTTCAGGATCCTTATTTATGGTAATATTCTCCTTGATTAGCCTATGGGACATATTTAGGTATGCTTAGCAAATATAAACTGCTAATGAGGTATTACTCACTTTCATCTGTAAACAGTATGCGCCTGATCAGCAAAACATTTCACTTGACCTTTGAGAAAGCTGTATCCTTTGGACATGACTAGAGATCCTGTGTTTTCCTGTTTATACTGTGCTCACTGAAAAGATGAAAAGGATGTTTTCATATCCCACTCCAGCAGTTAGTAATCCTCCAAAAGATCATTTGTGTTGCATTTGCCACAAATAAGCCTCTAATGGCCTTAAAATGGCTTGTGTATGACTTTGTACCCTTTTCCCTTGAGAGGGATTCTCAAGAAGTAGAAATTAAATTTTGCAAGGTTGTATGCATGTGGAAGTATCAGTAAGAAAATATGTATTTTATTGCTTTCCATATTAGAAACTTGCAATGTGATGCTAAAGTTAGCAAAGCTCTGAGACATTCTGTAGCTCTTGCTGTGAAACCAAACAGCAAATAATGATCTTGACAAAATGTATTTTGCAGGCAAAGGGTGCCAAGCAGCTTGGGTTGGTTGTCAAGCACCGCTGGTGTACAGAGAGACTCATCCCCTATGTGCAGGAATTGCAAAGGAGAGTAGGACTGAGATAAAATCATGTTTGAAAAAAACAAAACAAAACAAAAAAAACTTACCAGTAGGTGGTCATACCCCATCACTTTTGGGGTGTCTCCAGAATAAATGGTTGGAACAGGCTTTGTAAGTTGTGTAGTGGCATTGTTGGGTCCAATTTGCAAAGTAGTTGTCTGAAAAATTAAGATTGCAGACCTGTGTCCTCTCTGGTTTTTAATGAGACACAGCAGTGTTTCAATTTCTGTTGTAGTTTTAGCTTCTTTTGTTAAGACATGGAGGCTTGCATAATGTGATTTTGTGTTATCACAGCCATAAACAGAGCATGTCAGGCAGGCCTACCATCTTTGCACCAAGAGAAAAACATCAACTAGCTTCTCCATGTACCTTGGGCTAACTTCTCCCCTACCATGCACAACATTTTCTTTTAAAGCTGCAGTCTGCAACTCTTTTTCAAGCATAATGCCTGGAACTGTCCGGGGATTCTGAAAGTAGTACATTAAATACCCCAATACAAAAAAAAACGAGTTCTCTAGGTCCCCTATATGTCCCGCTAGGTCCCTCCAAAGCCAGCAGGTTTGTTTACAAAATTGCAGACCGGACCGGTAAAAGGTAACCAATCAGGTTTACGAGCTGGGCTCTGCTGCCTGTCAATCACCGATTGTGCACGCGCGATACAAGGTAGGCTCGTCCCCACGCTTATTTATCTGGACTATTGAACTTCATTACGGCTTGTCTACTTACTGTGTCTTCCATGATTGCAAATGACAGGTGAGTTGATGAATGAGGAGTCGTGTAAGCGCATCTGGTATGCACGTAGACGTGCACGAGTTCTCATGTGTTTTGAAGGGGCGGGACAGGAAGTTGAATAACTTTTTATTTTTCGGTTAAAAAATAAGCATTTCTTGCATTTTGCGACTACGGAGGTCACCGTTTTCAACTTCAAGCGTTCTGATAGATCATGTAAACTCTTAAAATGCCAAAAAGTAGGACTTTATGTATGACAACAACAAATCCTGCAGACTGCAGCTTTAATTGATCACTCAGCATAATAAGCTCCAACCATTAAGTAGTCTGAATTGGTTCCTCACATTTTCTATGAGCTCCTTGATCTCGCCTTTCTCAGACTTGAGGTCGTGCACCAGAGATTCAAAGTGGACATTTCAAACCATATTGCAGATAGCTGATGTTGCTCATGATATGTATAAAACAAACTAACAAAATAAAATCTTTGGGACATCTTGACAAAGTTAAAGGGACTTTATGTATTGCTGAAGCCTTACGGGGGAAAAGGAACAAGAAGAGATAGAGAGGCACCCTCGAATGCAGAAAAGACATTGAGACTGTGTTTAAACGATGCACGCCTACACTATAGCTATAGTGCACTATGTAGTAAGTCAGCCATTTTGTTGAGCTGTTGAAAAATTCAGCTGAAACTTTAATGCACTACAAAGTCATCATGCAGTACATCAAAGCTGTAGGCTACTCTACATTGGTCACAATAGACCAACATGCATTGTGCTCTGGAGGCAGGAGCTTACAGTGTGCTACCGCTAGCTACTGCTAAATGACGCTAACATTTGCAGCTTGTTGTTTTGTTTTTCTTACTTGTTAAGAATACCTTAAACAAATAGTCCTCCGACTCCTCAAACATGGAATGACTATATCTTTTTCTGCCTGAGACCAAAGATTTGAGAAATTATTAGTAATTTTTAGGGGGGTGCTAATCGCAACATATTGTCAACAGAAAGCAGCAACTTTGCGCCTCAGATTTGGTGTGCATCTATTCTTCCAGCATTTGTTTTTTGTACACGGTTGTGAAAATTTGGTGCATAATTATGAAGCACAACTGCGTTCAAGCAGTGTCTGAAATGCATCAGCAGCAGGCTCTTACTGCAGCACTTACTTGTAAGTCCTCTGTATTGTCAGCACTATAGCCTATAGTGGGTTGTGTGAGTGAAGACATCTTTTTCACTTTAATCAGATTTTTGGATTCTAGTTGTCTCAGAACACACTGAGTCACAGTTTCTGTTTATTGTTTCCTGGGAGGTTGGCCACCAGCTTGTGTACATTTACCCATTTCCTGGTGTCATATGTATAATTAACACTAAATACATCCATTTTAATAGAATACATCATACTTTATATTCTCCATATCAGTGGATTATTATTTGTAAGTGTTCTCGGTATAGTGATTACCAGTGTGATGAAAAAAACTGTCTTATTTGATAAGAACCTTTATTGATTATTTGATTTTGATAGAAGTGTGTGTCCTCTTTATATTTCCCACATTTTCCACATAACACGATGTGTTTATTGTAAATACTGGTAGCTGACATGGCCAGTGGTGTCAGAAGCATATGGGAGGGGTTGTGGTAAACGAGGAAAAGCACTCTAGCAATGTACACATTCATAACTCACCCGCACATTTTCCTTAAAAAAAAAACCTAGATTTGTAAATTGTCAGAATAAATTCCCGAGCTGCGCTGGGTGGATATTTAAAAAGAAACTGAAAAATCTTAGAGCAATGGTAACAAATACTGTCATGTATCTCAGTGGTCTGTTTGTTTGTAAATTATAATCATACGTCTCACTCTGACCCCACATTCCTTTTGTCCAAGACTGGGCACGAGCATCCACAGACCACACGGAAATGCACAAACAAGCAGACACTGCTGCCTCACCCCAGTGCCCATCCCCACTTGGCCCAGTGCAGTTTATGGATAGGGAGTGGTTGTTGAGAGCCTAGAGTCAGCAGATCTGCCCTGATCGATGACAACATTTGCAGTTCCTTTCCAGTAAGAGCTTTAAACTTGGGATGAAGACAATCATTTGGCTACAAAGAGAGTAGAGCTTCCCATGTCCCTGTCTGAGGAAGCTCACAGGTTTTGTCACAGTGTAAAGCCAGCCAGGACGGAGGTGTACTCCCGCTTCTTGGGTGACTGGTCACAGAAAAAGTGATGTCAGCAGAGTAAAGCACAGTCTCTGACTTTGTGTCCTTCTCTGTACATTTATATTTCCATCATACTGTTTTATGTTGTATTGTCTATAGTTCAACACACTAACATTTTTAACTACGGTCCTAAGCTACCTTATCATACAGGAAATATTTCAGTGACAACTCTCCTCAAATAGCTTTGTTCAAGTAGTTTTCAGTATCTGTAGCTAAAGGGAAACCAATTCACCAGTGCCATGTGACGTAAAAGTGAGCTAAGTCAGCTCCCTTTAAAAAAACAAAAAAAAAGACTTTCAGAACATCTATCACATGTTTGTGCCATACAGTTAGCTCTGTGATTTGTCTAACTCTCTTTTTTTTATCTGTCTCTCTTCTCTCCACAGACATTTATAGTCCTAAACAAAGGGAAAACGCTCTTCCGCTTCAGTGCCACGCCCTCCTTGTACATCATAAGCCCTTTTAATCTATTTAGGCGAATAGCTATTAAGATTTTGATACATTCATATCCTTTGAAGTGATTTATGATCGATGCTTTACTCTCAGTGACAACAGATGTTGTGGGTACCACCTCACTACATGGGACACAAGATTTCTTTGGCAGTTGTCTGGGAACGAATGAAAAAGAAGAAGCAATTTACTGCTGGTTCATGGTTGACTTCAAATTATATTATATAGAGATTTTATAATATTATATATTTTGTAATATAATATATTTATTAGTAAATACATGATTTGAGGCTTGAACCAAGTAACGGGATGCGTTCAGGTTCAACCTGAACACATCCTTATACAAACTAGGTGATGAAAATTTCACAGTTTCTGTACCTTTAATGTGACACTGCTACAGTTTGGACAATCATGCCTATTATATGTACTTTTGTGCAGCTCATCTCCTGCTTAATAAAATCAAAATTGACTTGCACTTAATTCATTCAATTTATTCTTTTTTTTTCTCATTTGTTTACTGTAAACTAGCCAAACGCTTGTGTCCCTTATTTTAAAGTGTTACAAATACTGCATTTGCCTAAACATCTTGAGCTCATTGTCAAGCTAGATTTTGTAAAAAAAAAAAAAAACTAAATTGCTATCTTCCCTCTGCCCTGCCCTCTTCTTTAAGGTTTGTATATGTCTGAGGTGTCATGGGTGAAACTGTTCAAACTTTCCTTAACTTTCGTGTTTTCACGTTATTCAGCATGATCATCATGTGTACCATTTTGACCAACTGTATATTCATGACATTTAGTGACCCCCCAGAATGGTCCAAACAAGTAGAGTAAGTACACATCCACATTTCTTCTTAGCATTAATTTTGTAATTGATACCTACTTCTGTTTTTAATCTGCTTTTTTCTCTTTTTTTAAGGTATACCTTCACGGGTATCTATACATTTGAGTCACTCACAAAAATCGTTGCTCGAGGTTTTGCTATTGATGGCTTCACCTTTCTCAGAGACCCATGGAACTGGCTCGACTTTATGGTCATTTCGATGGCGTAAGTACATAGACTAATTATTATTCGTTGAGGAAAGAAATGAACAATGACGGCTTTTAAATGAAAGGACTGTGGTTATCTGTAGACAGGAAGATAATCTGAGAGACCAACAATATTTTCAACGTTATTCTCAAGCTATATGAAAGTAGTTCACTCTAACATTTTTGGGAACTGTCTATAAGCTACTCTAGATACAAGAAAATAACAGGTAGATAAAAAAAAAATGACAACACAATTCTTTTATAGCAGAAATCCTGGCTGGTTTAGCATCTGCATTTAGAAGAGCTCATACCAGGACCCTGATATCCTGATGTGCACTAGCTCACTTTTATAGCCTCTGATACACATCAGCGGAGCAGTGCCATCATTAACTTACTTACAACGCCTGCAGCTCACTCATATCACAGTGAAAGAAGTCTGAGGCATATTCATTCAACTAGAAGATTTTGCAACCAAAAAAAATTTGCATTTTACATACTACGATTAACTTACATATTCATTGAATGTTTAATTTCATTTGAATCTTTCAATAAAAAAGTTGTTTCTGAGCCAGCTGGAGTAGGTTATAAAATGAATGTGATGGTGGTTATTTCATATGATGAACAAAGACCATTCTACATCTAAAAAAAGATAAACTGAATACCTGTGGAGAAATGAGAAAGAATCTGTGGGAACAAAATCTAGAAAAAATAAAAAACTCATTCTAGTCAACAAAAGTTGAAACACATTATCTCAGCTTTCCTCCACACTGAAGGAAATCTTTTGGAGTTGTTCAATTTATTTTTTTTTCTACTTTATGAGCATCGCAAACCAGCTAATGCTGAACTCCCCATTTGCAAAACATTTGATGCCTACACAACATCTATTGGAACTGCACTAACCTAACTCATTTTGATTTATATTAGTGCCTTTATTTATATAAAATCTCTGTGGATATGGACCATAGATTTCTTTCCTGCTTCCATTTGTAGGCTCGTAAACACTAGACTGAATTGCTCGTGTGTTTGACGGATATTAAACATGCTTCCGTTCACATTAATTGGCTATCCCAATACTTTTATTATTTGGAGCAGTCCCTGCAGAGCCTTCAATCCACATCAGTTCATCACACCATGTTGATAATGCTTGTTAAAATATTCTGCAACAATATTTTCTTCCTCTGATCGGGATGACTGCTGAGTAATTGTATCTGATCCACCTTGCAGGTATATAACAGAGTTTGTAAACCTAGGCAATGTGTCAGCTCTGCGTACGTTCAGGGTTCTGAGGGCTTTGAAAACAATTTCAGTTATTCCAGGTAAGACAGGTGTTTGTGTTTGCGGGCGGGCGATCCACTGGGGTTGATGTTAGGTGTGGTTTTGTTTCAGTCCCTCTCCTTCTCCTCTTCCACCTTCGTCTTCTTCTCACTGGTCGGACAGGTGTTCTCTCCCCCACCGTGGTGTCCCCTCCTGGTCTTCGGTGGTGGTGCTGGTGTCGTGCTCTTGCTCAAACATGCGCGTGTGTGTTGTTGTAGTGTGTGTTGTGTGTCATGGGGTTCTGTTTTGTGTGTCATCCTACCTTGTTTCAGATATATAACAGAGTTTGTGGACCTTGGGAATGTCTCGGCGCTGAGAACGTTCAGGGTTCTCCGAGCATTAAAAACAATATCTGTCATTCCAGGTGAGACTCCCATTTAAACATTAAGGCTGAGCTTACAATTATCTTCAAGCTTCCTTTATTTCTTTTGATTTCATTTTTCTCTTTTTAACAAACAGGATGTTTTTCTATTTTGTGTCATGACAATCAAAAATGGTAGCAATACATTTTTGATAGGCTTAGCAGTCTACTGGCAGTCTTCTGGTCACATGTACGGTATACAACAACTATCTGTGGTTACATTTTTCCCTGCAGTGAAGTAGAAATGAATGCCCCAAACTTTGGGGTAACTTAGAGGACGAGTTTAAGGTTATTAATTCTCGGAAGTAGACTTTTAGGACGTTAATATGAGTTCTTAAATAACAAAATGATTAGGAAAATAATGTTAGCCATCTATCATATTACTGCAAAAATATTTTGTGTTCATGCTTTGGCCCAAATTCCAGTGATGCTGCCTTTAGCATTTTTTTTTATTTTGTAAGACTGCCAAGCCTGATGTAATGATAGCTTGATGCTGCATGAAGTTTTGAGACACATTTTTAACTCTAAGAGTCTATTTCTTTTTCTTTTTTTCCCTCTTTTTTTAGAGTCCTAAAATTGATTAGATTTCTGATCCAGATGTTAGTTTTTTTCTTTTTTGGTTCCTTTATTGTTTTTAGACATTTCTCCATCATGGGTTTGAAAAAGAAACATATTAATGAATCAAAAGCACATCCAAGAAAAATTCTGTGCGGACCCTTTCGGCAGTTCGGTTGGATATTTATATCATCAGAGAGGCAACTACCACTTGTCTTGACTCGTTTCAAGTCGTTGGCTTATTTCAAGTCAACAACTTGAAACACAACGAAAGTCACAGTCTTCTCAATAAGGACAATGAGTCCTTCAACAACTCAATGGTGTCCGCACAGCCCTGATTGCTACATCTCTGATTGATTTTGTTATCACAGGGAAAATACAAAATGACAAAAACAGCAACAACAACAAAATAAAAATAAGCAAAAGAAAAACACTGAGACAGCTTTGATACACGGGGGAACTTTGACAATTTCTCCAAGAGAGCAGAAGAACAGACATGCCAAATACTCTTATAAAGTGTCTGGGCATCCATTTCATGTACTGTACTGTACGTGTGTTGATTTAATTCTTTTTTCCTAGGGAACACATAATAACACAAATGCATACATTTCTGTATTTTGTACATTAGATCCACTCAAAGAGCTCACCTGGTGTTGTTCATGTCAAACCCCTCCATAGGTGTAGCCACATTCTTCCTTCTGGAACAGTAGATATATTCTCCGCTGACAGGCTGCTGTTAACTAATCTTAATAGACCAAATATCATTCTGAAATATTTTGTTGAAAAAACACACAAAATGTTCAGTTTTAATCACAATACAACTTCTGCTTTTGCACTAACTAATCATTCATTCATTCTTTTCCCAATTTCACATGCAGTTTATGCAACACGGATACTTGATCAGGGTGAAAAATCAAAACCTCCCCTTTAGGGGTAGGAAAAGATCACGTTGTGGGCTAAATATATGTTGTGTGTGATATTCTTACTCAAAGCACAATATGAGTGAGTAGTGAAGCCCAGATCCTATCAGTGGGCACAGTAGTTAGCTACTGGTCCATACGTCTGACAAGACTATGCAGCGAAAACTCCAAAATAATGCTGATAAAAACAAAGCTGACTGAACTGCTTGTAAAATAATCACACAGACACCATTCATTTACTGTAATTCAGCACTTATCCGCACATCTTTATGTATTGTGCATACATATACACCTACACAACACACAGTGCAGTGCAGTAAGTTCATTGTCCAACATAAACTGCTCACTAGTCCAGTGGGTTAAACCGTCTCAAGGGCTCAGACGGCACCGTGAGAGTAGGACAGGGGGACGCCTGGGCTGGGGACTGTTCTTTTAATTCAAGCAAGGTCATCATCACTGTTTAGACGGGTGATGCTGACAAAGTCCTTTCCTTCAGCCTTGGCGTTTAAATGACCTGCATGCAACCTCTCATTGACTCCAAACTCCACCCCCCACAGGCTCCAAATCTCCCTTGCATGTCCTCTCTCTCTCTCTCTCTTCTTCACTTCTTGCTTCCCCGGCTAAGCCTGGCTCCGTCCACTGTTTGCTGTTTGTGGTGATGCTGTGTTGATTTGTGAGATGCAGCATAATTATCAGCAGAAGTTGTTCAGGGATGTTTCCATAGATGGACAGAAGAAGTGAAAGAAATAGTAAAAAAGGATTTAATTTCTCCTCTCCCTATACATCCTAAATGTAACTGTTGGGGTGACTGCTTTCCTTAAATGGAAAATGCTTTCAAAGATTATTTGTATTTCTTTAGATCTGCTTATTTACACGTATATACTTTATGTTAATCTGTAAAATACCAGTGAAGATGTCTCTTTCTGATGGAAACATCCCATATGGCTTTAATATTTGTTGTGGTGTTCTTTAAAAAAACTGAATTGAATTTCTGTATCTGTGACTCACCTTGATGCGCTATTTCAAAATCAGTGAGTGATTACTACAATATATTTCATATGCTACATAACCACAACTTTATTGCCTCTTGCCATAAATATCTCTTTTTGACAGTTACATTTTCTTCAAAGTACCATGAAATACATCAAGCTCACCAAAACTGAATATTCTGAGAAGACAGCAGACTAAGAACAGTTCTGTCTTTTTATAAAGGACCTGAAAAGTAACATGATACAGCTCGGATTAAATTACTTAGAATGATTTCATAGCTATAGTAAAATTATAGGTATGCACAGTTCTGCCAGATTTAGCTGTTTTTCGTGTGGATGGGGCTTGATCAGACTTGACTGACAATGGTTTGGCCAAATGAGCAATCTACCTATCAACAATCAAAAGGTTCAGATTCAGATTTGCAGATTTACCAAATACAATGAAGACATTTGACAAAACAATACTTATCCAAAATGCTCCCATGATTTTCACTTTGTTGTTGTGTTTTGCACATCGGGGCCACTGCAGTGCAGGGAGGGTACTGCATGTAAATTACAGTTTGGCGACTGAGCCCCACCCGCTTCAAACGAGAGTACAGACAGACCAACAAATCTCTCAAGTGAAAAAAAACAAACTTGTTTCAACATTGGCAGAAAACAATATGAAAGAAACTGGTTGATATAGGAGGCTTTCGTGGCATTTCAAATGCAGCTTCTGCATCTATAACTGTACAGCCATAATTTAGTTCTACCCTATTCATTATTAAAAACAATAGTGGGACTAAGCTTATCAGAGTGAGCATGGAAGGAATAATGGACGTCAACAGCCAAAAGATTAGCACAGAAAAAAAAACACCAAATATCTTTCACACCCCAATATGAACTCTCCTTTATATGCCCTGCTGTCATGCCACTCTGTAGCAATTTGTTATGTTCCTAATAAATAATATTGAAGTTTACATCTACATGATGATATGATAAGCAAGATTTAAAGTCAGGTTTATGTCTATCAGGGTGTAAAACTAATCAGTATGTATGATTGGATGACGCTGAAGCCATTATTCACATGTCTACAGCATTTATATTTTTGAAAGAGCTTGCACAGCATTGAGTCAAATGCAGATATTTAGCACGCAACAAGTATGACATTTTTTCAAGAGTGATTTGAGTCAATTCTGAAATTCCGCCATCAATCCAAAACCAGCTCTTACACAGGCAAAACGATGCCAGACATTTTATTTGTGTTTATCTGTGTATGTGTCTATGTGTGTGAATGTGGATGCCTGTGTGCGTGTGTATGTGAGTGTGTCTGTTTCCATGTATGTGCATTCATGCACATTTGTATGCACGTGTGTGTGCTATGTGTGTGTTAATTCGCAGGTCTGAAGACCATTGTAGGCGCTCTAATCCAATCGGTGAAGAAGCTGTCGGACGTGATGATCTTAACTGTCTTCTGTCTCAGCGTCTTCGCTCTGATTGGACTACAGCTCTTCATGGGGAACCTTCGGAATAAATGTGTATTCTGGCCAATCAATATGACTGCCCAGTACCTGGAAAATGGAACCAGGGGTTTCGACTGGGACAGATATATTATGAACGACTGTAAGTGAAACCTTTGGCATTTAATGAAACTAATGGCATGTGACATATCTGTTAATTCTTTGCACATAGAAATACTTTTTTGAAAAATGCTAAATCTTTCCACCTTGCCAATATGAAATATTAACAAAACATTAACTAATTCAAGTAACAGGTGCTGGCTAAGAATTGTCCTGTTTGTTTCTTTATTTTTTTTTGTATTTCATAGCTAATTTCTACTTCATCCCGGGGATGATAGATGCCCTTATATGTGGAAATAGTTCCGACTCTGGGTGAGTATCTCACCAAATGCCTGCTATATTTGAGTTATGCGAAGTTTTCAAGTCTTCTAATCCTCTGCTGCTAAAGTGTGTCCAAACACAAAACAAGTACATTATTCTGCAAACCTTCAGGACCTCAATGAACACCTGAGAAACAGATATTGGAGCAAGATCTTCTTGATCCCTTTTGCCAATCATTGAGTGCAGATTAATAAAAAAAATTTTTTTTAAATCTGATAATAAGCTAAACCGTAGTCAGACAATGCTACAGCCAGTGGTTTTAGATAATATTTGAGCAAATGAGCTTTCTCCGCATCTTTGCTCTCCACATGACTGTTTACTGGCATGCAGCCAGCTCATTGTGGTCTCTTGCTCACTTTCTCCCAATATGGCACTCTGCGAGTTGATGAGTAATGACCTTCCTCCTTTCCTCCATTGGTACAGACCTTAACACTGCTGTTTAGAATAGGTGCGAACTTATTTGACAGGGTTTTGTGATATCTGCTGGGTAATACCAAGCCTCTCAGCAGCAATGTTGACAAATTATTAAAAGTGAAACTATATGCATCATTACTTAAAAAGACGTGCCTAAAATCCTTGATGAAACGGAGATGCTTTTTCTAGCCAAGCACTTAACCTGTGTGCCATAGGGTACTTATATCGTGATTCCAGGCCTGGAACATGTCAGCAAGTGATGACCATGAGCATTTAATCACTTAGGCACGCCTAAAGTTCCTACATTTAATCTGGCGTATATTTAGGCCAAATATTTTTCAGATATTGAAAAAAAGACAGGAAACTGAAAGGAAAATGTCTGATGTTTTGTTATACATGCAAGAAATCATGTGTTATGATTAATAGATTAAATTATTTTTGAGTCTTGAATACAGTCTAAGCTGTGTAACAAAGCCATGATTCATGAGCAAGACTTGCTTACTCTTGACAAGGTCAATAATATATAATAAATTAATCATTTCAGTATCCTACTCCTACCAGTATACATGAAAACACTCGCTAAGAAATACCTCTTCTCCTGGTTAACTTATAGTTAACCATCTTAGTTTATAGTTTCATCTTAGTTGATGATGCCAATTGTGTTTAGTTTCAGTATAATATTAAAGGGTTTTTTGTATTGCTGTGTTTTCCTTCCAGACGATGTCCAGAGGGCTTTACTTGCATGAAAGCTGGAAGGAACCCCAACTATGGATACACCAGCTTTGACAGCTTTGGATGGGCTTTCCTCACCCTCTTTCGCCTCATGACACAAGACTTCTGGGAAAATCTCTATATGCTGGTAAAGCAGTCTTTTCCCTAATTCTTATTTCTCCACTCCTTGTCTAATTGATATATAAACAACCAGCAGAGACAAGATTGGCCTGTGAAGAAGCTACAGTCATTGCACCTTCTTTCACCCATGGTATATCCCTATATTAAAGCCTCCCCAGTCCTCTACAACTACCTACTCTGTAAGTAGTGCTAATAATTCATCATCTTTGTACCTGAATGAATCAGCAAAAGTGCCTCTCAGCTGCAGCCCCTCAGTTAAATTTGCCCTCTGAATAAAAGGGTGGGGAGGACAGCTGATCAGAAAGGCTGTTGCTAGGATTGTGCGACTTGCCAACAGGATTTTTTTTGTCTTTCAAGCTTAGAAAATATCTTAAGAATATCAGGATCCATAAAGGGGGTTGGATGTGTCACATTTGAAGAATGATAAAAAGCTTTTTAAAATCAACTTTCAGTCAGTCATCATTAAGCCTCTTCATTCTCACCCTAGCCTTCTTACTTTTTGTTACTTTTTTCAGACACAAGTGCATTCAATATATCTGTAATGCAAAACGTGTGTGTGTGTGTGTCTGTGTGTGCGCACATTAAAAAGGGTGGTGTGTGTCTGGAGGCTTTCCTGGAGAAAGCCTTCAATTGGATGTTGAAGCACTAGAAATACTGACCACATACACGTGGTACCTCCTACAAAATGAGAAAGTACTGATTAAAAAAACTCCTAGACCATAAACGGCATCTTAAGATGCATGTCACCTATATTTTGCCAGTTGGACAATCTATTGATTTAAAAAAGATTTCCTTGCATGTCAAATTTCTGGTAGCTTATATATTTTTTTTATGTGTTTTTATCACAGACTCTTCGTGCTGCAGGGAAAACCTACATGGTGTTCTTTGTGCTGGTAATCTTTGTGGGCTCCTTCTACCTGGTGAATCTCATCTTGGCTGTGGTGGCCATGGCTTATGAGGAACAGAACCAGGCCACAATGGAGGAGGCGGAGCAAAAAGAGGCAGAATTCAAGGCTATGCTGGAACAGCTCAAAAGGCAACAGGAGGAGACACAGGTCCGTATCAGTCTTTCTCTCATACGTAAACTCCTTTACCTGTTTTACATGTCTTATACTGATCATGTGTAATTGTTTTTTTCCTCTCAGGCTGCTGCCATAGCAACATCTGCAGCTTCAGTGTCAGAGGCTGCATTAGAGGATGAAGGAGGGGGACACTTGTCTCGCAGTTCCTCTGAGGTCTCCAAGCTGAGCTCCAAGAGTGCCAAAGAGCGCCGCAATCGCAAGAAGAAATGGCGCCAGAAAGAGCAGGAGAAAGAGAAAGGAGACAGTGAGAAGGTAGTTAAGTCTGAGTCAGATGACGGCAGCAAGAGAAGCACCATTCGTTTCCCAGGAAGTCGACTTGGGAGAAAGACGTCTATCATGAACCAGGTACAGTTAGTAGAAAAACTATATATTTCCTTGCATCAGCTTCTGCAAGATGATGTGTTTGATAGATTTCGACAAGGGAACTATATGCTCATAGCTGTTGAGGAAATGAGGGCTTGTCCCAAACATCACAAGCTCAAGCTACAAAGAATCTGACTCCTTGCACCAGTCTTGCAGTCATTTGACTGAATGGGTACGCTTACATACTGCCTGGACGAGGTGTTTAACTGACCCAGAAACTTTCCTTCTTCACTGCAGCCCTCTTCAATTCAGATTTCAGATGAAGTATTATTGAAAGAAAAGATCGTCATCAAAACTAAATGCACTTAGTGGAAAGAAATTACCTCCATGAATGTTACACTAATAAATATGGCATTTTAAAGATCTTATTACTCATTTAATCATTTACTCTGGTGGCTGATTCATATGAAGCTAGTTGTAACTATGTTATATGGGCTGCACCTGCATATTCCTCCTTTTTTGACTTGACTGACTTGGGATGGTTGGTACAACACAAGCAAATTGTGAAATAAACAATGCAGAAAAGATGGGAGATGTATCAGATCCCCAGAGCTGCCTTTAAATACCTTTATTTTTTCAAATGATTTTATATTGTTATTAACCAGAGTGTTTCCGATAGAAATACAGTAAATCATTGCATAAGAGAGGGTGGAACTCAAACTAACCATCAAACATATCATGCTGTTTACACTGACACAAACGCTGTAATCACAGGAGAGGATCCTCCTCCAATGATGCGCAGTACTCACATGAATTCCACCACCGGCTTCCACCACAATCTTCATTGTACCTGGTTGATGTTCACACAGTTGATCATGCTATTCTTGTTAACTGGACTCTGCTTTCTTCCTCCAGAGTTTGTGTTTTGATCTCCATCACTCAGATTGGGTTTTCTAACTCATTCTGTCCTTGTTTGCGTCTCTCTGTGAATAAATGTCATCGGTAAACAGTCAGCTTTCCAATGTACAGAACCACCTTGAGGCTCTTCTGGCCATGTCAGTCAGGATGCTGACTGTGTTGTTTGTTCCAAATAAAGAGCAAGCTTAATTTTGAGATGCCTTGTACTGCCCTCTCTTCTCTGATCAGTCTGTTGTAGTTTGCTTATTCTCAAAGATTTTATTCAACTGGGCTTTCCTTATGAGTTTCAGCTCCAATAAGATGATTGGTTACTTAAAGTCTCCATGAATTTAAGTAGAATATTCAATCATATTCAAATTCACACTATTCTGTGAGTATATTCAACTTATACACCAGTGTCTCGATCAACGATAACAAGAACAAAGTAAATATGTAGGTGTTTTATTTTTAGGTGATTTCCTGTAAAATGTTCCAAAAATACTGATGACTCATTCTGCACTCAGGGGTGTATATCGACTCTATGTGTGATGAAAGGCTTGTTGTTTTGAATGTTGAAAAAAAAATGAAAATTTCTGTTCAATTAGTTTATTCCTATGGAATATTGTTGCAATCTTGGTATCTGTATACAGCCAAAAAGCCAAATATACTGTCTGGTATAAAATTTTACTTCTGGACAAGCAGGACAGCGTATTTTGATTCTTGTGTTTTTATGTTTGGGCTTTTATCCAAACTGCTTTTTTCTTTACTAATTTCTTTTGTCTCTTCTTGGTTTATGTATCCCACCAATTGATTCTATCAGCTATCATAACTGATTAACTCCTGCTGTTTTTGGTAAACCCTTAATTCTCTTTCTCCTCATATATTTCTCCTTCTTCAGTCACTGCTTAGCATCCCTGGCTCACCCTTCATGTCGCGCCACAACAGCCGCAGCAGCATCTTCAGCTTCAAAGGCCGCTCCAAAGACATGGGCTCGGAGAACGAGTTTGCAGACGACGAGCACAGTACAGTGGAGGAGAGCGAAGACCGCCGAGGCTCCCTGTTTATACCTTATCGTCGAAACAGCTACAGTGGCTACAGTCAAGGCTCATCACGGATTCATCCGCTGGCACCTCACTCTGGAGGGAAGAGGAACAGCACAGTGGACTGCAACGGCGTAGTGTCTCTCATCGGTCCTGGGCCCGGCAGACGGCTTCTGCCTGAGGTGAAAATAGATAAGGCAGCCACTGATGACAGTGTAAGGACGTCCATGGGACACCAATACAGTTTAGGCATGATAGTGATGGTGGTGGCCCTGGTCTCTGCAGCTCCTCCTTTACAGCCTCTTCCCCTTGGCTCTTGTTCCTCTTTTCTCTAAACTCAGTCACTCTCTTTTACTTCCCTGAATATCTAGACTCTGTTTGAAAACTTCTCTTTACTTCCACATACACTTAATAATAATCTAATAACCTTCTTCCCTCACTTCTTCTATCTTTAACAACTCCAAAAGACCCTAACAATCTAGAACAATATCCACAAAATAACTGTTACAAACATAATGATTATTTTGTGAAGATCATTCTCTCTTGGTTGCCACTAGACTTTGCTCTAAACCCTCACTGTCATTCATATAGAAACCAAACTATTTAAACAGTTTAAAACCTGCGTACCTTTACTTTTACTTCGACATCTGGACTGATTCTGTTTTCTATCCCAATTTACAGCTTCGCATTTCTTTTTCTTTCTTTTTCTTTCCTTCATCTACACTCTCTTTCTGCTGCTGTTGTTCTCCTTCCTGTCTTTATTTACCCTCTGCTCTTAACCCTGGATGGTGCAAAAACAAACCTGGACCTTTTTTTTCCTGTAACAAAATTTCTCACAATTCTATCTAGCATGGTAGACCTCTCTTTTATTCTCAACCAGTTGATCTGCTTTTGCCTTTTCGCCTCTCCCTAAATATAGCATGGTGTAGCAGCAGATGATGCCTCAAATTTCCCTATGTTGACATGACATGCATGCCTCTGCATGCAGTTTAATCTTGCGATGGTTTTCCACAGTACATGTTGAAGGATTTAGAAATTGTTTTGTAAATTCTCAAATAAATACTGCTATTTTAATGAATTTAGTTTTAGGAGATATTATGAATAAAGATGTTTTTCTGATGATAGTTTGTTTCACATAAAGATACCTAGTTCTCTCTTCTGTTAAATTAAGAGAATTTACTGGATGAATTTGTTATACGGTATACGATATATTGCAGGAAATGCTTCAAGTGAGCAAATTAGATGATCTATTAGAAGTGTTCAGTGTAATTTGCAGATTTAGTGTAAAGGAATGTGTCAGTCATTTATTTTGTTTTCCGAGCAGAAAATGGATTTAAGATTTTTTTGGAGCATTCGTTTTAAAGTGCGTTTGAGGATCTGTTCCCTAGTATCTCAGAGTGACATCTTATGTTTCTTTGAGGACAGACCACAGACGTGGAGATTAAGAAGAAACACTCCGGCTCTCTCATGGTATCTGTGGATCAGCTCAACTCCTCCTTCAAAGGAAAGGACCGTGCTAATAGTCAGATGAGCGTGGTCACTAACACACTGTTAGAGGGTACGTCTTGTTCACATGTTTTCCCTTTCCCTTGTGAAAATGGTATAATCCTTGGCCATTAAATGTTCAATGAACAGTATCTCTATAAATGTGTACATTAAATATAGTGGGAATAGCTTGTGGGCTAGTGCTGTCTCGCAAATGCTGTATGAGTTTGGATTTTATTTACACATAACTGAAAAATTATTACAACCATGTTTGCTCTATATCTTTATTTATAGTTAGGGTTAAACGTCACTCTTTTGTCTTTTTCATGTCTTTTGTAGAGTTGGAAGAGTCTCAGAGGAAGTGTCCTCCCTGCTGGTACAAGTTTGCTAACATATTCCTCATCTGGGAGTGCTTCCCCCTGTGGCTCAAGATCAAGCACATAGTCTACTTGATTGTCATGGACCCATTTGTTGACCTGGCCATCACCATCTGCATTGTGCTCAACACCCTTTTCATGGCTATGGAGCACTACCCCATGACAGAGGAATTTGAAGGCGTCCTGTCTGTTGGCAACCTGGTGAGAAACTGTTATACCCTTTTTTGGCTTTCATGCGCTACTACTGTTTACTTTTGTATTTTTTGTTCCTGCATGAACCCCATTATCCCCCCAGGAGTAACAGAGGCATTGCAGATTTTGCTAACGTAACCTTAAAGCAATTCATCAATGCATCATTTAATACGTGCACTTAAGAGCTCACGCGCTGACCATATACAGTTATCAGATGGGGTCTCATTAAAGATTTATTTGCATTTTAATGTCGCCATCTATCCTGCTCCCCTGTCTCTCATCACTTCCACTTAGATCACTTATCCTTTGTCTATTGCATCCCGATTCCCAAAACTTTGCTGAACTGTCTGATTGACCTGTCAAAGTCTTTCTCACTTACAGTATAGGTATACCTCCATACACAGACATGTATGGGGCTGTTCAGGAATGCGTTGGCAGGGTATATATGAATCTCATCTGTAGCAGACATTTTTAATTTGTCAGTGCTCTGACCTTGCTTTCAAATATCATTGTAGCACAGCTGTCTGAGTGCAGTGCGATTGGCTCTGTGTCAGCACTAAGACAGGAAATGAGGTCATTGGCACTGTTATGCCGTCCAGAGTGAAACAGGAATTTAACTCAGTCTACGTAGAATGTTGGATGGTGCAGTGTGAATCATTGGGTGTCCTCTGCAGCACTGACTGAACACTTGATTAGCTGTTTGGTTAATGGTAGGGAAAAGGCTCAGAAATACAAAGCACTTTATAGTAAATTGAAAATAGTACAAAGATGGCATATCAGTGGAAGTTTTGTAACTCTTAAAATACTGTATATATTTTTTTTTATTTGATACCAGCATCACTATTTCAGAAAGCTGGGACAGGAGCAACAAAAGACAGCAAAAATCAAACAGAAAAGAAAAAATGGTGGAGCTGCTCACAACTAATTAGGTTAACTGTCATGTTTGAAAAGAGCCCGCCAGAGAGGCTAAGTATTTTACAGTAAAGATGGGGAGCGGTTCACTATTCTGTAAAAGGCTTCATGGGCAGCAATTGCAATGATTTTAGAAAACTTTTTTTTTTCAGTGGAAAAAAACAATCCTGGCATAAACTTTCAGAGAATCCAGATAAATCTCGGTACACGAGATAAGAAGTTTTATCAATTATCAGATGGGGGTGCACAAGGCATGAAGAACTTGTACATCTTTGAAGACACTATTGATGGGGAATGATAAGGAGCATTTTCTGCCATTAGGAAAAGGTCTTTCTTATTTCAGCAAGACAACACCAAACCACATTTTGCACGTATCACAACAGAATTACTCTCTAATGATAGCGTCTATGTGCTAAACTGACCTGTCTGCAGTGAAGACCTGGCACCCACTGAAAAGATTAGGTAAATCATGAAAAGAAAAGCATGACAGAAGATGCCCTGACCTGTTGAGCAACTTAAGTTCTGTATCGGGCAATAATGAAAAAAACAAACAAAAGAAAGCCTTTTTACAGAACTAAATGGAGTCACCGGTAGTCCCACCAAATCCCTGTAAAATCCCATTAGTTTACATTAGCTTCATTTGATTTTGTAAATCAAAAATGATCAAGTGACTGCAGTCTAGACCCATTTTAAACTTTGTTTTATTCTGCATGTATCTACAGGTTTTCACCGGCATCTTTGCTGGGGAGATGTTTGCCAAGCTGGTTGCCATGGATCCCTACTACTACTTCCAAGAAGGCTGGAACTGCTTTGATGGTTTCATTGTGACCCTGAGTTTGGTTGAGCTGGGATTGGCTGATGTGGAGGGTCTTTCAGTTCTCAGGTCTTTCCGATTGGTGAGTGGAAAAGAGGCAAAAGAGGAAAAGAGGAAGAGACATGTGCTGGCAATGTCTCAGCATATATTATTCATATGAGATGAACGTGTCAGTCGTAATCAAATTTATTTCACCCAGTTTAGCTGAGTTTAAGCCTTGATGCAGTTTTGTAAATAATAAACCATTATTACAATGTTTTTTAAATGCAAAATCGAAAATCGTCGTGTTTTCTGTTTTCCTTGTAGTTAAGAGTGTTCAAACTCGCCAAATCATGGCCCACCCTCAACATGCTGATCAAGATCATTGGCAACTCAGTAGGAGCTCTGGGTAACTTGACCCTGGTGTTGGCCATCATTGTATTCATCTTTGCCGTGGTGGGCATGCAGCTGTTTGGCAAAAGCTACAAGGACTGCGTGTGTAAGATTGCACTAGACTGTGAGCTGCCACGCTGGCACATGCACGACTTCTTTCACTCCTTCCTGATTGTGTTCAGAGTGTTGTGCGGGGAGTGGATTGAAACCATGTGGGACTGTATGGAGGTGGCGGGGCAGGGTATGTGCCTAATTGTCTTCATGATGGTCATGGTCATTGGAAACCTTGTGGTAAGAAATGATACATATTATATAGTGTACATGCTACAAAGATATAGTAGCTTCGATGAATTGTGGGTGCAAGGGTTTCAGATTTTGTGATGTTTTTTCTTGAGGTTCTGAACTTGTTCCTGGCCCTGCTGCTGAGCTCATTCAGTGCAGACAACCTTGCTGCCACAGATGATGATGGTGAGCCCAACAACCTCCAGCTTGCTGTTGCACGCATTAAGATAGGGATTGCGTGGTTTAAGGTCAACTCCCGGCTCTTTATAGCCACAGTGCTCAAAAAGGTACCTCATGATATTATACATATATAAATGAGTAGCTCATGATTGTTTGACTTGACTGTTGTCAGATGAATGTGTGTCTGTCAGACAGCTCGATGATGGTATTCATGTTTTCTAATTGAGTCTTTCTTCATCCTATTTTGCCACTCCGACTAGCAGCCAATAGAGGATGAACAGAAGCCTCTGGATGAAATGTATGAGAAGAAGCTCAACTGCATTGCAAACCACACAGTGGACATCAACCGTGAGCTGGACTATCCTAAAAATGGCAACGGCACCACCAGCGGCATTGGAAGCAGTGTGGGAAAGTACATGATTGATGAGGACTACATGTCCTTCATCCACAACCCCAACCTCACTGTGTGTGTTCCTATTGCTGTTGGCGAGTCGGACTTTGAAAACCTTAATACAGAGGACTTCAGCAGTGAATCGGATGTGGAAAACAGTAAAGATGTGAGTAGAAAGGATTTCTGAGAGTGTCAGAATGGCATCAGTGCTGTGCTTTGCTGATCGTTTGAGTGAAGTGTAGCCCACCAGAGAGGAACAATGTTGCGCTTTTACTTTGAAAACCTGGGGCCAATTCAGGCATTGCTGTGGTAATGTCTGTGTTTATTAACTTAATTACAAATTAAGTTATTTTCAGTACATACAGTACATGCTTATCAAAAACTTGACATCATCAAATGATATAAGGGAAACAAAACTAGTCTAAGCTGCCACATAGAAAACATTTAGCTTACCTGACATTTCAGAACATCCATTTAGACAGGAGCACTGTAACACGGATGCTGAGTGCTGAGCATGCAGACAAAGACAGTAAGCGGACAGAGACGAGTCCGACAAAGCGACAGAAAGAGAAACGTTGTCTACTGTTCATTATCAATGTAGGAGAAGGACAAGCCAGATCCTAAGCTTGTAAAGACGTACGATACGCAGGTCACCTTGACCTCGTTTGTTGTAAGCAGACAGAGAATAAAACAGCTGCATCACTACTGTATCTGCACCAGGTTCAAATTCCATAGGGCTCCCTCAACCGACCACACAACCACCTTCTCTGCACCACATCCAACCAGAGGGCACACTGCAGGGAGAAAATGCACAGAGAGCTGCTAACAACCAGTCAGAAAAACAGGGATCCAACTGGCTGTTTAAGAAAAGATAGTAAGATGAAGAATGCGTTCCTTTTGTGACGGTTTGATTTCATATAGTGCAATATCGTTCTCTTGCCTGTGTGGGCATACTTTACCAGAATAAGGTTTCTGTCATGCTGGTTTTTCAATAGTTTCTCCTGCATCTGCTTTGTTCCTGTCTAAATATGATATGATTTATTTATAAAGCTGAGCTTCACTAAGCTGTGGCGTTAAGATTCAAGAGCAAGAGCCTTCATTCTTGATACAACTTATTGTAGCGCTGATGGAAATTAGGTATAGATGTTTACGCTGTAGAACTGGGCTTTGGATTGGGCTGCAGTTGACATAAATTCATTTTTCACGTGACTCTTTCTTAGTTTTCTGGTTTAGTGTTGGGTGTATACCTTGGTGGAGTCAAACAACTTGAAAATGACACTTTGTCCTTTTGGATAAACGTTATCCATCATTATAATTAATCAACTGAATATCAAGTGAAGCAATTGATCTAAGTTGTTTTAACCATACTTTACCATAGTTCACTCTCTCATAAGAAATAGAAGAATCCTTTATGACTGAGGAATCTATAGGATAGCAATGGCCATCATTAACAGTGTAATCAATTACTGGTCAGATTTACTGTTATTCTTTTCATGGTACTTTCTTAATAACGCTGCAGAAAACATCTTGGCGGAAGGAAAAACAGCTATTATACATGGCTGCAACATGTATACCTCTTGCACTAAATCATGGCATGCATTTAAACCCACAGGGGCATTAGAGTAATGGCTGTGTGCCGCATACATACTATACTGTATGCCTTCAGCATCTAACATCCAAAGAGCAATTCAGAGGTTGATTGTGGTCCTTTTTGTCCTAGCTGGATGACACCAGTTCGTCTGAGGGCAGCACAATTGACATCAAGCCTGATGTGGAGGAAGTGGCAGTGGTTGAAGTTGTGGAGGAATACCTTGACCCAGATGCCTGCTGGACTGATGGTACATGGTGACAATTATCTTACTTTGTAGTTAATACTGTAAGAACTGAGAAGATGAGCAGATGTCAGCTACTACCAACATGGTATATCCTATATCGTGTCTTTGCTGCGAGTCACAATACATCTGCTTCAGCAGTAATGCTTTTATTTGTCATGCAGAATGTATAGCCAAATACAAGTGCTGTGATGTCCCCATCACTCACGGCTGGGGAAAACACTGGTGGTTTCTGAGGAAGACCTGCTACCTGATCGTAGAACACACCTGGTTTGAAACCCTCATCATCTTTATGATCCTGCTCAGTAGTGGAGCCCTGGTAAACGCACAAGAAAACAGAAACTCACACACAGACACACACACACACACACACACACACACACACAAGAGTGCCTGTTTCATTCACTCATTATTATAATGAAGCTCATCAAAGCAGACTTGGGTTTACACCATTATGACCTTTGTAAGCAAAATCATGTTAGCAGCAGTCGGTAAAATACATAAAGAGAAAATGTAAAAAAATGTAAAAAGATGCAGGCGGACATTCATTTAGTGAAGGTAAACTTTTTCTAAGGAAGTGGGCAGGCAACAGCATCTTCTGCAGTTATTCTGCAGCTGCGCTTGATATTATTGTTGCTAATGGACAGCAAAGTGCTGTAATGCACCAACCTTTCAACCAGAGGAAATCCAGCTTAGGTTTGCAGCTTTCTATAGAGAAAAGGCCTGTGGCCAAATGTAAACACTTATGTGCTGAAGAATGGATATGGAGGATATGGAGGGAGCTGTCAGTCGTCTTTTTTCTGCCATCAACTACTTCTTCTTTAACTATGTACAGAACACATTTTCAAAGATAAACAGGCATACTAGCCACTTTGCATAATTCAACACAAGTAAATGGGATATAGGAGGAGATCCAAAAGTGTGGCACCTTTCTTTCAAAAATTCATTTCTTGCTTTCTTGGTTGCTATAGATTCAACACAATTTTCATAAGTTTTATGCAAGTAAAGAATTAAGTGTAGTGAGGCATATATCATAGTTTAATTACTGTCCCCTGTATGTTTCATGCCTCTTCACTACTCTTTAGGCCTTTGAGGATGTTTACATTGAACAGAGGAAGACTGTCAAAATCATTCTGGAGTATGCGGATCGGGTTTTCACCTATATCTTCATCCTGGAGATGTTGCTAAAATGGGTGGCTTATGGCTTCGTCAAGTACTTCACGAATGCCTGGTGCTGGTTAGACTTCTTCATCGTGGATGTAAGTATACGTGCATTCTGTTGTTCACATACAAATAATGTGTTTTAAGACCACAGCATCAAAAGCAATACACGGATTTTGCAGAAAGCCTTACAAGTCCATTGCAACATCAAGCAAGACTGAGCAGTAACATTTCCAGAGCATATGGAAGAAATATTCTTTTGTTGTAAGCAGATATGCTGTAACATTGAATCTAACAGAAACACAAAATATACACTTTGTTTTTTGAGTTCTAGGTTTCTTGTGTTATCGGATATTTGTCACTCAGTTTTCAGCATGTCATATGAAACATTCAAAAATGTGTTAAATAAAGGGGCTCATTTCATGACAATAACATCAATAATGAAATTTGATCAAAAAATGGGCCATGGCATCAACTCTCCAGAGTAACTGATCTATTATGAATGGGGTAAAATGAATTAATTTTTTGTCTGTCTCTTTTTTGCAGACGTTGATCAAATCAGTCAGGGTCAGTCAGGGATAGACTCTCATCTATCCCTTGATCTAAAAGCTGGAGTACAATACAGTTCTCATCGGGTCATGGCCTAAGAAACATTTCCTATTTTCAGTCGGCATTTTGTAGAAACGCCAGCAGCCATAGGAATTTAGATTTTACGTGACATGAATGGTAAATACATACAAGGAATGCTTCCTCACACTGCTCCATATCAGTGCCATGGCTTAGATACACTACAGCATCGCAGACAAAGTTAATATCTTTAAATCCTAGTATATTTCCAAGTTCCTGCAGTTTTTTTCCCCACTTGAGAATTACTGTAGCTCACATAAGATATGTTGTTTTCTGTCATTTGTGCATGATGTTTTTCTGACTTGATTTTTTCCCCTGTACCTTTATTTGAAAAGGGAGAATTGAGGAAGTGATACTTTTGTGGCTCACGTGTTGTTTAACAGTGTTCTTAACTGTTGTGGTGTTGTCATGCAGTGAAGAAGAAGTTTATGGAAAATATGTTGTGGCTTTAGAGATCACCTGTTCTGAGAAAAACTATTGTATTCTACCACTGAATTGCTGAATGAGGGATAGTCGATAACAAATCAAGTCCTCTCTACTATAAAGCTTTGTGAATGACCTTTACACATGTCTGATTTTTCTTGACAAACTACCTGTTTAGTTTAAAAATTATTTAAAAAATCATTTGAATCACTTCTTTGGACATTTTCTAAAATGTATTCATTCTCTTCTCAGAAGAATGAGCCTCTCTGTCTGTATTTGTGTCTGTTTGTTTGTCCGTTCATTGCTTTTCTTGCCAATCTAATGCCCTTTATAATTGGTGGCTAAATATTTTTTTATAACTGCAGTTCTATCCTTTTATACTTTCACAATAGTGAGAGGTACACTATCAGACAAGTCAATTTCAGTCAAACAAAAAGACGCCCTGATAGCCACTCTAAGCCCACTGAAACCTCCCATAAAAGCCTTGTACAGGATCATGATATACAGTTAACTACTGCTGGCCCAAAATCCTCCAAGTTAGGCTGCTTTAAAAAAAAAAAAGCCCTGCTTTTCAGGGCTGTCTTATCAGCAAATCCTTCATTGCATGAGTGGTTTAACTCTATGGCACCCTCATTCTTTGATGAGAATCCACACATCTGCAGACTTTCTTGAAGGAGTTGCCCATAGTTCACAGTGAAGTTGTCAATAATAATAATTAAACGTTGTTGTTCTGACCCCCCCAAAATATTCTCAAAACAAACGGTTTACCTGTATGTGACAGTCTTCAGCTTCTAGCTGTTCTAGTTACTTAATGCTTTAGTTTTCATGCTTTAGTTTTTGGGGGTTTCTCTGTCAGATTAAAACAACTTTCTTTTCACTAGAAAAAAAAGAATAAAATCAAACGTTTGAGGTAGAAAATGAAAGAAGTTGAACTGGAACAGAACAGTCATGGATTCAAATTATCGCCTCTCAATATGTTACTGTCCTCATTTATCGAGGTCTACGTCCTACAATATAGATAGTTATAAATTCTAATAGAAAAAACAGATTCTTCAATTAACGTGTTCCTGATTCTCCTACATGAACTCTCAGGTCAATGAAAATCTTAGTTTATTATTCATCCTCTACCCTAATACTGACCTATACTCTCTCTCACAGCAGGTGCCTATAACTGTGTCTCTCTTTAAGTTAAGAGAGACATTGTGCAGCTGTCGAGAGGGACTGAGAGGTCGGTGTGTGGGGGTCCAGGGTAAGGTTTGTGTGCTGTGGTGGGGCTCCTACTTTCACAGGTTATCCTCTCTTCTAACCCTGAAAGTTGTCCTCAACCCCCTGGGTTTTCTCTCCCTCTTTAAGTAAAACGCCCTCTGGTGTGGAAGCTGTACTGTTTCGTACTGTGTACTGTGTGTATATTATTGTGTCACATTGATTTAGTGTTTGTGAACACATCTCTCCTCTAATTTATCCCTTCGTTTGACTCTCTTCTCTTCCTCTCACTGTGTCAACCACAAGTTTCTTTCCAGGTGTGCTCACCGTGCTGTTAAGCTGGTTATCACGCTAGACTGGCTTGCCAAACTAAACCAAACGCAAACAAGGGCAAACACATTTTAAAAACAGGGTGCACTTTATTGACCTCTGTATTCTGTAATAACCTTGTTTAACCTTTATGTTATAGAAATATTCTTACACATAAAACTTTTTTGTACTTATCTAAATGTAATCATTCAGCCATCCTTACAGCTGACATAGGGTCCGCCTTTCTCTCTATATCCCCTCTAACTGTGTGGGCTCTTTCTTTCTTTGCTTCTGTCTTTCCTTCTCCCTCTGTCCCTATCTGTCTAGGTGTCTATAGTCAGCCTTATAGCTAATGCTTTGGGCTACTCCGATCTAGGGCCGATTAAATCTCTCAGGACACTGAGAGCCTTGAGACCCCTCAGGGCCCTGTCACGTTTTGAAGGGATGAGGGTAAGACCTAAGACACCAGACAGCTGGTCTTTTTGCATGCCAAGTAAATAAAAGCATTCACGCATGCAAGAGATGGCAGAATAAAAAAAATCTTTAATATCTCTCTGAAGGCTGGGGGGGAATTTTTCTAGTAGCCCCTTTAATCAGTGAGAAGCTTTTTTGCATGGACGCAGATCATCTCAGATGGTCGAAATGCATCTGATTTGATTTATCATATTTCATTTCATATATGATAAATTTAGCGTTATGTTAAGGCTACTAGGAATGACTTATCCATGAAGAATATTACCCAAAACAAGAGTCTAACCACTCTCTCTACCTGAATGATGCAGCACATTTCAATAAAAACTCAGCTCTGTTCAGTGCCAGCTGAGAAACAACCAGAGGATGGTATGAACTGTCACACCAAAGTATTTCAACGGGAACCACAGGACAGGGTTATTATTGACTGAAATGCAATCTGTGCAAGGCGACCACTATCTGTTTGAGTGTTTCTGAGGTGCAGAGTGCCCCTGCTGTCACATGAGGGACAAATGAACAGATATGGAAATCTGTGCACATGGTCACTAAAAAGCTTTGTTCACATTAATTTAACTGTGTGCACACAGTTTAGCAGTGTGCGTAGAAATTCCACAAAAATCCTTCTGATACTAGGTGACCCCTGGAGGATTCGGCACTGAGTTTTGCCTGAAAAAGCTGAGAAATTTATTTTCCCACAATGATAAGACAGTTCACTTCTGAGTGTCACTTAAAACGTGTGATGGGTCGGATCAGCCTCTGGTTGTTGTAGGGCAGAAAAAAAAGGAAAAAAAAATCTTGTTCGTCTCTAGGCTCAGCATCTTCTGAATTTTGCTCTGCCTCCAGTGTCCTGTTATCTGATCTCACCACAGTTTGGCTTTGGCGTTGTCACACTGGAAGATCAACAAACTTCTGGTTGCATAACCCCCTCCCCTGCCATCCTTGCTCATCACTCCTCAGTGATTCTCATCACCATGATTTTTATTAACACAGTTTTGCAGTAATGTTAACTTATCGCATAGGTGCATTGTCTCTATACTATGATATTAGGTAGAACGCCAAGAACAACAAAGAATTTCTACATTTGATGTTTGTCTACATGGTTTTGGTTTATTTGGCTTTCTGTTTCCATAGCACCTCTGTTTGTGGAAATGCACATTCATTTAGTCTCCTCCCATTAAAGGCCCAGTAAATGCTCATTTCCTTTTTCTAATTTGTAGTGGATATTTTTTTTTATTATTAAATCAGAATTCACTCACACAAAAAAATTCTTTCATATAAGCTTTTGTGCAGTGTTTCGACATCCAGTTTTATGATGAGGACATTTTATAGGAGTGTAACAATATGTTGTGGGACAATACATTCCAATGCAAAATGTGTAATTAGTTGCAAGTGAAGACTGGAGGGTGCAGTTAAATGTACTTCTTTAACACACAGACCCGTAAAAAATCTCAACCATTGCGTGAATGTGATGAAAGGGGTAAAGCCTCAAAGAATCTCCAATCTTACTCTGCAAATTTATAAGTGAGAATGTATAAAAAGTGGCATATGTCCTGAAGAATTGAAAAAATACATTGCTGCTACCATTTTCAGACATTTGTATGTTTGTTTTTTTAAGCCAAAGGTGTTTACCAAAATTTATACACATTTATACAGATTAAATACACATTTTGCTGAAAAACCAATAAAAATCATCTTTTTAGAGTTTCTCAATAGGAGAGAAAAAGCTGAATCTGAGTCACAGTTGGACATTTACTGTTATTTGTGTCCTGCTGAGTATTGTCACACTCCCTTGTGGTTTATCATGTTGAGCTTCAACCTGTATAAAGGAATCAAATGACACAAGTTGAGCCTCTGATATGGAGGGAAAGGAGTGTGCATTTCTATGTTGGTGTGTGTTGATGTTCTCGTGTGTGAACATCTTTGTGCAGCTGGTGTGTGATCACAAAGTCACACTTTTGTTTCCTCACTGCTCTCTTCAGGTTGTAGTGAACGCCTTGGTGGGTGCAATTCCCTCTATTATGAATGTGCTGCTGGTGTGTCTCATCTTCTGGCTCATCTTCAGCATCATGGGTGTCAACTTGTTTGCTGGGAAGTATTATTACTGTTTCAATGAGACGGCTGAGGAGTACTTTCTCCCAGATGAAGTGAACAACAAAACCCAGTGCTTGGCACTCATTCAGCAAAATTTCACAGAAGTCAGATGGAAAAATGTCAAGATCAATTTTGACAATGTGGGTGCTGGATACCTGGCACTCTTGCAAGTGGTAAGGAGTCTTCTTTGTAGATATACATTTCTTTTGCTCTGCTAATGTCAAGTGTATTCTCTCACATTGTGACTGCTTACCTCACAGGCAACATTCAAAGGCTGGATGGACATTATGTATGCAGCGATAGATTCTAGAAGGGTAGGATTTTTGCAGATTTGACGTCTGACAGTCTAACTTCCAGTAAATCATTCACTACAGACGTTAACATATTTTTGTTGTTGCCACTTTACAGGTGGAAGATCAGCCCCTTTATGAGGACAACTTATACATGTACATCTATTTTGTCATATTCATCATCTTTGGCTCCTTCTTCACATTAAACCTATTCATTGGTGTCATCATCGATAACTTCAACCAACAGAAGAAAAAGATAAGATTTATTTTCCTCACTTTCACCTATTCAGAAAAGCAACTATGTGTGTGTATGTTTTAAAGGAATAGTTTGAACCAGACAATAGATAAGATGGGAAGTTCAGTACCTCTCAGTATTCGCTAAACCTGCAGGCAGCAGTACATTAGCTTAACTTTGTGTACATTTGAGGTCGATTATCACCCAAACCAACAAACAAACAAAAAAAACTAGACAGTATATTTCCTAAAACATGATGTTCTCTCTTCAAGCTTAGAATCTGATGATAACAGATGCTAGTGGTTTGTTGAACACTATGATTAGCCTGAGAACAAAGGGTCTAAAGTTGGGAAGATTGTAACCATGTTGTTTTTTGTCCTTTACTTTGGAGGTCAGGATATTTTCATGACAGAAGAACAAAAGAAATACTACAATGCCATGAAAAAACTAGGGTCAAAGAAACCACAAAAACCAATACCCAGGCCCCAGGTAAATACTATTGCTGTCATCACCACTAAAGAAGTTTCTAGTTTTTAATTTCTTAAAGATGAGAAAATGACTCCAAACATAATCCAATCCATGCCGTCTCTTTCTCCTCAGAACAAAATCCAAGGCATGGTGTTTGACTTTGTGACGCAGCAGGTCTTCGACATCTCCATTATGATTCTCATTTGCCTCAATATGGTCACTATGATGGTGGAGACAGACGACCAATCAGACGAGACAGAGCTTGTGCTTTACTGGGTCAACTTTGTCTTCATTGTGGTCTTCACTGGCGAGTTTTTACTGAAGCTCTTTGCGCTGCGTCACTATTACTTCACCAATGGCTGGAACATCTTCGACGTGGTTGTGGTCATCCTTTCAATTGTGGGCAAGTATTCAGAACGGTATCTGTGCATACAAGTGTGAGACAGCTTGGTTGGACCTCGTTCAGGTAGTTCCCACGTAAACAGGCTTGAATGACACAGCACACAGAGATGGTTAAGAGCACAAATTAACAGAAAATATTTGAACTGATATGACGCTATATATTTTATTCTGGTTTTGAGGCACTTGTCTGAAATATGCTGCTGCTTTCCTGATACAGATTTGGTGTATGGAAATTCTATTGTGGTGCTCTATTCATGGTAAAAGATGCAATCTCTTCTATCACGAATCGTTAAATGTATGGAAAATTATTTTATCTTTTATAGGGTAAAGTTAACATCATTTTCCATATTCTAAGCAAGACTATTTAATTAGGGACCGGGCAGTGAAACTGCAAGGACCCTATTGTATCTGTAAGGTTTATTATTATTCCGCCGTCTTATTCTTTGCAAAAGGTACTAGAAAACTCTTGAAATTTTGCAAGCATCACCTACCAGTCGACGACATGAAAAAATCTAAAGTTTATATTTTTGGGAGTCGCTCATTGACTCTGTAGTGCCCCCTACGATGCTTAAAAATGGTCCCCGCAATGGGGTTAGTTTCGTGTGGGACAACGAAATTCGGTACACACATTCATCATGCCCAGACGCACAAAAAAGTCTCATGCCGCTATGGTCCCACGTCCACAGGAAGGCGACCATTTTGGATGGAAAGTGAGTTTTTGTGCCATTTCTGACCGATTCCACGCCTTGCATATGATCGAACTTGTCTTACAGATTTCATGCTACAGACTTCAAACTTGGCCAGGTTACTCTTAAGACATGGGGGGGAAAAATTCATGGGGCAACTTTTTCAAAACTTAAAGGGCGTGGCCGTGACGACTTCTCAAAGTTCGATGACTCGCCATCACTCGCCACAAAAAATTAAGTCGCTTATAACTCCCACATACATTATCCAATCTGTCCCAAACTTCATACGTTCAATGCTTGACCCAGCCTGAACGCGTACATATTATCATAGTGACATCCACCTTTAGCGCCACCTACTGGTGGTTGGAAACGTCTTTTTTTTTTCCACACCTTGCATTTCATTAAACTCCTTCTCCAGATTTAATGGTAACAGCTCCAAACTTGACCAGGTTACTCTTAAGACATGGGGGAAAAAAATCATGGAGAAACTTTTTCAAACCTCAAAGGGTGTGGGCGTGGCCCGGCGGTGAAAATCGTGTGATGGCGTTTGTGAATTGAAAGCCTTATCATCATCGCAAAGTAACGAAACTTGGAACACACGTCCGCCCTGACGACCTCGTACGTATGTAAAGGGTATCGTGCGTGTGGGCAGAGCTGCGCGACTACGACGTCCAGCGCATGCCCCAACGTGCGCACATCTTGGTCCCGCATACTGCTGCTTGCAGCTTTCTAGTTATGATTAAATTTTATGCTATTGTTTGGGTGCCCTTGGATATTTGAGCTCTCATATAACTTTTTCCAAGGTCTTAGACCATAATGAGGAAAGGCCAGGAGATATAAGTTTCAAAGTTTGACTTCTTAAGCGTTGTACCAACAATTGGCAACCGTGGACTACGAAAATGAAAGTACACGATGCCCACAGAGCTGGTGGAGGCTGTTAAAAGATATCAAAGTAATTTTAGGAAGATGTTTCATCAGTTTATAATGTTATCAGCAACTGGCAGTACACAGGAACAAAAGGGTTCCAGTTGGGGACCAAAAAGGACACGATGAGCAAAGCTGTTTGGAGATAGAAAAAAAGGTACAGTTTCATGAAACTAGTACATCTCCAACTGTTAAGCACGGAGGTGGATCGATCATGATTTGGGTTTGTGTTGCAGTCAGTAGAGCAGGGAAACATGTCACTCATAAAGGCAACAGGATTATAATAAACACCAACAATTTCTGGATACAGTTATCACCACCAAGATGAAGAGAGAATGGCTCATTTGACAGATATATGAATACTAAACACACCATAAAATCCACTAAAAGACCAAGATGACCCAAGAATCTCATAAAATTCTAAGCATTTTGCAGGAGGAATGAATGAACATTCTCCCAACAAGAACTGAAAGACTCTTCGTTTAATACAAAAAGTATTTACAAGCTCTGATACTTGCCAAGGGCAATGTTACTAGGTAATGACAATGCCTCTGCCTTTTCTTTTTTATGTAATCTTAAAACTGTAAAAGAGAGGAATTATAATGTTATCTTGTTTGAAATATTTAGGAATTGTGTCATCTTTAACTTTATTCCTTTTGAATTGTAATTTGATTTGTAATTTGTGCTGGCATTGCTTGTTTTAATTGTGTGTGAATGAAGCTGTCTGTGGGCAATATTTTAGTAATATTTCCTTTATCTTAACCAAATATATGCTGTCTCTTTTCTTCCTTTTGATTTCAGGAATGTTTCTGGCTGAACTGATTGAGAAATACTTTGTGTCACCAACGCTATTCAGGGTGATTCGTCTAGCACGTATCGGCAGAATCCTACGTCTCATCAAGGGCGCTAAAGGAATCAGAACTCTGCTGTTTGCCCTCATGATGTCACTTCCTGCCTTGTTCAACATTGGCCTTCTGCTTTTCCTGGTTATGTTCATTTTCTCCATCTTTGGCATGTCCAACTTTGGCTATGTGAAACACGGGGCTGGAATTGATGACATGTACAATTTTGAGACCTTTGGGAACAGCATGATCATTCTGTTTATGATCACCACATCAGCTGGCTGGGACGGCCTCCTGCTGCCCATCCTAAACTATCCTCCAGACTGTGACCCCCTTTTGGAGAACGCTGGCACTCCTTCCACTGGAAACTGTGGCAACCCATCCGTCGGCATCTTCTTCTTTGTTATGTACATCATCATTTCTTTCCTAATTGTGGTCAACATGTATATTGCAATCATCCTGGAGAACTTCAGTGTGGCCACTGAGGAAAGTGCCGACCCACTCAGTGAGGACGACTTTGAGACCTTTTATGAAATTTGGGAGAAGTTTGACCCAGATGCCTCCCAGTTCATCACCTATTCCAAGCTTGAAGACTTTGCTGATGCACTTGAACACCCACTCCGTGTCCCCAAGCCAAACACTATTGAGCTGATCGCAATGGATATGCCTATGGTGAGTGGAGACCGCATCCACTGTCTGGACATTCTGTTTGCCTTCACCAAGCGTGTGCTGGGTGACAGTGGTGAGTTGGACATGCTGAGGCAACAAATGGAGGAGCGTTTCGTGGCAGCCAATCCTTCCAAGGTCTCTTATGAACCAATCACCACCACTCTGAGGCGCAAGCAGGAGGACGTGTCTGCCAGAATCATTCAAAGGGCGTACCGTTCCTACCTGGCCCGGCGGGGTTTTGTCTGTAAGCGCAAACCAGCCAATAACAAAGTGGAGAATGGTGGTAACAATCAGGAACAAGAAAAGAAGGAGGGCACTCCCTCAACTGCCTCCCTGCCCTCTTATGACAGTGTAACCAAACCTGACAAGGAGAAACAGGATGACAACAATGAGGGCAAGGGAGGGAGGAAAGAGAAAGGAAGAAACCAAAAAGACATCAGGGAATCTAAATGTTAGGGCACTGGATAAATAATCACAATAATAACAATAAAGATTATAGTAATGTAACTTCAAGCAAAGCGAGAGGGAACTCACCCACACCGATGTACAGATTATTTCATTTGCAAGTCAGAAAAAATAGTATTCAAATAATTTTGTTTACAGACTTCATTCCTATACTGATGCAGAGGGAAGCAGCTCGATCTGTGACAACTCGAGGACTCGTGAACTTTAGTCAAACCAAACATAATCAGCATACTGTGTGGCATTGTTGTATCTAGACTACTGATCTTAACAAAAGGACATAAAAACAGACAAGGAAATATATGGGACTTACCTACCACTGGTCTACAGATAAGACAAGTAACTTTACACCAAGTGGTGGAATGAAAAACAGGAATCCAGCGCCTGGATGCAAGTAATGGATTCCTTTGGAAGACAGTATTGTGAAAGAAAAAGCAAGACAGTATTGTGAAAGAAAAAGCAAGGATGCTGCTTGATGCTGAAGAACTGTCCTCGTAAAGAAGCCACTTAGAGTTTCTGTGTCATTTAGTACTATATAGGAGAGGAAATGACACAGTCACTCTTTGAGGAACTAGAAGGATGACTGGTGAGTGAAAGAAAGACAAAAACAACTGAGTGTTGACAGTACTTTTTGTTTTCTTCAAGCTAGAAATTGTTTATTTGAGCAGCAAAAGTGCAAACTTATAAAAAAGAACAATATTCAACAGTTTGCCCATGCCACTCAACTCCTGTACTCATTTTATCTTTGTTATACCCACATCAAAATGCTTTTTTTTTACATGGGCTTTCACACCAAATTGGTAAAGGGTCTCTGTTTATTATGGGGTCAACTCGGGCCAAGGGCTTATATTTACTCCGAAAACTTTCCAAACAAATACATAAATAATTGTGCTTGTTCAATGCATAGAAATGACTTGCATGATGGCATGTTTTGATCAGAAATCTTGCATGAATTATCATAGTCCACAAGACACTAATACTCAGACCACGACGGTGGCTCAATGGTACGATCAAGACATGGTCAAAATTTGAAAGTTCACGGTAATTTGTTCAACAAAGAAAAGTGATATGCAGGTTGATCATTTGAAATAGATCAAATTTTTAGCTCATCACTCCATACATTTCAGATGTTTAAATAATGCCTCTGTAGACAGAAGAATGAAGCTCATAATACCGCCACAGTCGATCAGTAAGTGAAATGCAAACGTTCTTTGCTGCTCCGGAGATTTGTGTGCAAGGTAAAGAAAAAGATATCAGCGTGTAACTTTGGACTGAGATGTTTGTTCATTTGGACTAATATGTTTTCAAGGGCGCAACAGTTTAAAGCGAAAAAGCTTATGTTTAGAATTTGTATGCACCTATGTGATATTCCATACCATCTGCCTTTTTTGTGTGAGCAGGCATTTTGGGAGTCCAATTGTCAGTGGTATGTGGGGATTTCACAGGTTTGGCAAACTCCTTTCTATTTCTTGATGTTTCTCTGTGGGTGGTTAGACCTTTCTGAAAGGGCTGAGAAGAGATGGAATTCTTTCTTTACTTTATTTGATTTCCTGTAACCTATTTACCTACATGTAAATGTAAATCTGTGTTTTTGTTGTTTTCTTTTTTTTTTGTGTGTGTGCGTTTTGTTTTTCCTCCCTTATGTAATTTCCATGTTTTGGTGAGTGGTGAGTCTTATATCACGCAGTTTTATAAGCCACATCAAGCCAAGAGGGAAGCGGTCGTGTGCTGGAATAAAATCGCCGGGTGTTAGTGGTGTCCTGTTGAAACGAGAAACACAAATTTATGAATGGGTGATGAGAACATTGTGTGGAGAAGCCAAAGAGATCTGCCTTGTTATCCCTTGTTGCCCTTTGTCCATGGAGTGGGACTGGGTGCCCATTCTGTTTTGGTTTTTTTTGCTGTCGTTATTAGACAGAAAGACCCTAGAAATGTATGCAATGCTTGAAAATTCATCCCTTTTTCTCAGGAGATATTATAGATGTACTATTATGAGCTCTGCAACAAAATGCAAGTGAATGTGATGGGAGTATTTATGAAATCATCTTTTACACTTTTGTTTTGTGCCATGCTGGTGGACAATGATCTCGGCTGGCTGTCCCTATCTGACAGCCACCCAGTCAGGGGCCAGTTTAGTGCTTCCTGCTTATGATGCTTAGAACTATAGGGCTAGAGTCATCTCAATGAAACAGCAACATTGCGCTTGCTTGTAATGGGCGACACTTATATTGATAGCGGATTTCATTTTTGGCTTTGTCATTATGGGCTGAAGTCTGGCCTCGATAAATTTCAGTAAACAAACCAATAATGTTCACCCTGTTAGCAAACACAGATGCAGGAAACACTGCGAGGAGATGTCATGAAAGTGAATTGGGATATGTTGGTTTAGGCAGCACACACACAGAAGTGTAATGCTCAGTGGATAGGCCCCAAATTTCAGGAGTTAATAATAAGTGCTCTGAGCTTCTCATTTGCCATTTTTGCTCATACTGCTCTCCTGCAAAAACAAATACCAAATACCCAACAGAGCACTGGATGCATTCTTATGGTACTGTGAGCCTAAGCACCACATCAGAGCTTTTGCACTTCCTGTTGTGCAGTGATGTCACTTTCCTGTTTATGAACAACTCCATCATCCGTTTTCAACTTTCCATGGTCCATTTGCTGCATGAGATCTCCAAAATCAGTGTGGGTGTTAACTTGAACCAAATAAAACTCTGAATGAAAAGCATAAAAGCTACTGCCGTCCATTTTCTCCAGCAGGATATCCACAGATACAAGAATCGTTTGACAGGGAGAAAAAAAAAGAAAGAAAAAAAAAGCTACCCATTCATTCATTTGATAAAAAAAAAATACATTTAGGCTATGTTCTATAGGGCACAAACTGCAAAAGCTAAGACTGGACTTTTTAAGAAACTATAAATAATGTAATATATTATTTTAACAGCATGTGTAGTTTTTTTGTAAATACAGGATTACCTAAAAAAACTACAGCTATTAATCTAACACTAAATATTAATAACCATAAATAGAATGGCTTCCAGCTGACACCCCTTGTCACACTTGTTAGGCTGTGACGCATTGTTAGATGGAGTAGATTTTTTTTTAGTCACTTTTCACAAAAAAGAAGGAAGTAAGCAAAAAGAGTCTATATTAAAGAGCAGAAATTGTATTTAAAACTGTATAAATCAATACGTGCATATACAGAGTTATATTACATATATATATTATATATATATATTCTTCCATACATATATATATATATAGTATATATACATTATAAAAATGTCTGTAACTCAACTCTCCTGTCCACTTCTTGCATTGAGATGAAACCAGAACCACAGAGTGTGACTGATCATGCTTCTTTCTTTGTGTGGTATGTTCAGAGAATAACCAAAACTCTGGCCTGCCCAGCACTTCTGCATACTGGGCACCGGCGTACAATGCATGGTGTTGTACTGGCTGCTTGCTGAGAATTGTGGAGCCTGCCTTGGTGAGAGGATTGCACTACCAGCATACCCTTTTGTACCTGTGTGAAGATGTCGTCCCCCTAGTTTCCTATGTTGTAAACACAAAGACATACAGATACTGACAGACACACACTCAGAGCCTTTTGCAAGCAACTGCTGGTTAACTAGTGTGCCCCTGGTATGAGCCACAGCTCACTTTGTGTGACAAACTTTTGCTTGCTGCAGCTCAAATCTTCCACATCTCCCCCTAACACACTGCTGCAGTTTGGAGTTGATCTTTTAATTTTGCTGTCACTTTCAATATGATATATCTAATGATTTAAAGGTTAGTTGTCTTAACTGTCTGTGTGTTTGTTTTATGGTGCAATATCTCTTAACGGCACGTGCCTTTTTAGCTTTCTATTTAGTCGATCAATAAAATCAGCAATGAGGATCTCAGCACCCATGGAGTGAATCAAAATGGAGCACGATAGAAATTATACTTTGAGTTTAAAATGAACTCAAACTGAAAACTCACCACCTAGATTAGACTGTCTGGACTAACATCATGTAGAGTCATGTAGTAAGTGCTCTGTCTGTGTGTTCTGTTTACTGGCTCGTGTGCTAGTAAGAGAACAGCTTGCCTTCTGTTTTACACTTTTGTTCATTTCCAAATGTTGGTTACCAGTCGGTATATGAGGCCATTCTTTTGTAGCATGACTGAGATAAATTTCTTTTCTTTGAAAATAGGTTAACTGAAAAAAAAGAAAAAAAAATTTTTTGACTGTCATTATCTCTTGCCACTAATACAGTCAGAAAGAGGACATGTGTTGCACAATCACATGGGACAATTAAATGACAAACAGTGAAAGAATGTCTTCATTTGAGCACGAATCTATTTCCAAACAATAAAGCAGCCTTCCAGTTATCCCTCTGGCTGGTGTCATTTTTGGTTAAAGAATGAATGGCTTGAGGTTCATATAGAATATGTCCCACACTATCTGAGAACATATGGTTTAGTTGCTGTTTGATAAATGTGAGGTCTTAAATGGATACACTTTTAATTGAGACATCCCTATGAATAAGGTCATTTTGTTCTTTGTAAAATTTGGGTAAGTAACAAGCATGACAAGGAATGTTTTAAAGCTGCACAACACAGGCATGTGCAGAGACCGAGCTGCTAGACAAACCTACATTGTGTTTAGGTTTGCAAACAGCAGCGCAACTGAATTACAGAAATACCCCAATTAAATTGCTGTTGTTCACAATTTACCAACACCTGGGTAAAAATTACTTTTTTTGGGTGTGTCATGGTGCAACAGTACTAAGACTGCAGGTGTGTGTGCATGAGTGTTTCACCACCCCTCCTGTATGTGTGGTGCACTGAATCAGGGAGGACTGCGAGGGGCGGGGAGGGGGGGGGGAGCACAGACAGCACTGCAGTGCAGATAGATGAATGCAGTGGCCTGGGCTGAGTCAGCAGCATGTTCCCAACAGGCTCAGACTGTACAGTGCACTGTAAAGCACCTCCTTACCCACAGCTCACAGAGGGAGAGTGAGCTACTTCAGGAAGAAGAGAAGTAATGAGAACAATGAACAGAGGCTCACACAATCCAAAGCAAGAACACTGCTACAGATTTACCCTTCAGCTCCCTACAAGCAACGCTTCCACTATTTGAATTGCACCACTTTTTTTGTGTGGTTAATTTAACAATATCTTCACACTGTGTTTTCTAAGCAATGTATGGCATGATTTCAAAATATTTATTATTACATGATATTTCACCTGAGATTGTTTTTGATCATTTTGGTCTGTTAGTTGAAATTAAGCAAATTTTAGTTTTTTTTTTTTTTTGATAAGCTAAAAATGCTCGTTTTCACCCTGACTTTATCCAAATGTGTTGTTTTCTTTTATAGACATACACTGCTCCATACACATACTTTGTTTTGTGTCTTTAGGTTTCTGTCCTGGTTGCATCCATCTGAATTGCAGGGTTTAGCTGCAGAGTTAGGACATGGATTAAGTGGGACACAAGTAAGATCTGTCCAGTGGTACAAGGTGGGAGCAGGTTTGTGAAGGAAAAGGGGAGACCATGTGTATTTGTGTGTAGGAGGTACAGGAAAGCAAAGATTGTATCTCTTTAAGGTAGGAGTGCAATCTCCATCATCGCTGTGATCAAGTATCTGGGTGAGGCGGCTGTCTTTGTCCGTTTAGCACATGCAATACTCTTTCAGTTTCTGTGTCAAGTCTCTTCTAGCGTGCCATAGAGGAGCAGGCCATCTGTGCTCATGCATGGGAGGCATTAGCCCAACATGCAGGGGTTTAAAAGTTCAGAAGGCCACCTCTTTCCACCTATGACATATTACCTTACAGAGCAATGACTGGTAAGGTAGCAGTTCTGCCAAAATGAAAAAATTGTGACACGTTCATGTCTTCAGAGCCCCTTTCATCCTTGGTATGTCCCTCTACATTGTCACAGAGGATAGCAGTACACTCGTAGGGCGTATCGCACTCTGTCCCCTCTGTGTTTTTGTTTTTCAGCCTGATGGTGTCTGCAGATAACTGTTAAATATTGTGTTTATTGCTGAGATGTCCCAACCAGACTTGAGAGGAGTCCTTGAAATTACTTCTCACAGCTGTCTACCACCCTCTGGTGGGAACTAAAAGAAATAACTCATTGTTGTGAAACGCTTCAGTTGCGCCTGGACTGTGAACCATTGCATGATAGCTGTTAATCAGTCCTTCACAAAATCTTGGGAGGAATTTCAGCCCATCCTCAGTACATAGTAACTGCAACTATAGGCTGTTAGTGGACCTCTCAAAAACTGTGTGGTAAATCAAGGTCAGAACCTTGACGTGGTCATTACAGTTCATGACATAAATCATTATTTCCAGTATCCACTGGTTTAATGAGGAACTTATTGTCACATTAGTAAAAGGGATGAGAAGTGTAGTGATCCTTATATCCAGAAAAGTAGAAAGAAAGAAAAAAGGCGAGAAGAACGATACTACCAACACAGTGTTTCACAGTTGGAATAAGGCTTTTTTTTATGGTTTACTCATCTCAGTGTAGTTGTTGCAGTTGTGTCTATTTTCATTCATTCAACACGACATAATATAGATCACGTACTTTTGTTTGTTTCAGTGAAGGTTATGTTGACACAACCCAAATATATTAAGTTGACACAACCGAATTATTAAATGTTCAAAGAAAACCATATAATGATGCGGAAGTTTTTTTTTTTTAATGCATTGCTTTATCTTGGTAGCCCTGCCAAACAAACCATTGTTGTTCAGTCTGCTGCTGATGTTTCGCTCTTTATTTCTAACACAAATCATCAAAATAGGCCTTTATATTTCTATAGATTACCTTGCGTCACTATATGCCCATGAATGTTGTTAACACACCTTGCTCACACCGTGATATCTGTTAGTTAATTACTGGAAAACCATGGTAGTCATGTATTTTATTCATTTGTACACAATCTGGCTGACTGTAGATTTATGTAGTCCAATAAAATCTGGAACTCGTGCCATTTCTTACAGATTCTTGGCTTTAATTTCACAGTAAAATTATTAGAAAAATAATTAAATTAAAGTATAAATTAAATTAAATAAAGTATATTTCTGTCTTGTTTGATTTAATTTAGTTATAGCTACTTTAGCTACAGTTGTGACACATTTATGTCTCAGTATGTTAGCTTCCCAGCAAGCCTGCAGCTTCCCGACAAAAATTGGGCATCCCTCACAGTAATTTAGAATGGATTCAGGAGCATTTATTTTCCAATTTGGATTTTTTTAAGGTGGCAGGTTTGGTGATGTTTGGTGGTGTGGTGGTTAGCACCACCACCACCTTACATAAGTGGTTCCTGGTTCAAACCCTGGCGGTGGCCTTTCTGTTTGTAAAGCATAGAACATAATAATCTTAATGATATGGATAGGAAAAAAGTTAATTTTGTTCACATAAGTACAGTTATGAGAAACATTAATACAGCTACAAGCAGTAACTTTATAGATCCAGATACATAAACAATAAATATCCTCTAAAACAATTAAACAATGATTCAATTCCAAAAACCTAAAATGACAGTTTAAACTGGTAAATCCATTGATAGTAAACTGAATATGGTGGGGTTTTATCCTGCAGAATGCCATTTGGGTCTTTTTAGACAACTTTCAAGGTCTTCTCCCATTTTAAAGAACAAATTGTGTTCTGTAAAGTTGGTACATAGCATGGCAGCTTCCTTTTGCTTATTTGTGCCAATGGTCATTTCATCATTGATTACTCTGCAGGAATTGTTAGTGAAGATCAGCAGCCATTTGCAGCCATTCCCTAATGGAATTCTTACTTATCCTACTTGAGGATTAATGCTTGTTTCACCATTTACAACTGTCCTCCTAACAGGGAAGTCTGAACATTTGTAAATAAATATTGTTCCCATTTTAGAGACTCAGTACTATATTATACATAGTATAATATAGTATAATATAGGCAGATAGTATACAATCACAAACGAAAAACACATATAATGCATATGTGTTTTTAAACACATATACATGCATGTATATGTATACAATTGGAAAGGTCTACTTGATTTTATGTTTATTAACTTGTTGCCATGCATGTTTTAATTTCAATCATTAAAGTTATTTGAAGTAGTAGTAGTATTGCTGTTGCGGTTTGTTTTAAATTTAAAAAAACAGTCTGTAGGTGTCACTGCTGTGCTTGTATTCAGCACTGATGCAGCTGCTGCAGTGGGACTACTGTTTGTAAGGCTGAGACACAAAAAAATCAGCAAGGTGGCCATATAGATAGGAATCAAAGTGAGCCGAGGTTTTTAATGCTTAATAGAGCTAATTTAATTGAAAGTATTAAAGCTAAACATAAGTTAGAAGGGAAAGCATTTGGATCCGGTAACAATATCTTCATGACACAGAGGCACACATGCATTACAACCTGGGATAGGCTACACTGATTTAATTCACTCACAAGTGATATGCTGTAGTCTTGAGCAACCTGTTTTTTTGTTTGTATATTGTAAGTAATAGGTAGAGTAATTTATTGAATCATGCAAACATAAATGGAAATACAGTAAAGATGGCAAAAACTGAATTTGTACAATTCTAAAGAATTTAAAAGTCACTAGTTGGTATGTCCAGCTTTATTTTTTTTAACACAGCCTGAACCTTCTCAGACAAGCTTTCTTGTAATTGTATAAGTCTCAAGAAATATTTCACAGCTCTTCTTTGGACGCTGACTGCACTTTTTTCTGTTCTGCCAACATAATCACACACTGCTTCCATAATGATCACTCAAAACCTGTTGCTACTGATTTCCAGTCCAGTTCTTGAGTAACATGGCACACCTTAGCATTTTCTAGTTGCTTAAGACCACTTTAAAGTATTACAAAACAGTCTGGTTCATTGGAAATAAAATATAAAGAAATGAGGGCTGATTCAACGCTTTTGTACAGCACTGTAAAATCAATTAACTCAATCTTACAGGTCTCCCTTTTCTTAAGATTCTTTTCAAAGTGTGATAATGTGATTCAAGTGATGATAATGACAATACTGCTAGTATGTAAGAGGACGGTTGACACAGCATAAAAGCAGTTTTGCTTACCTTCAAAGAACATTAGTTGATTAGTTAATCTATTATAAAAGTATATGTACATACACATATACATGTTTTTTTCCTGTTGAATGTTGTCATCTGCCAATTAACATATTTAACACTTTAACCTGTTTATCTGACTTATTGTCTACATACAAATAGGATTAACTCAAATAATATATGGTTCTTTCAAGAAAGTTTTCTAGGAGTTTATCACATAATAGTCACAAATAAAGAGAATGTAACAGTAAAATAAAGACAATAAGATAAGAGGTTGGCCATCAAAGATCCGGCTACTGTATGATCACAGCTTGAGTGATGACAAATAAATAAGAATCGTGGAACCACAAACAAATAAAACAAAAATCTTTAAAGAACGATTTTATAATAAAAATAGTTTTGAAATCATAGGTTATTGAGAAAGCTGTAACGAGGAGACGTTACAAAAATGAACATTGTTTAATATATAAATTTGATAAAATGAATGATATTTTTATGGAAAAAGAAATTGCGAAGATAATCCCTCCAAAAATATTCTTTCTCTCCATTTTTTTCTGCTCAGTTGTGGGTCACTAAAAGAAAGATGTACCTCGGTAAGAACCTGAAATACAAGCATGAGCTGTATTTCACACGTAAGGCATTTTATCACTGTCTAAGACATTAAGACATTGAACCAAGTAAGCGTGAGTTAAGCAGATGAAACACCAATTCTGCAACAAATGTTTGTGTTTTTGTTCCGTCTTATTCAGGGAGAGTTAAGAACATTACATTTTCACAGACAAAAAGACTTTTTTCTTTGGGTATATCTTCATTTTCATGACACAATAGTCTTTAGTGAGGTAGACTACAACAGATCAAGATTTAGAAAAAACATTTCTGCTTGAACTGGCATAAGAAAATTACATGAAATAAATACTTCCATGTACAATGTCTTCAAAATGAGGTAGAAATGGTTACAGAGAATGTACAAGATACAACAAAAGTAAAACTGAGTTACAAAGATATCACCTGACGTTTAACTTTGGCTTCACATCCTTCACTGAATCAGGGTAACAACATAAAAGCAAATCTGTAGGTTACTGTGGAGCAAGTTCTTTGTGTGGCATTGAAGAGCATTCATTTGCGATAGCTAAGCGCTTAAAAACTTGAAAATTTGGGGATTAATTTATATTATTATTCGCAGAACATCTGTCATTTTTTTCTTCAGGATATTTTTAAGCTTTGATTGATGAGGGCCTTTTTTCACAATGTATCATATCCTGAGAAGGTTAACTAGCTCCAAAAGTGGCATCAAAACACTTTTTCTTCACACTGAATTTCAGACGTAGCTTTTTAGTATAAGTCTCACTATCAAATGGGGATCTATTCTCCTGTCATATGGGCACAGCTTCTAGGGGCTGGCACTGAAGAACTACTAAGCTACAACGTGAGGGTTAAGAGTTGTGACTGTCCATATCTCCTGACAGCACACACAATTGGTTAATATTTCATGGTCTAAATTCAGTGTTGAAATAAATTCAAGCTGACTGACTGGTGATTTTAAAAAATACTGACATTAAAATTGGGCTCTTTATTAAGACATTTAATAAACATTCCGATTACAGAGGATATACTGCAGTGTTTTGCATCTTGATATGCCAAAATGTGTTTTTCAGGAGTGCTTTGTTTTGACAGTTTGATCACAAAACCATTTCCCCCCACACTAACTACACTAACACTTAACATATCATTAATTTTTCCACCAAAACCTATTAGGGAATTACATCTATACATGAAGAAAATAGGTTTCTTATATCTAAAAACATCATTGATGTACATTATGGCATGTATTGTCCTTTTAAAAAAAATATCTGAATTACATTCAACATTTCGGGCTTTGGTAAAAAAAAAAAAACTTCAAGTTGTCCAGAGCAAAGAAGCCAAGTGGATAATGTTTACATGTGTGCACGTGCGTGCGAATGTTTTACATCATTGAAGTTCATGGTTTCCCTGAAGTTTTAGCCGTGGCTCCATTTTTTCATGTTGCTCCAAAAAGCTTTCAGCCGTCACCCTAAGGTCATAGCATACATTCTTATTTTATCATTCTGAGGTAACAGTATTCTTCCTGAGTATTCAATAACACTAAATCATCCTTCTGTGAGGCAAAAGTAAAAAGAATGCATATCAAAAAAAAAAAGTCAACTATAGCGGATATGCAGGCAAATCCTCACAAAGAATGTAATGTTGTAATGCAAAAACTATTAGAGGCACTCACTCAGAAGCACGTATCCTCCACTACAACCAACATGCCTCTCAGTCTGGGCTGTGCATCCAAATCAAAACAATAAACAGACTTCACACACCTTTAAACTGTGAATTTTAGCAGTATTTAGATCTATGTCTGGTTGTTTTTTGGTATGGAATTGTATATTCTTTTGTTTTTGTAAGATTTTATATATTAAAGACAAAGGCATAAGCAGGATAAGTTATTGTATCTTTCATATAATTTTGAGAAACATTTAGCAGAAATCGGCATATAAACTACACGCTTAGAAGTTGATCTGAATATAATTGTATAGTGTAATTCTGTGAATGCTAAATATTTCATTTAGAAATTAGGAAAAAATATCTTAGTATGTTTACCCCACTCTTTCTTCACATTGAAAGGTAAAGAATTTAGATTTTAAGGGCGGCTTCATATACACTTCCACACAATCACTTGATGAGCAGCTTGATATGTATAAAGTATACAAAAACAAAAGTTGTTCAGCAACAAGAAAGATTGAGCAGAGAAGACAGGACTCCAGGATAGAAATTAGATAAAGAACAAGATAAAGAGAGTAGTGCCAGAAAAGAGAGGTTAAGAGTAAGTAAAAGGGAAACATTCATCTCTCAAAGCCAAGTGATGTACCAAGCCTTGCAGTCAGCTCTGTTGCAGTGATTGTGCTGAAGTAGCATGGCAGTATCACCATTTCAGTTATTGCATTCTTTACTTTTTTGGTCAGTAATGATTTTTTTTGTTGTTGTTGTTGTTGTTGTTGTGTGACAGATCATGTTGCAGTCAAAGGCCGTGTTGTATACATATCGGCCACAAATAATTACATCAACTTTTAAAACAGCAACGCTGCAGTGCTGCTGCCACAGTAGCAGAAAAGAAATAAATAGGATCCTGAGAGAAACAGACATTTAGACTGTCTTGATGCCATCTATATAGAGAATGCCTCAACCTCACTCCTATAACTTACCTCAATCTTATAGGCCAAAATGCCCCCTGTGAATCTTTGGATAAACATGAGTGATGAAAATCTTAAAAATGCACAAGAAAAAAAGAGTCTTGTGCCATCTTGTGTTTGCTGGGGAAATTACACTTTTCATAGACAAATTCAATGTTATTCCTGCAAGTCTGTCTGGCTTAAAAACACTGTCTGGATTTAAAGAGCAAGGGAGACCTCTAAAATTCCTACTGGGATTATCAGCGCCCACCAATGGGATCATCAGCTTGTGTGTGAGATGCAGGTATCTTCATTGACATTCTTTGCTGTTGAGTAAAGTTGTGCTCCCCTGACACACTCTCACCTGCTAGGCCTGATGGTGGACTGTAGTCCCCTGGTCCACCATAGGGGGGTGATATCAGGGGCTTACTAGGTTTGTAGGCCTGTGGGTCTGAGGCAGAGCCACTAATATCATAACCATTGCCGTGGCCGTTACCGTTGCCTTTGCTGTGACTGTTTCCATTACCGTTGCCATACTTTCTGTAGCGCAATCCCTCTACCTCTGGCCCTTCCTGTCCTTCTTCTGTCATCTCAAAAGCTTTACGTTTCAGAGGCACCCCTGCATCAGAGCTCCCCCCAAGGTTATGGGATGGGTAGCTGTAAGTGCCCCCTGCCATGGTAGGCCTAGGGGCCAGAGGAGTGGGAGCACTAATTCCAGAGGGCAGGTAGGAGGCACTGGGGTGGTTGTATCCAGAGGACAAGCTGGTTTGTGGGTAGCACCCAGGCGGGTAGTTGTAGACAGAAGTGCTGGCGCTGTAGCTGGGCACTAGAGTAGGTGTGGCCTGTAATGAGTGCAGAGGGGCAGGTGGAAGTGCTGCACTGGGCTGAGGGTAATATCCTGACGATAGATAGGTGCTATTGTATGCAGGAGGGTATTCCTGAGATGATGGGGCATTACAGGAGCCAGCGACACTGTACCCTGCCTCCGAGACCAAGTTGCTGGTTACTACTGTTACACTTCCTGTGGCTGGGATACCCACAGATGAAGACCCCACCTTGGTGCCAGTTAGTGCTTCCAGTCCAGGGTAGCATTCTATGCCCTGACTAAGAGCCCAGGGCTCAGATTCAGTTTTTAGGAAAGTTCCAGGCTCTGAGTAGGCCCCCGCAGCAGAGCGCTCATACGACAACTCAAGGCCTGAATACTTCTCTGCATAACGTTTGAGCAAAGAAGAAGCAGTAAGGGCTGATATGTCATCACTGGCCCAAGGATAACCTGCAGGGGCATAGCTGCGGCGAGCAGCAGTAGTGTGGGGGTCATGTTTGTGGGCAGATGGTGGCGAGGTGGTGGATGTAACATCTAGGTGCTGCTCAGGCCACTGAGATAAAGGGGCAGCGTGCTCCGGAGACCAGTGCATCTTCAGACCTGACAGAAACAATATGAAAAGAGTTAACTCACAACAATTATTCAACAACAAAGTATCTACATCAGAAGACACATTTACACCAAAAGGTTATTTTTGCAATCTCTGTTTTGCAAGAGCATTTAGCCAAGATGCTATTCAAAGCTTTCTCTGATTAACTGTTCTCATAACAACCTTAGAAAGCTGAGGCATTTCCAGAATCTTGTAAATGCTTAGCTCATGCTCCTCTACACAGTCTCATCCAAGCAGGCGACAACTGTTCTACTCTTTATGAGAAGCCGCCAACATAGCCCCCAGCCTGGTCTCCACGGCGATAAGCCTCTATCAGCCTGCGCGCTACCCTCTTCTTTTGCTTTACTCACATTGGAGCCATTGTTGCCTCTCTGTGAGTCTCTTAGTCCACAAAGCCACCCCCCCGAGCGTATGATCTAATTCGGCCAAAACCTCAGGGGTCTGCTGGACAGGGGGAAAAGAGGGCGGGATCCCTGGGGAAAGAGATCCGACTAGTTTTTCCTCTATTTTACACAGATACTAAATCAAAGCTTCGATGCCAGTTAAATGACTGATTACGCAGGAAGAAGTCTGATTTTCATGTGACATGTGCAATTATGCATGCACATTTACACATAGTAATCCACTGGTTTAGTGGCTGAGGGCTTGTCTTTTTGAACTGGCATTAGGCTGACATTCCAGGCATTGCAGAGTATTATTAAACTGTCCTGACCCCAGGCCTGGGCCAGAGGGGTTTTCTGCAATAGCTCTGGGTTGATGAGGATGCTTCTTTAATTAGATTTTTACCGTTTCTTAATCTCAAATGTTTGAACATCAAAACTGTGTTTATTTCTGATTCCTCTGCAAAGATGCAACTCTTGCCAAATTTTTTTCTGTTTTCGGTTTGCAGAAGTTTGACAATCCAACACATATGACAGTCATTTTGTTTAGTTAGCTAAAGGTTTCTGTCAATGTATTTTTGAATGTGGATTATTCTGCCAGTAATATTCTGAGATGTGCATTTGATAGTTAAATGAGACCCTTAAAATGAAGAGAAAAATTCCCAAAGCATGCCTACATGTTGGAGTCGCTGAACAGAAAATTAGTTGTGATCTTAAAAAATACCTGAATGATTAGCTACATAAAAATTGCTGTTTGAATTGATCAACAAATAAATTTGTCTTAATTCAAGACCCTAATTAAGATGATGCATTCTTTTTCACCAACAAAAGCAGTAATTATAGTAATTGCTAAAAAAGTAGGGTTTGGCTTATTATCACACATGGACACACACTTGCTCACTCTCATGTCCAGTCTGAACCGGTCTACATGTCGATTACACCAGGTTGTGTCACATGTTCACAAGGAGCACCAGATGGGCCTTTAAACAGTCCACATGTTGATCCCTAAATCAAATGATCCCTCAGCCCAATAATCCCTCTCCAGTCCGGGATTGCAGTGCTCTTGAGCACCACAAGCTCCACCCTGGATTTGAGAAATCCCTATACTCCAGGGAATTCTGTCTGGCCACAAAAACATTAAAAGAAAAATATTCCCACTGATGCGCATTCAAAGTAGTTACCAACAGTGAAAAACTCACTGATGGCAAATATGAGCTATTCTCCCTTACAATGCATTCAGAATGAAAATTATATCTGATTTAATACTGACTGGAAGATATTGATTCATATTTTATAGTAAATCTGCACATCATGGGAGGATTACCTACAGCCCCAGGAGCCCAAGGGCTTAAGGCCTCCTAAGCAGCTGTGCCTGCAGTGAACATGACATTTCTCAATACGGAAACAAAGTGCTCAGTCATTCATCAGAGATCCTCTAATTCGGAAAGAATAAGTGAACATTCACAAGAAGGAGGCATCATGAAATCTTAGGGGGTTTGCTTAAGAATTACACCAACGCCAAACTCCAGTGCTGCCAGAAAAAACACAACAATCAAAGTGTGTGTTGTAAAGTCAGTGCTACTGATATACAGGTGGATGTAGTTTACTCTTTACCTCTGTCTCATTACCCCCTGGCATTTTTAGAGAGAAAAAGAATGTGTCTTTTGATGCCAGTTCCTAAATGTTTACTTATGAATGAGTGACAAAGTCCTCACAAGGTGGTTTGATTGCGTGTGAAGGAAAGTAACAGATCCCATGAATGTGAGACTTTAGTTCAAGACCAACTTGGAACAGCTATTTCTTACTTAATTTCATTTTTACTTGCTCTTTCTCTCACTGTTATGTTAGGTTTAGGCATCACAAGTACTTTGGTGTGTTTATACAATGCAGTTTCTTGGTTAGGGTAAGCCACTAAAACTACTTCATCAGGTTTGAGAAAAGTTCATGGTTGGAGTAAATCAGCTTCATTATGTTAATCCAACATATAATGATGTGGATGCCTCTTTCACCTGTTGGTAATGTCTAATAGCTACCGTATCATACACAAAAGAGAGGTCTTGTGCTCTCTTGTCCTCATCAATGTTATTCCTCCAATTTTGTGATTTTTATGTTACTAATTTACATCTGTATAATACCTGCCAAAGCTGTTTTCTAAAAGTCTAAATGGTGGAATTGCTTCTTCTGACACCAACTGTCTCAGGCACAAAAAACTCAGTCCTCATGTACTCCGGGCATCTAAGGAACTGACAAACTAGTAGATTTTCTCTCAACCTTGAAAACAGTAGCGAGCACCAAAATTGACATCACAATACATGGTACTACTGGCGCTTGGATGTCACTTTGTTCGGTTGTGCGCGTCCCTTGCAATCCCGAAATAAGGAAGTGCAGAGGGTAAAGCGTACAAGCAGGTCTCTCTTTCATTTTTGCAAATTACTGCAAATCAGAGAAGCCTGTATCTTATGGTAACATGAAGAGATGGCATCACACTGTATTCTTTGTTGTTGTCAGACCCCAATTTAAAAGCTAATATGGCTCGTTTATTACTTTTTTGACTAAATCAGAGATGTCAGCCCCACAGAGGGAGGACCAACTGCCTTGCAGAAATGTAAAACTCTGTCAGTCTTGTCATGTTTTTGTCTGTAAGTTGTTGCTATCAGTTTCAGTACCTCCACGAGTGACATGAACATGTTTTTCTTCATAAAAAGAGTGAGCTGCGCACACATGTGGGGTCCCAAGCACTGCACCTTCATCGGAAACTAGCAAGTGCACCCAGGTGTCGTGTTCCCATCAATGCTAATCAGAGCTTTTAACTGCCCAAAAATAAATAAATGCTGCTGAGTCATTTGACACAATCAAAACCCTCCTAATGGAACACTTTTCTATTGCTCTCCAGGTGTTGTGACCAGCGTGAAACGGTCTTCTTGAATTGTCTCGTCCAGTCTCACAATGCTTCGGATACTGTCTGATGTCACATTGCTAAGCCGTGTAGGAAAATTCTTTGTGTTTCCCTATTGCAAAGTTAATGTGGCTAACATGAGTTCTATTCTAGACCATAATCGAAGGACACATAGAAATTGCGAAACCATTAAGACTAATTACAAAGCAATTCAAAGACTGTGGGTTAAAGGGATTCATGTCACCTACATTCTGTGCTTCAAGGAAACCCCAACTCAGCTGGCTGCAAGCTATTAGCATTTCTTAAACCTCTTATAGGGCAACACTTATAGGAGATAACCAATAATGCCTTATCTTTAGTGAGCCAGCTGACCAGTCAAAGCAATGGGGGAAGGCGGTTTAAATCGGATAGACAAAACGGTAATAGGGTGAAAAGAAGTTCAGCAACACGTGTACACAATGACAAAACTCAACTAGACTCAAACTGACCTTGGTCTGAAATAACCACAAGGGATAATATGCATCTTTTTTTTTTTTTAAACATTAAGCATAGGTTTATATTAATAAAGATGAATTCCCAATAAACCTGCTCTCATTCACACATTCTAAAGTTTATTTTGTCTTAGGACTACGTGCGTCGGAAATTGTGAGTGAAAAGCAGCTGACACTTACAAAGTTTCTGGGACTGTCTGTTCAAAAGAAAAAAAAAAAAATTTATGACTACAACGTCATCTGACAAAAAGCACCATACAAGTAACTCGAAGACAACGTATGGCTGTGTTTCAGCTATATTTACATGTACAATGACCTCCCGGAGAGAAAGTAAGCAGCAAGAGAAAGTCTTCAACATTTTCTTACACAGTCCACAGCATTGTTGTACCAGACTGACCTCATTCAATAAATTGATTCCTAGGGCACCATGAAGTTCAGCTACTTGACTGGGTGCCCCATGTATAGAGGCTGACCTGTGTGGCACTGAATGTGTGCTGAATGTCATACTCCCTTCTCTCTGCTTTATTTCCTGTCATCCCACCCCCTACACGCTACACTTAATAGAAAAAATATACATCAGGTTCGGCAATAAGTGTTCTTTTGTGGATTCTGGCTACAAGGTAATCAGGTTATTCCCTACAATATCCATATATTTGGCAGAATCACAAGCCAAGAATAAAAAGTTCTCTGTTTTACGTTTTTCAAAAAAAACTGTAATGACCATAGACTATATAAAGATGCATGTCGTCAAAAAGTGTAAAAAGTAAAGCCAATACAGAAGTGCCTCAGGGACAACACCACTAATAGTAGCCAGTCTATCTCATCTCAGGCTGAGATAGACTCAAATATCTCTGATTAAATACTGCATCAATTAATTTTTTTTTCCACATACTATCACAGTGCACTTATCATTCATGATCAGCATGTGAGAATAAAAAGTGTGTTGGTGGTCTTTCTGAAATTAAATCCATAATTAAGCACTCCAAATTAGCCCTAAAAGTTCTGTGTTTGGGGGCGTGACTAGCTGAATGCCTGGGGGGCCTATGGGCTGTGATTGACAAGCAGTTTAAGGAAAAAGCGGGGAGTCATTTAGTGAACTTAAACTGCGTGCTGGTGGTTTTGTGTCATGCCTGTTATTACGCTGTCATTTGACAGTGGGCAGACAGATCTGTTTTTCTCTGATTTCCTACTTTTACATACTATGAAAGAAATTGAAGCATTATGTAGAATGTGTTGCTGTGTTTTGATAAGAAGAAGAAATCAGTAGCATTAACTAACAATCACAACTAACAAGAGATTTAAACTCAGACCTCAATGTATTTCATTAACTTTTCTGATAAATGGAGGCATTCGGTTTTCTTAACCAGACCTCCTACTGACTGTCAAATTCAATGGATTTGTGACAGTTATAACACATGCATTCAAACTTGGGCATCATTGTTGCATACAGACACATGGTCAGGATCATCAGACTAACTACCTAACGGTCATTTTGACTGCAGTCAGAAGCCAATTATTTGCTTCCACAATGACGAAACTATTTTTCAAAAACACAAAATGTTGACTATTCTGCAATAGACACAGACAATTATAAGTAGATTTCTTAATTTACAGATGATAATTTGTATTATTTTCATCATAAAAGGCTGGGCCACATTGTCTGACATGCCTTAGAAATGTGAAAATACACTTTAACTCTTCATAAACACTGTTGCTCTCTTCATCAGATGATTCATGTATCTGTCTTCACAATGTATTCTCAGAATTCATGTTCTTTAACTTTGCATGGATAGTTTTAGATGTGATTTTAAAAGGACCGATGCTTAATTAGAGATATTTACAAGAATGTTATTCCGTTTTACACACTTACAACTGTGAATTTCTGTAATTAATCTAAACTTGTTGCAGCTCATGAGTGCCATAGGATCAGACATCTAAGTTTAAGAGAGGATTTTGTAAAGCAAGGTTTGGGTGTTAGGAAGAATGAGAGCGAAGCCTGTGACCCTAAATCGTTACTTCATATTTGCTAGGGGCTTCGAAACACTCATTGCTCTTGGCCACACTTGACTTACCAACGGATAAAGATAATCTCTAAGCCAGCTTGGTACTATCATTATGATTGATAGTTGATGAATAGATGATAGATGTTGTGAATGCTGCACTCATTCTACATTGTTTCTATGTGCCTACTTCAAATCTTCAAATCAAGCCACTTTTAAACTATTCATAAGGAAAAAAAGCAACGACACCTGGGTACAGGTGGGTACAATCAGCATTCAGCCCGGCATCAAATGACTCTGCAGTAGTGCTTAGTGGGCACAAAAGTCAGCACAGCTAAAATAAGTGGTGAAAACAAACCTTTACTAACTACACCATCTCATGTCACTATGAATGCTTGTTCCAACACAGTCGAATGTCGTTTGACCCTCCCTCTAGTGTACTCTGTCTTCAGCTGAACTAACTCTAACTAACGAGATGAACGCTCTGAATCACACGAGATGACTCCCGTCGTGACACCCTGAGTTGATGTGTAACAGCTTTGGCTGTGATGGTAAATGTATGTTTTATGTGACTCTATTTGTCTATGCATCTGTATGTTCCTCGAGGTAATCTTAAAAAGCATCACCTGCTATTCAGAGTATGGAGTATTGTAGGTTAGAGAGGTGTACCTTTATCATTGACCTGAGCGCTGTTGTGCTGTTAACACTAGTGACAAGTTTTGTATCCCCATTCACAGCCCCCAGCTCCACTATTTACTCCTAAAGCTCAACATGTTTCCTGGAAAATTTGTCTACGGTGGGATCTTTTTTTAAATATATCAAAAAGTTCAATTTTTAAAACAGAAATCTGAACAGTGGGTAAGACCAGGTTGAAAACTCTTGTTATAGATGTTCATATTTTAGAGTAACAGTCTCTTTTTAATCACTTAATAAATAAGTATCAATGACTATAAAAGTTTGAGCAGCATTACTGAAACTTGCCTGTGAGAGCGCTGAACGTGTTGAAGCAAGAGTGGACCAAACAGAGTGGGCTTTGAAGAAAATGGCAGCATACCACACAGATAAATCCTACAAGAGTGACAACTTCTGTGAACTAAGGAAACTCCTCAGTCAGAAACACTGCATTCAGAAGTATGAATGAAGGCGTAATGAACAGTCTCAACACAAGCTCAAAAAGCCCCTTCGGCCAAGTGAAAGTAAAGATGTCACCTCTCTCTTTTTCGCTCTGTCAGATCTCATGAATTTGTGCATTCCACTGGAAAATATAGGAAAAATCCACTGGAAAGCCCACCCAAATTGAATGTCCAACTTAGAAAGTCAAAGTAACCTCACCAGCGACCTCGAAATATTACATGGCTGAATAAAAAGTGCAGTAATAAACAGTTTGTTAGCACTCTTGTCAGAGTGTGTCTCATTAAATCAGTTGCACATATTGTACTGTCATATGTCTGTTAGTTAAATCATTATTATGATCTTTGTATGCACATAATACAGCACAATACTTTGCTGTCAACTTATATTGTCAACAATAGCCAGCTTGGTTAGTTAGTGAATCCCACATGTCTTCCGACTAGAATGAAGTCAATATAAGTGTGACATCAATTCCACCTTTAAGGAAAATTTTAGGAAAATCAAACAGTTTAAGCACAGATGCTACAAACTTTCAGAGCTCACTATGCAGTAAAATGTGCACTAGTGGATGAAGAGTAAAGGGTGCAAGTCATTTTTGGGTTTTTTTGTGCATCGTTGGCTAGTTTGACTCCTGGTTCACTGCATGGTCAGTATGAGAAATTAGGGGTTAATAAGATGGAAATACACGGGGGGAAGGGCCTGACTGGGATGGGATTTGGGGGTTGTGAGGCATCAGAGATAGGCAGTGGGTTGGATGGGGAGTGGAAACAAAAATCACCCTTCTGTAGCTGAAGGGTCTCTGTTAGCGCTTTTACTCCCCTCACAATAAACAAAGAGATCCCCTGAAGATGGACAGACAATTGGAAATATACACACACACGCACACACACGAGTGCCAGCAAAGTACACTCCCACATTTTGTTTTTTATGCTGTGTTCAGCTTCAGCTGGCCAACAGGCAGAGGGACTCTTGGTCATCTATCGGATGAGTCAAGCTGCTGGAATGCCAAGAATCTAACCTGAGATCTATTTACCAAGCGCATATCCCCTCCATATACTCAACACTCATTGTCCATTGCTAGCCTCAAGGAAAGAAAGGAGGAAACTGAAAAAAAGAGAGAACATTCTTGCTTACAGTGTTAATAATCAGCTGTTTGCACATCATTAGGTGACTTGTAATCAATACAAAACACATTAGATTACAAATTAGATATGAATATAGACGGGACTTGTCAGGATTACCGCTACAACAGACAGACTACACACACATCACCCGATCGATCGTCTTTGCTTACAGGGTAAATGAGGGTTAGATTATTATGTAAGCAGTGGCCCATGCCTAAAACATAAAGTCAGCATGAGGGAGAGGTCCCTCCGTCTCTTTTTTTCTACCTTCCCCCATTTCTCCTGTTCTGATCAATCCAACAGGCCACATTACTGTCAGTTAAGCAAATACTGTACCACATTATAAGCAGGCTCTGTCAAATCTGAAGTCAGAATGAGCTTCAGACACAACCAGTCACACAGTTTACCCCTTAAATCACAACCTAATTGATATATTTTTTGCCCCTTGCTTCCTATTTGTTTCACACACACTTTGCCCTACACTTCTGTCCTTGAGCCTCCCTTTCTCCCACTCCTCTTATGCTGTGTTGTAAAGACATGACTGTGTGTCCCAGCCTGTGTGGTCAGTTTTACCCTCCCCCACTCCTTTAGCTCACACACTCACATGTGGCAGAGGCTGGCCAGGCCCCCCTCTTGGCTTATTGTGTCCACTCATATATCAGGCTGCAGCTGACCAGTCCCTGCTCACGTCTTCTCCATCTGTCCTTTACTCTGCTCTTTCTCCGCCTTGGCGGCACACATCTTTACCATGACTCCTAATGAGGATCTAAGGTGTGCTGCAATTTGCTTAACAAGCTCTCATTATTTCTATGGAGGACTGATGTATTTGTGTGTGGAAGCGGAGGGGGATGTTTATGTGGCACACTATTCAAGACTAATGAGAGGCTGTTGACACCAGGTTACTAACGATCTGGCTTTCATTCACAGAATCACTTCACCCTGGTAACTGCTGACTAAAAAGCGCTAACGCTGATCATCTCTCTTAACGCGCCACACAATCATCATTATGTACAGAGACCCTTAATGAGGTCTAGTTGAGTGTGATTATATGTTTACCAATTTGCGTTTGGAGATTGATCAAAAATCTGAGTGTGCGAGACTTGATCAAAGGGGTTGGAGACATTAAAAAAAGCCAGGTTGTCAGCATGTTTAGTCAAACAGGAGGAAAACTAACATGATGCTGTGAGTTAGTTTGAGGAAGGAATGTGGCAGACGCACGTTACTAAAACATGTATCTGCTCAGACAACTCCCTTATTTTCCCAAATAGACTTCAGGGGAAAAAAAGCTTAAGGGACATTTCACTGCTTTAGATTGCAAAACATGTGGAAGGAAATCCCCATTGCATTATTCCAATCAGGTTAGTGTTGTAATCCTGTTAAAGCTTGGCCTAATCAATAACCTAGTCGGTCAATATAAGCATATGAAAAAGCCTGGATAGGAACCTTTTGTGATTTTACACACTTATGCTGCACATTTAAATAATATAAGACCGGCCTTAGATTGTTAACATTGTGCAGAATAATGCTTTTGCATCAAAATGTCAGCGCTTTACCACATTCAACAATCATACAGCTGGAGTTTGTCCATTATTTACTGATATGCATGTGCTGTTCGTCGGAAGGAAATGTATCACCAACATAAATCAACCTTTATCTAATAAAAGCCTTAGAAACACACACACTATATTGCTCCAGCAACATAAACAGATGAGCTTTAGAGCTGCGGTCTATTTAAACAGACTGCTCACTGAACTCTATTCACATGGAAAGGTTGGAAAAAAAAAAAAAAACAGCGACTGAACACTTTCTGTGAAATTCCCCAAAGCAAAGCCTGGAGACTCAGCTGTTAAATCCATTAGCATATCTGCCTTCTCAACATGCCTCCTCAAAGACAACCCCCCCCCCCCCCCCCCCCCCCCTCCAACAGCTCGCTTCCCTCTACACAACCACAGGAGATGGACAAAAGAGGAGACAGAAAAAGAATGTGTACAGGAAAACAAACTCGGGCTCAAGGACATGGCATTCATGCAGTGCAATACATACACATGTTAAAATGTTACACTTACTGTATGGGGTGACAGGACTGAGCATTCTGCAGCCCTGGCCCCAGGTGAGGAGGTGAGAGGACCAGGTCCACTTGGCGTTAGTGAGGGCCCAGCTGCATGCTGCGGGATCTTCCTGGATGGCTGCTACTTTTTCTGCTGGCTTGGCTAGTGGCTCGCCTCCTGTATAACTCCATGGTTCATCTCACACTTCAACACCAGTTTGACATGCTGCCACCTGAAGAGTGTAAACAGACCAGTAGACACCTTCAGTCATGTGTTTACTCAGTTTCTAGTTTGTTTGTTGTTGTTTTTTGGTTTAAGTGATGCATAAAAAAATATGTAAAATAGGCAAACTTATTTGCATTTATTGTAGTTTAAGTTAAATATTCCCTCATTATGATAAGACGTGGAAAACTATGGGGAATTTTTGGGGAAAATACTTGCAGTTGTACCAACAGATATGAAGTAATAAAGGGGTTGTCATGCAATCTGCTGCTTATGCTCGTTTTTCTGTGTGTTTGATGTGAGTACCTACATAAGTGTAAAAGCGACTGATCATAAGAGTTTGAACACCGACACAGAATGGGTTTTACTAGCCTCTGATCGGAAACCAGCCAGAACAGAAACGGTTACAACTCGTTTCCGACACTTGTATGTTTCAGCACAAAAACTATGAACCATAACTGCAAATGGAACTTTGAACTCTGTCCTGAAAGGGCACACAGTCCTGTCGATCTACGCGTGCATTTGGAAATACAATCAAGATTAAGTGCAGAGAGACGGGTTGACGTGTAGTTACATTTTCGAAAATGCAACACTGGGACACAAATTATGAGGGCAGCTGAATGAAAAACATTCACACATATATATTCCACAAAAAAATAAAAATAATAAATACGACAGCACCGGAATGGACGGACATTTGCTAGAGGAATCGGGAATATTGACATTAATGTTAAAATAAAATCAGGGTAAATGTTTACTGACCTGACCATGCCTGGGTGTGCACGGTTAGTGCTTCAAATATAGAATAGTAATCCACTCTTCCACAAAGTAGGAACAACAACAGGGAGAGCCGATGTAAACGTGATTGTGGATGTGTGTGTAAGTGTGTGTGCAAGTTTGTGTGAGGAGCAGGGCTTGCTCTCTCTTCTGGGATCCTATCCTCTTTCTCCTACTCTCCCTCGCTCGCCCTCCAGCTCGCAGCTCCCTCCCCCCTCCGGCTCTCCCCCGCCTGGTGACAACAGAGCAGCACATACATGTCCCCTCCCCCACCCGAGCAGCCCCCTCTCTCGCTCACACACACACACACACACACACACACACACACACACACACCCTCTCTCTCTTTTGTTCAAACTATTTCAGCAGGAAGGGAGAGACGAGAGGGGAAAAAGTGACCAATCATGCAGTGTCACAGAAGAGCCTATTTCCCCTGCCCTGCATGTGTGTACGTGTGCGTACATGCATTTCTGCATGAGTGCACTCCTGTGTGATCTTATTTGCATGATTGCAAAACATCATTGTGATGAATGGACATGTTCCCATGCGAGAGAAAAATTGTGAATTTTCTCCCTCACTGATCACATGAGAGGTTCAGTTATTGTCAATGACTTCTATTGATCTGGTACATTGATCTTAGTATTGTTGGGAGGGGTGGGGTTGAAACAACCATGTCAATATTACCTAATTCCTCTGGTACACCATCCCCCACCACACACTCCCAAACACACACACACACACACACACACACACACACACATTAGCCCGCACACATGCAAAGGCAGAAGCAAATGACCTCCACATTGGCCTCAACATTTTTACTAAGAGGTGGGTTAACTTCTTCACCTTTAATTTATCAATATCATCACAACATATCAACACGACCTATTTTTGTGGTTCTTACTATTTGCTGCACAGCTGGCTGCTCAAACACAGAATTACAGCTGTGGCTTGATGTTAGCAGCATAGTTCTTTCTGCTTTGGCCACGCTTTGAACGGGCCCCTGAACCAAGCACATGCACCATATATATATGTGAGCAGCATTTTTGGAGCTAGTTGTTCACACAGCAAATTGGGATTCTCACTCACATGTTACGACTGTATAACGACATGACTGAAGTCGGTTTCTTTTCTCTCTGTGCTACCTAGTGCGGATCACCAGCAAGCCGTAATCTGAAAAAAATAGTCTAAAAATGGGTTTGATCAGTAGAGGCTTGTTATAAGACCTTTCATTAGGTGAGTCAGAGGAGTAATGGCAAGTGCAGCGCTCAGCTCTTTTCCCCTCTGTCTCCCTTGTATGCTTTGCTCACAGACACTAGGAAAAAAAAAAAAAAAAGCCACACTGTTATTTTGCAGGCAAGAAAACAATACATCTGACCAGACCTAAATGTGCTGCAGAGGCTGTTCTCCTCATCACAGGTAAGATGGGCTGTTTGTTGCATTCTCACAGCCTGAGTTGAAACCCCAGACCTTGTTATCTCTTATCACGTTAGAAACACCTTCACATGTAGGCAGGCGAGGCCCAAAGCGGGTCACGGGGAAAATCAAAGGGACAAAGGCCGGCGTGTGTGGCAATGACAGTCAAACAGAAATGTGTCGTTATCAGCAGGTTAGAGGAAAAGTTTACTGGCAACCGTAACATGACACAAATGTCCACAGGAAGACAGATTTCCATGCACAGTCATAATGGCCATGGTGGAAACTGAACATGGTAACTCTAACCCGGCGCTGCTTTGGTCCTGTGGGTGGGATAGGTCACATGATAGCACCCTAGAGAAGCTCAGCTGTTAGCCACTCTTATTCTGTCTCAAGCAGCTGAGTGCTGACCCACTGCTCCACTGAACTGTCACTGTAATGATATTGGCATCGGTGTGTGTGCGTGTGTGTGCATGTGTGTGTGTGTGTGTGTGCTTGTGCATGAGGGTGTTGGAGGCTGGAATGTGGTTAATGATGAAAATAAACTAAACACCTTCAAAAACTGGATTGTTGCCTTTTCTAAAGAGTTAATTCTGTACCTAGAAAAAAAGCGTCACTCCCACAAGCTCAAGCACGTTCACAGAAGACGTGAGAGGTCAATTATGAGGCAGAGACAGCAACAGACCAAGAGAAAGGGCAAAACAGGAACAGGAAAACTTTAGGAAAAGAACAGGAAATGTATGTACTGTGGGTATTGTCTCTTATAGGCGATGTCAGTGTCTTTGCAGCACTGGGCTTCTACTTGAAGGCTGGTCAAAATCCAACAATTTAATGCAAGTAAAGTGCTTTTCTGTGTATCTTAGGCCTTATTAAGTGTGTAGTCACATATTACCAACACACTAATTAGCCAAACAGCTGGACTTGAGCACATGTTTATTGTGATAAACATGAATATGAGGCCTTGTTAAGCACTGTCTCAGAAAACCACTCTGTTGCTTCATGCTCACCTAAAGTATAGCCATCCATGGCAATGGAAGTCAGAGCACATGGAGGTGGACTGATGCATATTGGTTCTTAGTGTTGGTATGTTGTTGTCACAATGTATTCATACGAATGAGTGCTTTTGCACACAGAAAATGAAAAGAACTAATGTCAAATGCATGGGCATGTACCGTAAACCATTAAGCTACCTATATTTCCAGTCAAGTTTGTTTTTTTCTTGCATGGTTCTGTAATCCCCTACCTTTAAATCATCAATAAAAATGAGCAGAGAACAGTGACACACACTGCAAGGTATGCTAACACCCTTACTCCCCATGTGATCTTTTTTTAAAAATGTTTTATAACCCTCCTTCTGTTCATAGCCTTCTTCTCAAGGTTAAATGACACTGCCTTTCCAATTTTAAGATCTAGCCAGGGTATCAAATGTCTACCACTGGCTTTTACTGTTATTTACAAACTACAACAAGGCAATAAAGTTCACAGAGTAATGCTGAGCACAGCCAATCTGAACAGGAAACGCTGAACAAAAGAGGATTTTGACTCATATTGTTCTTTATCTAATCAACTAAGCAGCTGAAATACCACACAAGGAAGGTAACCGTCACACAATAACTGCACGTCGCACACACATGCAGCCTACTACTCCATGTTTGAGTGGCTTTTTGTTCTCTGGCATGGAGGAGACAATATCCAAGTCTGGTAATAGAGGTTAGATTAATTGCTGACAAATCTGTATTCAGCAGTTCCCTTTCTCTCTGTTTGGCAGATTTATGACAGAGATTGATGGAGAGGAGGGACGAGCTGAGAGCGGCCTCTGTTCAGCTTGAAAAGAGGACAACAGCTCAGTGAGTCAAAGAGAGGGAAATGAGAAAGAGGGGAAAAAGATAAACAGGAATGTTTTTTGGTAGGATCTTACACACGATCAACGATTTTGCAGTTGAGCCTGTAGGAGGCACGCAATCTTATATTTCGTGCTACTCTAATACAAAGAGTTGAACTGATAATAAGAAATAATTCTTGGATGAGACCATGTTTTCAGGAAACCAGTGGAGACTAGACATGGGACATTATCCTTTTGCTACTAAACAGATGACGTATATTTACATACACATATTTCATCTGTTTAGATGAACATTAGTAGTATTATTTACTAGATCACCAGTCCATCACAGGTCAGTGGAAACAATTGAAGGAAATATGAAACGCCTTTAAGACAAATTTTTGACCAATTGACAAACTGCCCAGTGCTACGTGGGGGACCAAACACAGTTTAAATGATCCTGATGCTGCTGATCCCGATTGAGTGGCTGAGATAAAAACCATCTTAAATGTCCCGTTCACCTCCCTCCCTCGACCTGATGTCATAGCCAGAAGCTTGTCTCATTGGTTGAGGCAATAGCCCGCCAGCTGCTTGTAATCAGGAGCATTTGGGAGTGAGGATCACATGACACCCTCAAGGCACACATGCACACATAGATATACACATGCAGAGTGCAGTGCATCTTTAACCTCGTACTCCTTCCCACAGGCAACTCCTTTGCAATCAGGATCACCTCCAGATGTGCTCACTGTGCTCTCACCTCAGGATAAAAAGTGGGGGAGGGGTCGCAGCACAAGGAGGGTGAGGACAGTCTAAAAAAAATTGAGTTTGAGAAGAAGGTAAAGCACCTTTTGAGCATTTCCTGGAACTCTATTGGTAGGTCTGATGTTTATTTTCTTTTGAAATTATATAGCAGTTTCGAATTGAAATGTACACCAGGAGAAAAGTCCATCAAGGTACAATCTGCTGAAAAGGATTTTGTTCTGCTGCCTCCTTGTGGAGCAACACACAATGCTCAAGCAAGTACACTCCCTGATATAAAAATGACAAAAAAAAGACTTACCAGTATCAGAGGAGGTTTATTGAGCTGTTTTATTTTGTAGGAAACAAAGGTATATATATATATATATATATATATATATGTATATAAAAACCTTTCTCTAACATACATTAAAAGATTATTTAGATAATATCAATGGTAATTTTTTTTCTTTTTAGATCCAGTGGAGGGAAGGCTTTTGGACTCAATCATGATGAAAAAACATAGAATCACCATGTAATTTGTATTTCTAAAACAAACACCTGTATAAGTCTGAAAATTCAAATCAGTCTGCAATCAAGGGAGAGTGCTTGGAGAGTTAAAGAAGTTTTTGCACCTGGCTAATAGACGGAAAAGGTGGCCCAAACAAGAAAACTGACAGTGGAAACATTCATCCATCTATCCATCCATTATCTACCCACTTCATCCTATTCAGGGTTGCTGTGGGGCTGGAGCCCACCCCAGCTACCATCGCGTGACAGGCAGGGAACGCCCCAGTACATCACAGGTCAGTGGAAACAATTGAAGGAACTATGAAACACCTTTAAGACAGTCATTCGACTCAGTGGCATAAGATGTACAGAGAGATCAACTGTAAACCATGAGGATCACCTAAACAGAGGAAAATGAAGTTACAGCCAGCTAAAGATAAGCAGTCATTGATTGTGGATAATTGCATGAAAGTGATATTCAGTGCTAAATTATTAATATGCATTTGGCAAGAATATGATGCTGTAATTTTTGATTGTTGTAGGTCCAATAAAACAAATAAAGATGGCTACCTGAGGCAGGCTCAGGCACGCTCAATACAGGAGATTGGACTGATGACAAGTTTCGGTGCAATCTGTTGGTTTCTTTAGCTAGGAAATTGTTCTTGAATTGGCTCTATATGAATGAATTGGATTATTTTAAAAAATAATTATGATTACAATGAATTGAATTCCAATTGGCTTGAATTGGACTACACTACTTAAGTGCCTTGAGATGACATCTGTTGTAATTTGGTGCTATGTAAATAAAACTGAATAAAACTGAATTGAATTGAATTGAATGGGAGTATGGAGTGCCGGACTCCTTGATATGGGCTGTTCGGTCTCTGTATGACCGGTGTCAGAGTCTGGTCCGCATTGCCGGCAGTAAGTCGGACATGTTTCCTGTGAGGGTTGGACTCCGTCAGGGCTGCCCTTTGTCACCGATTTTGTTCGTAATTTTTATGGACAGAATTTCTAGGTGCAGCCAGGGCGTTGAGGGGGTCCGTTTTGGCGACCTCAGAATCGGGTCTCTGCTTTTTGCGGACGATGTGGTTCTGTTGGCGTCGTCGGGCCGTGACCTTCAGCTCTCACTGGAGCAGTTCGCAGCTGAGTGTGAAGCGGCTGGGATGAGAATCGGCACCTCCAAATCTGAGACCATGGTCCTCAGCCGGAAAAGGGTGGAATGCTCTCTCCGGGTCGGGAATGAGATCCTTCCCCAAGTGGAGGAGTTCAAGTATCTCGGGGTCTTGTTCACGAGTGAGGGACGAATGGAACAGGAGATTGACAGACGGATCGGTGCGGCGTCTGCAGTGATGCGGGCTCTGCACCGGCCCGTCGTGGTGAAGAAGGAGCTGAGCCAGAAGGCGAAGCTCTCGATTTACCGGTCAATCTATGTTCCTACCCTCACCTATGGTCACGAGCTGTGGGTAGTGACCGAAAGAACGAGATCGCGAATACAAGCGGCCGAAATGAGTTTCCTCCGCAGGGTGTCTGGGCTCTCCCTTAGAGATAGGGTGAGAAGCTCGGTCATCCGGGAGGGGCTCGGAGTAGAACCGCTGCTCCTCCGCATCGAGAGGAGTCAGATGAGGTGGCTCAGGCATCTGGTGAGAATGTCTCCTGGACGCCTCCCTGGTGAGGTGTTCCGGGCCCGTCCCACTGGGAGGAGGCCCCGGGGAAGACCCAGGACACGTTGGAGAGACTATGTTTCTCGGCTGGCCTGGGAACGCCTCGGGGTCCCCCCAGAAGAGCTGGAGGAAGTGGCCGGGGACAGGGACGTCTGGGTTTCTCTGCTCAAGCTGCTGCCCCCGCGACCCGATCCCCGGAAAAGCGGCAGATAATGGATGGATGGATGGATGGATGGGAGTCATTACCTTTAAAGTAAATGCAGAGATGGACTTTTGGACACTTTTCAATTTATATATATATATATAAAAAAAAGTGAATGACAAGACTCCACCCTACAAAGCTGATCTGTGAAACTGCTCTGCAGGAAAGCTGAAACCTGACCGATGAAGAAAATGTTTATTTCATGATGTCCACTCCTCAACTCAAAACAATTCAAGCTGTCATAAAACCCAGAGGTTCAACAAAGCAGAATTTTTTTCATGATATATTTTTCTTCCCCATTTAATCTAAAATATCATTATCAATTAAAACAATTGAAATAATTTTGTATGCATGTTTCACAATTTATGCATGTTTGTTTTACTTTTAAATAAAACAGCTGAATGAGCATCCACCATCAGTGGTAAATCCAGGGATTTTTTGCCAGGGGTTGTAAGCACAGATTCTAGTACAGGACAAGGCAATAACTTGGACAACATTTGTATTTCCATTTCAACTGTAATGATTTATTTTCCACTTTGCCATAATCAAAAATTAAATTACATGTACATATAAAACATATACAATTATTTTGCTCAAGAACATTCATTCAGTGGTTGAAAAGACAAGGCATCACTCTTTCTATGGCTCCATTAAGACTATAATTAAGTAAAATTGCTCCTCACCCTAAAGGCCTCCAAAGTTCATCCTCTCACATTGCTTTCCTCTACTTTCACATTTTCCTTGAAACGTATACAGATTTTTGACCCACTGTATTCATCAGCAGGGTGCAGTCTCTCACACAGTGACACAGTGCACAGATTTTACTCCTGTTTACACATAAATTGGGTAGGGAAACCAAGAAATGCCTCATTACTCTCTGAAAAGGTCTGCTTTTAGTTGTATGTCAACACAACAGGATTTTATGACAGGCATACATGTACTGTAAATATAATTGTACTAACATCGATCTAAATTTATGATCTCTCCTGGTCACGTGTACTGTATATGCAGTCAAATATAATATTCTGAAGGATTTTACAGTATATTTATCATACATTCACATACACATTGATGGGTTTAGAGCTAAGCTTAAGCCACATGTTTGATAAAATAACTTTATCAATTGCTAATCAAATTATGTCGTTATAGCATGTTTACAATCTTTAAATTCAAGATGCGTAACTGTAATTTTCATAATGCGGTACAGCCCATGTTTTTTTCCCCTTCATTTACTCATCATTTACTTTGCACTATTGCATTATTTATTTTGTACATGTATTTACACACTGAATCATTTTGCCCATGCTTTTCACCAACTCAGTTGTGGTTCCTAAGAAGAATAGAGACTTTTCACATTCAGAGGTCCGACAGAATTGAAACGGAATTACATGAAAGCAATGTGCAACACTTTCGTACGCGACATTAAAAAAGGTAGTACTGCATGTGGTGTTAATACAGTGACTGAAGGACTTTACTTGTGCACTTTGCTTTGAAGTCACTTAAAAAGAAGAGACGAAGAGTTTGGAGGAAAAATCCTTGAAAGTGGCTTTGAAACAACACAGTAACTGATTTTCAATTAGATGACACAGCTTAGAAACTTTAAATATAACTAAATGAAAGCATCCATGATTATATCCTATATTGTAAATACCAATTTATCAATTCAAAGATGTTACAACCAGTGGCATTTGCTGGCTGATATTATTCGCACTTTACTAGACTAACTATAAATTTGCAACATCCCTGATTTAGTCCAGTCCCAGACCTGTGTTGCATTGCATCACTTTTCTCTATCTCTAAATGCAAATTTTCTCCCTGAAAATACATTAAAAAAATGGAATTGCAAATATTAGTTTTTGTTTTTGAATTAAACATCAATTATTCATTGCTTTAAAACTCACTTCATCAAGGATAAAAAAGATGTGACAGCTGCAGTTTATGAGACAAACTCCTCATGTCTACCAGCAGATATATTTGCTCTCCATGTAACAAGAAGCTGTCGGGGACTTCTATTTCTGTTCATTCATAGAAGCATTAGTAATGTGCTATATTCTTCGGCTTTTCTCTCATCTCACAGCACATACATGAGTGAGGAGAACATGTCATTTTACACTTAAAAATAAATAGAAATCTTATGGAAAATAATCTAATTGCTCAATAGTGCTTTGAAAATAAAATCTATCACAACATCTTTATCTACAGAAAGTGCAAATAAAGTATTGAAATCATTATTTCAATCAATAATTTCTATGTTTCCCTTAATCTCCAAGTTTAGAGGCGACTCTGCTGTGTGAAACTCAAAACAAGGTCGCCTTACCCAGAGGTTATAAATTAAAGACAAACACCACATGTGACTGATGATAAAACAGGGGGAGCACACTGCAGTGGAACCTTATTTATCCAATGTTAAATTTCTCAGGAATCAGCTTGACGAATGAAACTGAGCATGCCAAAGTTACCTTTTTTGTTACTGTAATTGCTGCAAATGTTCGCTTTGGCATATGGAATGAGAGCATTTGTTTGTTTGTTTTTTTTGGCTTCAATTTCCACCAAAAATGGATAAACAAGATTGCACTGGTACAAAACAGCTGTGCATTAGGAGAAAAAAAACAACTCAATTTGGGTTAGATTGTGGATAGGTTATTGCTTAAAAATCCTGAGGCTCCCCCAAAATGATCACTGTCTTGAAACACAGGGATACACACTAACTCACTCTTTTTATATCTTTAGACACAGACACATACACAGCGACAAACCATTCCTCTGCTCTGGTTTTACCCCTGACCCTGAAATCATCCAAAGGGCCTCGCTGTAGCTTTCATGAGCTCGTTTGAGGTAAAGAAATAAGAAACACTTGACAGACATTCTGTTGAACAACCTACATCTGGCACAATCATTATTTCAAAGACAAACACCCATAAAGGAAAAAGTTTACGCTTGAAAAAGCACATTGTTGATGCCACTGAAGTGGATCTTCTGACAGTTTACGCTTCTCAGTTTTACAACGTCACACAAAACCGACACAAGGGTAGTGTCTGTTACTGGAGCTGAAATGTCTTTTTAAAATCTACTAAATAATCAACCACATCATCACCAATTAGAAAAAAAAGAAAGGAAAAATGATGGAAAATGAAAGTGACACTGAATTAATAGAGACTATATTTAAGGAACAACAACTGACAAATCTACTCAGATTAATAAAAAAGAGCCTGGTTTGTTTAAAAGGAGCACCGACACTCCATTATAATGTCCAACTGGGAGGAGGGTTGAAGTGTTTGTGAAAATTTGAAATGGGTCGAAGAGGTTGCTGTTATTGTGTGACTCTAGCTTTGTAAGGACTGAAAAATCTTAAAGCTGCCATGATCAGTCTGACGGGACGAACGGACTTAACACTTATATGTAAAAGGAGTCACCTGTAGATATATCCCTGTATCATGATTATCCCTCTAAATATGCAATTTCCCTTAATTTTATGGAGCTTTATGGCTTATTCTGCTTGCTTTATTCTTCTTTTATTTGGTTCACTGCTTTCATAGTGTTGTTTTCTGTCTAAATACAAGCAAATGCAGATGGGATGGTGGTACTTTTTGAGGTGAATCAGTGGCAGGGTTGTAAGGCCACTTCAGATATTACATCCAGTTCCAGAATTTGTCTCGAGGTGACATTAGAGTCTGAGTCAAAGTTTAAGACACATCTCTGAAAAGTGAGCTATCCAATAGCATTCAATTCTTTCAGATACAAACTATTGCTATCACCTTTCAACCTGGGGGGGGTTATCAGCTACTATTTCTTAAGCAGAAACTGCTTCCGATAGTGGTCCAATAATGTTCAAGATTGTAGTTTTTATGTCTCGTCAAAAAACATTAAAAAAACCACCAGCATTCTCTTCACCTCTACTTTACTGTGTTTGTGAAGTCTGCCTTCACTGTGGCAAATATATGCTCAGCTGTTTTCTGTGTAGAAAACCATTTAGCTTGGTTACATAAAATCACAATGACATAAAAAAATTGATGGCAATAATAAAGAGGGTTATGGCTACTGTGTTAATCAATTTGGAGACAGTACTGATCCCACCGATGCATCATGCTACAGTTTTTTCAAAAAGTTAAAAAGATTTTTTTTAAAAAGTCCCCAACATTCTACACCTTCCGAGTAGATCTCCAGAGTTGTATGTGACATGGCGATGCTGTAGATGGGGTAAACCACCAACAGCAGTCAGGAAAAGGAGCTGCGTTACAGTACGGGTTACAGTACTTACAGTACCAAATTTCACCAAAACATCCAACTGTTTCTCATTCCAGGGATGTCAAATACGAGTCAAATTATGTCAAAGCAGAGACCTTATATTTGCTAGCTGCCTTGCCCTTTAGCCTTATCACAGTCCGCTAAGCCTGCAATACGTGGTGTGTCTTTTATCACCACAAATGTGTCCATTGCCTCTCTGACCCTTACATTTTTTGTCTTTCTTTACACCGGAGGAGAAATTATCAGAGCAAATATGTATGTGAATAGTAAGTTCATTGTCATAATTGTCCTATGATGTAAGTGGGAACCTTAGATTTTTACATGATCGTAACATGGGGCCCTCCTTTCACCTTCCATCTCGGTCATCGTCCTTCCCTGTATGGTTTATTAGCTGAAAGTAAAAGTCACAGATCTGGGCTATAGTGCTTGGTCACAGCTCATCTGGCTTGCATAAGAAGTTGATGAGAAACAAATACCTGCTAAAGACAATCCCTGGTAGCCGAAAAGAAAACTGTAACCTCGATAGACCAATCCTACAATAAAGACTGACTGAGTAGATATTGTGACTAATGTTTTAAATAGGCAGAGAAGGATTTCTTTGCTACACATTTTGGTTGAAAAATACTTGCAATGCTGGGAAAATGGATTATGTTGTAATCATGTCTGCAAGAACAGAAATGTATTTCCATCAGTCTAAAGTTGTATGGATGCACCATTTACCAACTGTTTGTTGCATTATGTTTTATTTTGCTTTTGTTTCGGGAAATATAACTTGAAATACGGTTTATATGTAGAGACCTCACAACGACTGAAGGTCATAGTTGATGTGAGTGGATTGCACCCTTTGTGTGTGTTTGTGAACACCACTGTTTTATAGGTAGCTGCAAGAAATTGCTGAGACTTATTTCTGTGAGCACTGAAGAGGTTGTGGTCCAGAGCTACAGTCAAGTGATACAGCTGAGTCTGTCAGGAGTGTGGACTTGGTTTACTCATCGATGAACGAGATCCCTTCAATCCTGCAGGGTGAAAAACACAAAACCAGAGTTGTTGCAGCACAGAGCACAAGTTGGCTGCCCTCAGTTGACAAAGACTGAGCAACAACAATGAAGCATTTAAGAGGCAGGTGAACACAAAGTGTAGCAGGAATACATATATTTTCACAAGGTGGGGGTTGATGAAAAAAAAGAGGACGTGGTCTTGCCTTTTTAGCAGCCACAGGACGAAAATCCTTTTGATTGGAGTTGAGGGATTTCCACACAGTGGTTTTAGACATTTCATCAGATATATTAATTTCAGAAGGATCACACCTGAGTAGCAGCGACAGGAAGAGGAGGGTGAGAACACAAAGCAGATAGACGACAATCTGGGGAGCGGCCTGTGGAGAGGTGTCAGAGTAACAGTTTTCCCAGGAGCCACTCGAAAACAGAGAGCCACACACGGGTGTATAAAAAGAGAGGCATGCAAGTACACAGATGGGGAAGTAACACATTTCTCCATTTACCCCAATCCACCGATGATCATCTTGTACATATAAGTGTGTGTATGTGTGAATGTGTGTGGTCTCACCTGGGATCATGTGCTTTTGGAGTCGGAATAGGTTTGGTGCTTTCCAGGGGAATCTGAACAGTAGTTGTATCTTCCCTGTTTGAACTGAGCATAACCTGGGATTCCTGCAAGACACATCCATACCATAAAAATCCAACGGTCAAATCCCCAAGCTTACCAATTCTAAGGGATGAGCTGCACGTTTGACAATTCTCAAAAATATTTGACCACCTCTTGCATCTTTTTGGACGCATCATCAAGATTCTTTTTCTTCCACTCAGGCATTAAATCATCCAGATAGCTCAGCTCTCGATTAGAGAAACACAAGTCCAGCAGCTTGCGGATGAAAACCAGAGCCAGCACCTACATTCAAAATAAAAAAAATACAAGCTCTCTGAAATGTACTTGGAAAGACAAATGAGCACAGACCGGACGCAGGCGTTGCTGGACTTACCATCATGGGGAAGATGATAGCAGCAGGCGAAGTCTTGATGACCCAGAGCAGCACCAGACAGGTTAGCTGGGTGACAGTGAACAGGTGCACCTTCCTCAAGGGAACATGTCGCAGATAGATGAAGTCTGGCTGGTGCTTTGCTGGCATACCAAACAGTTTCAGACGGTCAAAGAACTGAGAAGTGATAAAGACAAACCCAAGTGGTGAGGAAGTTATAAAAGGAAAGGAGAGAATGAATCAGTGCGAGCAGAGAAGAGAGACAGATGGTGAATAGTGCAAAAGGATAGACGGGGTTATGATAGACAAATTTAGTTGGATACACTGTACAAGTGAAGTGTGCACAGCCATGTACAATATTGTGTGAACAAGCAGAACAAATAAGTTAGAAAATAACATACAGACTCCAAAGTAGACATTTTATGTCCACAGAAGACTTGCCTCAACCGTGATCTCCAAGAAGCATAAACACATGAACGCCAGTATAAAATGATATGTGAATACAACAACTAATTTTTGGACCTATAGGCTGTGTCGGTCTGCCTGTCTGCATCATAGTCTGCATCATGGAAAAGAATCCCTTGAAAAATCTGATTACTAGGGGTAGTGAAGAAGAAGAATGATGCAGGACAATCTGAAAACTACTTTAAAATCAATACAAACATATTTTCAGCTGTAAGCACAAAATACAGAACAAGCCGTAGTCCCCTTAATCAGAGCTGCAGGGCCTGTCTTCCTTAAATGCCACTGTAAAAAATGCACTACTTTGCATAAACTGGATCTGAAAAAACATGTTTCAGACACGAATAACACAGAGCTTATTGATGGAACTCAGAATGTCTGTGACAGCTCAGAAAGTGTGAAGAAAAGATGCATATCAGTGGACGGTGTTGCCTTGCTTGCTTTAAAAATAATCATAATGATTGCAGGAAGCAAATTCTTCTCTCAAAAAAAAGAAAGAAAAAAAAGGGAAAAATGGCAATTTTCTTTCCAGAATGCAAATATATCTCCTACGTCATTGAGGATTGAATCTGTCATCGAAAAATGAAGTGAAAATAAAGGAGAAAGTGTGAAAGTTTCCACTGTGAGGCCTGTATTTTCAATATAATAAATCCAAACTGTAATTTTTCTTTATTTAACTGAAAGCAAATAGTCTACTGTTCAAATAAAAGTAACACAAGGTTATATAATTTGGAATCATTTTACATTTACGAGATAGTGGACAGGGGTCTTTTCACTTTTGGTATATGTAGTAGTGAAGAGGATTTGGTCTCTCCAAGAATTGTAGCAACATTAATTATCTCAAGACAGTAAATAAAAAGGATGGCAGCTCAGAAGTAAGGATGGATAGGGCAACAGCTTGGGACATTTCATATTTTAATTACCCTCAGATGAAGTTAACTTCAGATTATTCAGAGCCGAAAACAGATCTGTCCACATGCATATGGTATCGTAGTATCTTGGAAATCATTTTGATGGAAACATATTTTGTTTGTATAAGAAATAAAGACTCGTGGCAATAATGAAATCACAGCTTGCAAGAGTCAGAAATGCTCAAATGGAACAGTCAGTGGCTCTACCGTATCAAATATTGATCATGAGTTATTCTTTCTGATGCAAATTTATAGTCATATCAGATTTTATATTACCTGGATGCCTTTTAATGAAGAAGCTCCCATGTAAAGGAAGACACCATACAACACTGGCATTGGAATGAACTGGAAAAAACAAAATACATCAGTCAACTTCCCTTTTCATTAAACTATATTAACGTGTTCATTGGTGCCCTCGAGTTTACCAAAAAAAATTGTATTTGCTGATAACAAAGTTAGCAAAGACATAACAAAGTTATTCTGGTCAGTTACATCTATGATTTTAAGGTATTTTAATATACTATTACTTTCATTATGCAAACTAAATGGCCTACCCAGAAAAGGGCATCACTGCATAACTTTGTGTGACCAACCTGCAGGGCTCCAGTCATGAATACAGAACAGCCCATGAGCAGGAAGATAAGCAGGCCAGTAAGCCTCTGCTCTCTGATGCCTAGGAAGCGAGGCTGCTCTCCCGGAGCAGCGCTCTCTGACTCCAGCTTCAGACTGTTGACATGAGAGATGGACAGGACAGTAGCTGCTACAAACCAGGGCAAGCCCATGATGGAGCACACTGCCAGCATCACCCCCACCATCAGCAGGTCCAGATGGTACCCACAGCCTTTCTGTAAATCAGAGGACAAGTCAGATAGAAGTCCATAATCTGTATGGACAATAGTTTTTTAATTGTATCCTTTTTACTTGCCAGCAGTTTGTGCTCTTTGCGGTTGATGATGACGGCAGTTATCTGTTGGTCCATGAAGATCAGGATGGTGCAGAGAAGAGCAGGAAGGGCGGCAACCAGGACTGTCCACCATGGGTTGCGTCCTATTGGATTGATTAACCAACCACGATCATCTCTAGTTGGCTGCCGGAAGATTTAGCAGGGGTATGAGATCTTAATAGTTCAGCGAAATCTTTAAATCGACAAGTTGAATATTTCCTCAATACCTGGAATTTGCTTGGGACCTTCAACTTCTGAGAGGGTACGCCAACGACAAAGTCAAGCAGGACCATGAGGACAATTGTAAGGAACACTGCAAAGTCACTGATCATAGACCGCACCTGAAAACCAGACATTACAGAATTCGGATTCAGTGAATATCAATAATCTATTACATGGTTTTGTTGACTTGTCCAGTTACCTTGGTGGGGAAATAACGGCTAGTCTTAAATTGTTTGAGGAAAGCCGACATGAAGAATGTTGAAAAGAACAAGATGGTAGACCAGAAGAGAACATCTGGCGTATATGGGCCATGGTGTCCACATGCTGTCCCGACAAAGTGGCCCTGCAGACTGAAACACTCCTGTGGAGAAACACAAAGATTAAGATTAAGATCAGATTTATTGTCATGCATACATGCATACACACAAAATTTGTCCTCTGCTTTTAACCCATCCAGGTTGGCACCTGCTGACACACTCATGCACAGGGTCACACACTCATAGAGACAGATGCCAACCTGGAGCAGTGGGCAGCCATTCAGAGCACCCGGGGAGCATGGGGGTACGGTGCCTTGCTCAAGGGTTACAATAGAACAAAATTCCCCCAGATGATGCAAGTAAATACAGACTAAGCATTTTATTTGAACTATGTGGCAGGAAGGGCCAACAAAGCAGAAAGAAAATTGCATATTGCATGAGAAAAAAGACATGCCTTTGGTGTTCTCAGTTGACACACTGCTGTGAAAGGTTAATTGATTGACTGTTCTTAATAATGTTTGCAAAATTCCTTTAGAAAGGTTACCAGAGGATTAGTTAAATGTTAACAAAAATAAACAAACCAGAGCAACAGCAAATCCATCCTCTGTGTCTGAAAGGTTTAACCATTGATGAATTACCTTAAACCTGCAATATTTGGAATGACCAGCAGGGGACAAAGTCTGATTGAGGGCTGTAAGAAAAATGCTGTACTTTTCACTTGATCTACGACTTCAGTAAACATTTTGCTGATAGTTTAAGGTCACAGTGATTCATGTCAAGTCATTTTTATTACATCTGGATGTAAATAGTTTTTCCTTCTGGAAAAAAGAAGATAAGATTCAGGGTGCGGCTACCTTGCTAGTGACATCTACCGCATTGACTTGTCAATGAATATGGCGCTCTGTACATTCAGACTGCAGTGAAGTTGGATTTAGGTGCTTACCATGATTTCATCTATGATTTTTGACACTTAAGCCTTTTCAGTTTATGAACACTATTGTAACATTGGATGTTTTGTTGAGACAGTAAGGAATTGAGAGCTAATTCTTTCTGGTAGGTCCATTTTGTTTTGTTCTCGTATGATGCTGACCAAATTTAGCCTACCAGTTTAGATCACAGTTATTGTGAATCGTGATATACCAAGCAAGCAAAAGCATAAGCTCAAAACTTAGCATTTGCCAATAACTCAGCACTTGCATTGTAAATAGTACAGAGTCAGATGCAGTCATTTCTCTGTTTAGGAGGGCATGCATGGTATACTCAGGTTCCCAGTTTGATCCACCCCTCGCTGCTCCCAAGCTTCACCCTCTTGTCCAAATATGGCCTCCTCTGGCTCCAAAAACCAAGATGGCAATGGCCAAAATGCCACACTCAAGGCCTCAAAAAAGTAGTCCAGAAACCAATAATCACGTCAGGTTGGAAAATCATAGACATTCCTGAATAGAAATGGGATACCTCTGTAACCTTAAAGAGTCTGTGGACCTCTGGATTCTAAAATGTATCATAAACCAATCGATAGCCTCATTTTACATTTTAGATTTTGGATTGTTAAGATTGTACTGCAGATCCCACAGATAGTCAATGCAAAGTTTTGGCTTCAGTGTCAGAGTAAAACATCAGTGGGTCTGCACCATTTAAAGGGGAACTCCGGGGCATTTGAAGCGCATTCCCATTGCTATAGGTTGTCAAATACTGACAGTAGGACACAGACCGGTGCAAATCGGCGCTCCCTGTGCAGCGATTGCGCTGTTTGCGCAGCCTGTCATGCTAGCCAAATACGTGGTGGCTAAGGGGCAAGTGCTAAACCTTCCACGTAAAACAACAACTTGCACACTGCAGAAACGTCACACCACTTTATAAACCATCCGACAATAAAGTCACAAGCCTTACCATCAAAACCATATGCATGGTTCTCACATTACTGGCATGGGGACGTTACAAAACAACTTTATAAACAGCATGTCACTTACCGGTTGTTGGTATGCTCGCGCAATGTGAAAGCCCAAAAGAGTCAATGGACGATACTCCCATATACAAAACAATTATCTTCTCTAGAAAAACTGCGTTCAAGTATTTAAAACATTACAACAATACATGCCCAGTAATATTGTTATAATGTTTTAAATACTTGAACGCAGTTTTTCTAGAGAAGATAATTGCGCATACCAACAACAGGTAAGTGACATGCTGTTTATAAAGTTGTTTTGTAACGTCCCCATGCCAGTAATGTGAGAACCAAGCATATGGTTTTGATGGTAAGGCTTGTGACTTTATTGTCGGATGGTTTATAAAGTGGTGTGACGTTTCTGCAGTGTGCAAGTTGTTGTTTTACGTGGAAGGTTTAGCACTTGCCCCTTAGCCACCACGTATTTGGCTAGCATGACAGGCTGCGCAAACAGCGCAATCGCCGCACAGGGAGCGCCGATTTGCACCGGTCTGTGTCCTACTGTCAGTATTTGACAACCTCTAGCAATGGGAATGCGCTTCAAATGCCCCGGAGTTCCCCTTTAACAACACATTTGTCTGCTGGTCAAAACAAACAAAAACTAAATATATTGTCCAGCAACCAATTTACAATGCACCATGAAATACAACGTCTGGAGATCATTTGGACTTTATTTAAAAAAGGCTAACTAGACATAAGTCTGTGGAGCATTGATTACGTACAGCAGTAGCACAAAAGATCTGCACACTAAGTGAGATAAATCATGGTTAATCCCTGGATGCAAAGACATCTTACAATACATCAGCTTTGAGAACCAAGAGTAACAATAACAACAACACGCAGGATAAAGACGCAGATATGGAAAACTTTTCCAATCACAAAAAAGGCCACTACTTGGTGAGGTCAAAGCTAATTACAGAATAAATTGCCAGATTTATTGCCAAAAGTTTTCTATCTTACAATGTGGTTGAGATTAATAGCTTTCCCTACTGCTGTTTTTCTACATGTATCTACAAATGTATTGTACCATCGTATTAGGTAAACACACACACCCCTTATATTCCAGCCAATCGTGTTGTTACGCCAAAATGTGAGTTTCATGACAACTTCAACTGTGCAGTGACAGTGATCAGACTGACATCAAACAAATATGTCACATCAAATAGTCATCAGAGGATATCATACACATTATGTGCAACATTATCAAGGCAGGTGAGTCATTTGGTAATGACACTAAATAGCGTCTCATTTGGTCATGCCAAACGAAGTCTTGATACAAAACCTTGTGAATGCACAGCAGGGGGTCGGCGTAAACACTCAGTAAACTCTTTCTATCTAAGGTTTTACCAGATTTTACTTTCTCTCCAAAGTTCTTGTAAATGTAGTTTTTGTATTCCACTGATCACTAAAATTGTAGTTATGCTTCTCATTCATTTAGACAGAGACCTCAAACCAAATGGCAGCCAAGCTATAGAGCTTGTCTGTAAGATTACATACTTATTTGGCTATTACCAAAGCCTGTGCTATGGTGTGAAAGTCATATCAATATTAGGCATTATTAGGAGTATGTGAGTGCATGTGTGTCTCCTCTTAGTTAGGTTACCTTGACAGTAAGGTTGCCCCAGGGTACATCAGAAGCTGTGATGTTTCTGTCACTCCACAGCTCTAAGGTTTTATTACTGGGATTATGAGGCTCTGCACACCTACAGCTACAGAGAGGCGCAAATAACACAGAGATCAGTTTATGCCGGCTGACTAATAAATGGTGGGATTGCATGCTTTTCTTAGACAGACTGCATGCATATTTGAGTTTTTTTTTCTGTTTTCTTCTGGTACTTCAAAGGGAGACAAGAATAACACAGTTACACTTCTGAGCATCTGAAGGAGAGAGAATGACATGTGTGAAAAAGAAAGTACACCATCTTTCAATTTTAAGGTTTTACACATCAGGACATTCTAAAAACACAGCAGGTACTTATCAGGTCTTAAAATGAGGTCAATCTAACCTCAGATAACTAAAACCACATGACATTAATATATCAACAACATGCCATTATTCATTGAACAAAACCTAAGCCAAAACACAGATGTACTGTGTGAACAACTAAGTACACCCAAAATGCTTTGATAAGACTAGAATAGCAGCATGATGTCATGCAATTGATTAATTGATCATCAGCAAGTGTAAGCACCTCTAAAAAAGCAGACGTTTGGCAATTTGCTGGTCTGGAGCATTCAGGTGTGTGTTACAAAATATCAAGGAGGAAAGACATCAGCAATGATCTTAGAGAAGCACTTGTTGCAATCTGGGAAGGGTTATAAGATGATCATTCTACATAGAGAAAAAAAGTTCACAAGTGGACAACATTCAAGACAATTGCCAATCCTCTCAGGAGTTGACATTCCAGCAAGTTCACCCCAAAGTCGGACTATGCAGAGAAAGTGAAAAAAAAAGGCAACGTTAAGGAAGGGTTGTCAAGAAAAAGCCTCTTCTCACTAAACAGAATATGGCAGCACAACATAGGTTTGCACAGTTGCATCTGGACAAACCACAAGACTTCTGGAACAAAGTCGGGTGGAAATGTTTTGTTATAAAGCACGGCACCATGTTTGGAGGAAAAAACCCCGCTGCAAACCAGTAGAAACACCAGATAACAACTGTCAAGCACAATGGTGGAGGGATGATGATTTGGGATTGTTTTGTGGCGACAGGACCTGGACACCTTGCAGTCACCTGGTATCATGGTGGAATATGTCCTTGAATTCCTCTGTAACCAAATTATTCTAGAGTCAAATGTGAGGCTGGCCGTCAGACTGGCTTAGTTTCTATTAAACAAATAATGACACATCATTATTAAGTCATGTGTTGTTGTTAATCTGAATTTGTATTAACCCAATGCCATCGACAGTCACAACATTAAAACCTTAGGGTTGAAAGAGGGTGTACCCTTTTTTCACAAGTCTGTATTCTTAGAGAGAAACAGTAAAAGAAGAAAAAGTGAACGTGACATATCCAAGGAAGAAACATTAAGGTAAAAGCAAAAGAAAACTTTTATATTTTGATACTTACTACACTAGTGTGAGTTTGTCCAGATCACTTTGTGCATTAAATGGGTAAAGTTCTCCCAAGTGGAACAGTTTCTCCAAGGCTTCATAGATAAAGATGAGGCAGATGAGGGCTGCAAAGGCTTCCTCTGTGAACCGAGTGATGTAGCACACCAGAGAACTAGCATCTGTAGCAACCAAAATCAAACACAGCAGGGCAGTCCACAAGCCTATGCAAGTCCGCAGCGAAAGATAAGACAGATCGTAGTCCCTGAGAAGAAAGAAGAAGAGAAGACAAGAAGCTCGGAGGGGATATCTAATCAGTTAGCAAAACAAAGGTCATGGTGGAGGGATAAAATGTCTCAAAGAAGTTGTTAAATACCATACATACTTGCAGAATTTGTAGAGGATTTTTTCAAAAACCAGTACAGGACCTGTGCTGCCCAAAATGGTGAGAGGCTGACCAGCAAACAGAGAATAGGCCACTCCGGTCATGGACGCACCAAGTAGGGACTCTATGGCACTCTAGAACAAATAGTAAAGATACAGGGAGTTTTTCTGGCTGGCTTTACATTTGTTAGTACATCTATAGTGTATCCACACACTGTTACGCTCTTACAATGCGTCCTTCTGTCGCTTCCCCCAGCAGTCCCCCAAAGGTGATGACAGGAGACATGCAGGCGCAGTAGAGGAAGAGAAAGGAGGCCACACATTGGAGGCTCAGGCCATCCTTATAGTCACTCAGATAGAACGGAGCTTTCCTCTTAATGTCCAGTATCAGACCACCAAACAACCTGACGACAGCACATGGTAAGAAAGTTTACAGAACAACCTGGAGAAGGGGAAAGTACTCTCATGTTGACACATTATGGTTATTACTGTACTTGAACTTCCTATAATGGTATAACACATAGTCCGTTATTATAAGGTTCAGTTTTTGTGCTCGTCCAAAATAACTGGCTCCTAGTTCCAGCTAAGCGGCAGCAATGTGACCCTCTGTCTCGAAGAAAAATATTGAATAAGTGTATTGATGAATCTGATCCATGAAGGACACTAGCTTTCTAAAAGCTCTGTAAAAAAAAGAACAACAGCCATAATACAGTAGCTTATTTTAGTTTTGTTATCTTCTGAGTATACAAAACTAGTCTAATCAGTGAAGGTCACTTCTTCCGACGTGTGTCCTGGTGGCACTTTAAAGATTGCTGTTATTCTTTAAGAAGTAAAGGGAAGAACAGTTTTGGAGTGCGATTGAGTGTGATCTGTCACTCCCGGTCACAGTGATTGTCTCTTTCTTGTCCAACCAGATCTTCTCACAGATCCAAATTTAGATTCTGTGGCTGCGGCGGCTGACAAGGTGGAGAGTGCTAAGCTCACCCCCAGGTTCCCTATCAGAATCAAAACTGGCATTTCATATTTTTTCTAAAGTTTATTTTGTTCTTGTTTATTTGGGGAGGTTGACATGTTGCTTTAAAACAACTGAATTTAGCTTCCGTGTTCATCATGAATTATAGCACAACCTGAAGCAACAAGCAACTTAGTCATAAAAATAACTGAGCAACTACTTGCCTCCCTGTTCTCTGCAGCTCTGGCCCATGGTGCTCTGCTTGTAGTTCTTCCTCTTCTTGGCAGGCTGCACCATTAGGGACTCCTGGCATCTTCCTCTTCTCCTGCAGACACCCAGGAACAGGCAAACTTTAAATGTGGCCAAACACAATACATATAGGGTTTGTTGCTCAAATTAAAAGAAAATTGTAGCTGTGTACCTGAGAAGGTACACTCTTTGGAGGCTCGATGCGGATGGAGGGGTCCCACTCTCCTGGTGGAAGGACTGTCACCTGATCCAGAAACTCATCTATCCCTGCTAGCAGGTCACTTCTGTCCTTTGCCTTGTATGCTACATCGTGGAAAATCTGGACCGCAGAGCATAAGAAATGAGTTTATCTTCTTCAAGAGGGCAGATGCTGTTTAATTTTTTCCATGAAAGACTATCACCTCATCTGTCATGATGGTTGCCATGGAGCGTCCAATTTCATGGTATTGCTGAGCCTTTCCATCTGGGCCCAGAAGAATGAAGAGGAACCTAAAATGTATTAGCAGATAATAATGGTTTGTAAGCTGATTCTTGATCACTGAAGAGGCATGAACTGCAAACAGATCTGCATGGAGCCGTGGCTCTCTACCTGGTGGGTATGGGGACCTCAGTGAGTCCAGAGAGCAGCACAGCAGGAGAAAGGCGGACAAAAGCCACAATAGGGCTTTCCAGGAAGTCCAGGACTCCTACCAGCACATTGGAAGCCTCTGCACCCTCTGGAATCTTTTTCATAAAGTGCATATCGACCTGTTGACACATCAGAGGTAAAAAACAATTAAGAATAAAATAACAAGCTGAAACACATATATGTCTGCGGTACTGAATTGAAGTGAGAGTTCACATACTTTCAAAGCTGTCCTAAATGCTCAAAACTACAAGTGCAGCTTTAAAGCAGAGGACCTAGCTCTAGTGATATTCCAGTGAAGTAATTGCAGTTCAACTGTTGTTTCCTGGGGGGCACTATGTGACCTAATGTTGATATGCAGAGCACACCATGCACTGATTACAAACTCGTGCCGAGGGCTGCATTACACATGTGAGCTGATTTCCCTCAACAACCAAAAAAGGATGATACAGTGCTGCTAAGTGTTAATGTTCACCTATACTGTTTTTTGCTTTGGAGATTACGTCATCCGTACATGCTGATGGAAAACAAGCAAACTTGTTTCACAATCTGCTTATTTACCTTACTGAGGTCCACTTGATTGCCGTCATGTCCGGCACCGTTCTTAGCAGATTCAGTGGGTAAAGGAGGCTGGGGAGATGTGCCTGACCCTGCAGGATGACAAGGTGGGAGTGTGTATGTGCATGTGTGTGATTGAGAGAGACAGATAAAGAGAGTGAATCAAAGGCAGTGTATTTGGGTCTTGCCAGGAGCAAACAGAAAAAAAAAATCTTCAAAGGTAGTTTTGCTCTTCTGCCAGTATGTTGTCTATTCGCTTTGTCCCTGGAGCCCTGTCACCGTCTGAAGATGATTTTAATCTGTTTGTTTGTCTGCTACTAAGGGATGTTGACTTTAATGTCTTATGTAACATCACAGTGTAATCTATTATAATATTAAAAGTGATCACTGATTAAAGGCCCATTAGTTCAACTAACATAAACAATTTTACATCAGCTGCATTTCCACTGTAGAAAACGTTTCCAGGAACAAGGGATTTTAGGGGATTCTTTCCTCAGCCCCCTCCATTTCAACCACAGAAACCAGGGGAGAAATTTAGGCCTCAGAAACAGTCTTATATGTTAGGTAGTACTTTTGAGACAACCCTTAGGGTTCCTTTTTGATTGGCGGAGTAATCCCAGAGTTTTATTTCCACTTTTCTGTTTCAGTCATCTCAAGTTTAATACCCACAATAGCTCATAAAATCTGTCAACTTCAAGTTGTACCAAAGGAATGGTTGTTACCGTTTGTAAGAACACCATTCAAACATGAGACAACTACTTTGTCAACTCCAAACTGAATGAGAAGAGAAAGCGCAGATTGTGACAAGAAAGCAGTCGAATGACAACAGAAAACATTCTCATCTTTGATTATTTCACTGTGATTTTGCTCTAAGGCACAAATAAGAACTCCTGAAACCCTGTAGAAATGTGTAACATTTACAGATTTTATGGGCATGGAGCTGACAGGCACCTCCTCGTGTTTCTAACCCGGCCACTGCCGTTTGAGGTGGTCCAGAGTGAGAAGTTGCTCTGATTTAGAGCAATAAAATGAACAAAGATTGTTTCACAGCGCTTGTGCTCTGAGGCACAAATCAAAATAAAAAAACACCCCACAGAAATTTGTGAAAAATAGACAGATTTTGAGTTAATACAACCAAAACACAATTCCTGGTGCGCAGGCCACCTGATCAAGTGTGGCACCATTGTCCCTACTGCAGACAGCTGAGAGAGCAACAGTTGTGATCAGAAATATGTGAATTAGAGCAATAAAACATTGATCTGCAATTGTTTCACAGTGATTATGATCTAAGGCACAAATGAAAACAAACCCCATGAGTGTGTTAATACAGCTCAGGTGGACGTCTTGGTTTCTTGGCAGCACCAAGACTCTGGCAATAACAGACAGGGTAGAGCAACACACTTCAGTGGAGTTAATTTGCAGAATCTACCCTGAATTTAAGACCACAGTGAAAATGCAACAGACCCTGAGCTGAAATAATCTTTTAGGTCCTGGGAAATGGATGCAGTTGGTTGAAATGCAGCTAAAGATTCTGCAACCCCACACTAATGACACAAAGTTCAGAAACTGGATTTCTAAATCAAAGTTTTTGCCACAATCTGATCTTTGATTTGATGCTCTTGATTAACACGTGTTTGCGTGTGATATGCCGCATGAAACCCACCAACCACATGAGGCTCCGACTGTTTGCGCGCTCCCTCTGCGATGGAGCGTACACTGGGAATTAAGTTCTTCTTCTTCTCATTTTGGTGGTGGTGTCTCTTCAGCAGGGCCTCACGGACCTTCACTCTCACACTGTCATCAAGCTCATGGGACGCCTCCTGACGATCCAGCACCATGTCTGCAACACACAAGTCAATTCTTCAACTCCAATCACTGTTTCAAAGTAATGCCATAGGATACGTTTTATTTCCAAGACAGCATGTTATTTTATTTTTTATTTTTTGCTCGTTTAATCTAGAGTTAATGTTCCTCAACTCGCTCAGACATCTGTCTGTGGCACTGTGCTGAACAGACGGTGTTGGAAGAGCTGGGTCAATATGTGCCCAACATATCTGCTCATGTGGGACTGCAGAATAACCAGCCTCTCTCTGTCTTTACATGCTGACTTGCTGAGTCAGCATTAGATCATACTCCTCCTCCTTCCTTTCTCACTCAACAGTCACTCAGACACACACACACACACACACACACACATGCACAGCAGTGGTTGCCTTTATTCTGAGCACACTTCAAGGCCAGCGTTAATGCGTTGACCTCAGAGCGGTATAATCAGCCTTGTTAATAGGATGGTGACAGCAGAACAGCACAGAGAAGCCTGCAATCTAGGCAAAACTTACAAAGAGTGCACCTCTAGTAGCCTCTATTTATCTATTCTTCTAACGGAGGGCCATAGCAACAGCTTAGCTTCCTTTGTTGTAGCATACGATGGTTAACTATTAGTTTCACATTTAACAAGTTGCATATGAAGTCCCTATGAGGTCGAATTCTATGTTTGAAGTGTTTTTCTGCGTACATTGTGCTATGTCACTTATAAGCCTGAATCTGACCGCGAACAGTGACAAAAAAAAGTTTGTGGGTATTCTTAATGGTATTCTACAGTAAGCCCATGAAATTTACAGGAACATACAAGGCAATGCTGATGACTTATCCTGTACTCAGAGGTGCATTCTGATATTACGTCCAATGAAATACAATTTTGATCAAATTTTGACATTTCTCTCGTGTAGGAGTAAATTCAAATTAATACAACTGCAGATTGTTTGCTGAATGTGGCTCAGGTCTGGAGTTGCTGACCAATTAGAGCAGACTGGGCTTTTCCAAAGGGTGAAAACTCCCCTGCCCCTGTTTTCATAGGAAACACATACTCATGCAGAAAAAGCCTAATGCTTCACTCCATTAGCTATTTAATGGGAACCACTGAGTTCAGAGAACTGAGGCATGAAACTTCCTTTATGAGAAACTCTTCTAAGATGTTTCCATTGCCTTTTTCAGGCAAAAGGGCCCTGTACTTGCTCTGACTATGTTTGGTTAAACAACACATCAGATGCCATTTCTGAGGGTTACCAAGGACAACTTGTTCTGAGTGAATTACTGTCTTGTTTAATTATAGCTAAAATAGATGAAGCATTAAACAGGAGAATATTTGGAACAGGTTGAAAAACATCAGCATCAATGAGCCATTGCTTTGAGGCTGATGTTTACCCTTCAATATACAGTACTGCAGAAGTTTCTTCAAATAAAAGGGTGCCTTCAGATAGGGGTAAGGAGGCTTGGTCCATCCCAAGTGTCTCACCCATGGAGCTCTGGGTTGTTCAGTTTGGTATTAAAGTTGGGTGGCTTTTGCTGACTGAATTTGAGAATGTATGTCAGGTTGAATTAGCAGCTTCTGCTTCTACTATAGGCCACAATCTAAAATGACTGCATGTGCATGGCAAAATTTTGAATGTGCATACCAGGTTCAATCAAAGATGAATCGGTGTATGATATTGCTTGAAATTTTAACACTTTGAACTCCAATCAAGTAATATTTCAAACTGTTTGGACAGCAAGATTACATAGTGGTATAACAGTGATCAAGGCTCTTTTTCACATTTCCTATCGTTATTTTGCTTTCATTCTCATTTAAAATCTTAAGAAACCTGCTTATTCAATGATCTTCTCTCGTTGCTACTGCATGTGCGTGTGGCAGGAGACACATGCAGAGGAGCAGGTAAGATAGAAAATGAGTGGAGAGATGGAGAGAAGGAGTAACTGCAGGCAACAAGGCTGTTGAGGCTGTTAACCTGCCACCATCTGACCATGAGAATAACTGTGTGATGGAGGGTTTTTACCCGTGTGATGATTTACACGGACATGCATGTGGCTAAATCTGTTTGTGCTGGATGGTGAGGCAGGTGAAGTACAATATGCAAGACAGGGAGTGTTGAGCCATTGTTTATTGGCTGTTTGTGTGTTTGTTTTTGTTTATGTGTAAATCATCGGCAACTCATTCGCTTGGGACAGCAGATGGGCAGTCCTTATTCAGCTGTGAGCTTTCATCCAAACGACATGCACACGGTTAATTGCACACCTGTATGCAAATTAATGTAAACCACGGTGGCCTCTTCTCTACATGCAGGTTTTAAACAGTCATGCTTAGTACAACCTCAGCTGCTATTTTCCTTTAAGACATAGCCAGAAGAAGTAGATCAGAAAGTACAAAAGCGTCTGTTCAGCCTCATTACAAAAGATGAACCTCTAAAGGCAGTCTCAGCAGAAGAGGGTTGTAGCGCTGCATGACTCTGGACTGGTTATGTGCTTGTTATACAATGTTAACATCAAAAGAAAATCACCCAAATGTCACTCGGTGCTTTTCCTCGACTGATGGTGTCTTTGTGAGAGTCTCCGATGGTTCCCTAAGCTCTGTGCTGTGTTTCCTCTTTGAGCATAAATTAATTTATAAAAAGCATCCTGGGGGCATTTTTGGTCATATGAAGTGCCAGATGTATATGGGTGAGTGTAATCTTTACAAAAGGACAGCAGCAAGGATTTAATAAATTGTGAAATAGTTTATCATTCAAAGGACAAATTATAAAATGGACTTCTCCCAGCTCCCTAATAAAAACAGCTCAGCTGAACCGTGCCCTTTTTGCTTGGCATGTATATAAAACTCTGGTACTAATATGTTAACATGCATTTGTTTCTCACCTGCGATTTCTTCGATGCAGTCAGCATGCATGTCAAGCAACACACTGCCATTTATAAGGCAGCTCCGGAGTTCAAACAAGCTGTGCAGTGAAAGTGTAGCAACGTAAGGTTTGCTCCATCTCTCCCCACCATCCTCCACATCCTCCTCAAACTTCAGCCATCTGCAAGGTAAAGACAAGCAAAACATCAGGATCTCATGCAGGAAAGTAAAATCAAACAAAGTAATTATGATTTTTTTGCTATTTTATCCTCATTTCTTTAATTTTTTTAACATAAAAACACACAAAGGCGACTTTAAATCACATGCAGTCTTATACTTGGTGACAATAACTGCTGTTGCTGATTGATAGTTAATAATAAGATAAATACAGAATAGAAACATATTTGATGCAACAGAATATCATTAGGGAACTCTTTTACATCAGAGTTGGATGTTTTTAATGTATTATCAGAAGCCAAAGAAAATAATGACATAATCTGGAAACAGTTAATTAGTTCAATTAGACCAAATATAAATACTGATGAAGAACATAAACACAGAGTCGGTGAAGACATAATCTCCGACCCTGATCATGCAAACAAAGAAAAGCCCCAGCTGGGATTCAAAGCAGTTACCCTCTCGCAGTTAGGCGATGGTGATAACTTTCACACACCCGTGCAGCCCCCACAGTAAATCGTGATATTTTCATTTCAATGCTTTCAAAATCTAATCAATCCAAAAAATCAGCATCACGGTGCTGTGATTTATAATATTATGTCTCTCCCACATGAAATCTCAAATTTAGAAAATGTTTCAGCTTGGTTAAATGCTTAATGCTTAATGCTACGCAGACAAAGTCTGCCTATTTTCGTCCGAATCCTTGGATCTTAGAATCAAAGGAGATCTCATTAAACAGGTAGTGGAGGAGAAATACAAAAGAATTCAATTCTAAAAGCAATGTTAAAATCTTCTCTAAAACAATAAATCTCAACTGCTTTAAGACTATTTGAACATTTGAACTATTTGACATTTGACTGTGCAATGACATTTTCACACGTGTCATTGTTTGAATGTCTGGTCTCGGGCCAGCCATTAAATCCATGCAGGTTCTCTACAATCGAGCATTAAAATTGCTTCATAAAAAGTCAATATTAGAGTATCTGAGTAAATATAAGTGTATGTGATCTAAGCATATAAGTATGTTAAGCTTGTATTTAAATGCTTGCTCTTCCACCTGTTTGCTAATGCATTAAAAGACTACAGACTACTGCAGCAGATCCACTAGAGCTGCTTCAGGTGGCAAATGTAAAGTCTCATTTTGTAGAACATCTTTTGCTCAGATTTGGTAAGCACTACTTCATTTGAAACTTGAACTCTTTCATGAGAGCTGTTGAATTTTGGTTAATACAACAACAAATGTTTACTTGTGTGTAGTTTGAAATATCATGTTCTTAAACGAATTTATTTTGTTTAGATTTTTTTTTTTGTTGTTTTTTTAGCCCTCCCCTGTGACAGGTGCAAATTAGTATCTTCTAGAAACACTACAATACTGTAGTAAAGCTGTCTATCTATGTATTTATCTGTCCCCTTTTCTTAGAAGTCTGATCACTTTACTGCCAGCAGCAACTACTACTTTAAACTACAGAGAAATGAGGTTTCCAATCTTTTATCTTGTGCTTTTCACAATTTCCTTTTCGGACACAAATGTCTGGTTAGCATGTGATACAGAGATTCGGCATGGGTGAGATCACGGCAGCTTTTGCGTGATTGCTCCTATTTCAGTTTTTCATCTTGAGCGAGCAATAAATGAGTCACTAAGCTTTGAATGTATTAACCACGTGTACATGGCCATCTTCATGACAGCACAGCTGTAGGTCTGCCAGGATGTTAGAAGCTTTATGCTAAGCATGAAGGAGATCCAGACCTGGCTGTTTCTTTCCATTCTGCGTCCTTGCCATCTTTCACACAGATCTCATCCAGCTCAGTGAACAACTCGTGGGACACATGTTCAGCATCCTCCTCTGAGCCAAGGATGAACTGAACCCGCTGGGATGGTGTGTCTAATGAAGTGAGAGGATGTGAGGGAAGAAAGAGAGGTGAACTGTGGTTCTCAAAGAACATGACACACGGATTGGTTTCTTACTTTGTCATTACACGTCTTTTAAATAGACGCTCATACAAGTTCACACAAGTCGACATACATACCCAACATGCTGACCAGTTCCTGTTCTTTGTAGGCTAATTAATAGCTTGTCGATTTCAGCCTGGAGTGCTGTATGTGTCAGCGAATGTGTGGAAAAAGCCACAATATTGATAGGAATTTAACAACCTCTACCTCCTCTCTGGCAGTAGCTTGTGCAAATATGTGTGCAGTACATGTGAACTGTATGAGCTTTAGAAAGAAAATTAAAAGTAAAACGTGTTTTCAACTAAGGATCAAACTGAGAAGAGGTTTATTGTGTTCTTGTGTGTGTGCTACCATGACTGCAGGCGGTCGCCTCACTTTCCTCGCTTTGTTGTGTTGCAATGCTTCCTGATCTCTTGTCTCTCTTGCGGTGGCGGGATCCGTGCGCCCTGTGGTGACGATGGCTCTGCCTGGGCATCCGAACCCCCACAAACAGAGTCCTGTGGCCTAAAGGGAGAAAAGATGATGAGACCTGGCGCAGTCCTCAGCCTCCGACATGCAAGCATCTTTATTGTCTTATAAATTATGTAATCATTTCAAAGTAGCTGTTTTTCATTTCAACTTGCCTTTGTTTGATCAAATTATTTTTGAGCATTAGGAAAACCATAAAACACCATTTTCCCATGAATGCAGTATGGGAGTTTGGTCAGTACTCCATTATGGGAGACAACAAAGCAGCAATTAATAAGTAGTAGTTAATTATGAATAATGAATAATACTAATCTAATATAAATCAATTCTTCCTCTTGTCTTTAGATGAGCCTTGAGCTTTTCTGAGCTTTTAGTATAATGTATTTATTGAATATTCTTAAAAAGAGTCCAGTTAGACAAAAGGAACTCTTTCTTTTTATCATTTCTTTAACTTCTTGGATGTTTTACATTTTGAACATTGCCACCAAAAGGCCATGGCTGTCTTCTTTTTTTTTTTTTTTGTTAAACTGTTTTTCATTAGCCATAACAGATTAATGAGTATCTTTCTCTTCTATCAGATCAGCTCTAATGTACCAAATGTGTGTATAATAAATCCTCTACTTATTTCTTTTTCTCATATTTACCAGGTGTCAGTTTGCCCATGTGTGTGTATATGCCAGTGTCTAAGTCAATTTATGTTGCCTGCACCTTACTGGTAAGGTCATTTAAATTAGATTAGGCGATAACTGCCACCTTCAAACTCTTAGAAGGAGAAGAAGAACAGAGCAGGATTGACTAGAGAGTATTGGGTAGAATCTCATGTGCTGTGGTCTCTCAGCAAGCATGGTTAAAGAGAATGGAAGTGAAAGCTATTCAGCTGAGACTTTGGTGTTGGCTTGAGGCTCCACAGAGAGAATTAGGGAACAACACCCTCCCAACTGCCTTCTCTCGCGCAACAGTCTGAACTGCTGCCATCTGTAATTATCATCAATGGATTCAACTATGAATGTAACTTGCTGCGATAGCAGGAGGCTGAATGCATGTGACACTGACAGTAATGGAGTTTTATATGAACATCAAAGCAAGACTTCTAAATTTAGACATAAACAGTTCAAACTAACAGCATTTTAGTGCATATTTTTTTTCTGAATACATGTTGTATGTATGTTCAGCAAAGAAAAGAAATAATGGGTCTAGAGATAGAAACATACTTGTTATTTCTCTGACGACCTCGGTTGACATCATGTAGTCCTTCGAAAACCAAGTTATAGTATAATCAAATGCATTTGATTATTGACTGTACTGTGTCTCAACCACCGTTTGTATACTCTTGGTGTCCCTTTAGTATCTATATTGCCTATTACAAATAAAAACTGCACGCAAAATAGCCACCGGTCAGATGAAATATGACTCGTGGTTAGGCCTCTCAGCTGGTCAGTCTTTGTGTACACAATGTTTTCGATCATTGCTGACATACAGAATGCTGTTCCCCGGCTACCATCAGGAATAACACATAGAACCTGTTGTGCTAAAGCTAAAAAAAAATAAACAAATAACTGAGCTCTGCAGAGATGTTGCTGTTCTTTAAGAAAATAAGACAAATAAACAAAATCTCAAAAGAATAACGCCATGGCTTGCTGCTGCTCGGACATCGCCTCATTCAGTGATAATAAGTACATATTTGCAGTTTTGACTGACTTCATCAGCAGTTCAAGATAGACTGCAGGCATGTAAGATACATTTTACTGCATTGTAAAAGCTCACAAAAATGGATGATCTCTCTTGAATACCTGTTCTAAGAAAGACAACATTTTGGCTTATTTATCTACATGGATCTCTATAGAGAAGAACCATAACTGTGAAAATACTATCAAATCATACTTGGAGTAAAACCCATTCTCAAGAAGCATACCTAACAATTAATCTTTTCTGGAAAAAAATGAAGTTATTAAAACTTATTAAAAACTTTAAATGCTTTGTGTGTCGTGATTTATGTTGTTTTCCTGAGGTCCGTTTCACAAAGCAGGTTTAGTGAAAACTCTGAGTTTATTAACCTTGAAATGAGGGAAACTCTGAGTTTTCCATTTCACAAAGGGAGGTAACTCAAACCAGAGAAAGAGGGGTAACTCTAGCCTGTTTCACAAATAGAGGTAACTTAAGCTCTCGGTCAGTTACCGTAGTAACAGACGCTATGAACCTAACCTGGTCAGGACTAGGTTTTACTCAATGAACCTCGAGTTTCTCTCTGTCTCCGCCCTCTTTCAGCCACACACGCCATTTGATTTCCACATTCATTCAGTCAGCAGAGCGAATTTTACTACATCTAGAAGTCCATCTTCCCCGTTGTGATGGTAACTCGTCGAATCGGGGCTCCATTGATGCTGGCTTTTTAAAGTTGTGGTGCAAAACTCAAGGGGAAACTACTAAGAGTTGACTAAACCCACTCAATTCAGCGTTTCTGGAACCGAAAACTCAGAGTTTTCTATCTCAGAGTAGATCAACTCAGAGTTCAGGAATAGACTCAGAGTTTGTTAAACCCGCTTTGTGAAACGGACCCCTGGTCTTTCCTCTACTTTAATATTTCTTAGTCTTTGGTTTTGTGTTCTTAGTATTTCAGGTCATCGGTTTGAATTAGGATTTATTCTCTGCTTATCTTAGTCTATTCTTGATTTTCGTTTTTGTTTATAGGCCCTCTTATGGTTTGCCTTTGTCATTCTAGCTTTTGTTTTATATTTCACTGTATTCTTAGTGTTGTCTTGCCACAGTCCTGTACCTGTGTCTTGGTCTCAGTTTAGTTTGCTCTGTTTCACATCCTCCCCCCGTAGTTGTCCTCAGTTCCCCTGTTTGGTCACTCACCTGCTGTCAATCTGTCACAGCTGCATTCACTTACTCCTCAGTTCCCCCACAAAATTGATGTTCCTTGTTTTATCTCATTGACAGATCCTTCCCATTACTGCTGCACCGTCATCTATTACACTCTCCGTTATCCTGGTCCTTGGGTTTTTCAGGTTGTTTTATTATTTAGTCTTTTTTGTTACTGGTTTAGTGTTTGATTTCCCGGCTGTTCCTTTTAATAAAACCCTCAGTAATCATTTGTTGCTTCTGGACTGTTGCATCCCTGTTGCGGCCCTCGTTTTAACTCTTCTCCAACAACATTGTGACATTATGTCCCTATTTTGTGTTTATTTTTCATACATTTTTGGATATGTAAAAATAAGTTTAGGGCAACCGTTAATCTGTTTACAATCTGAGCCTTACAAGGAGTTAAGGTGTGATCACCTTCACTTTCAAGTGACAAGTACCAAATGAGGACAAACACACTGCACATATTTCTGGTTCCAAAATGTTTTAAGGCAGCATCGCTTCATTGAGACAGGCAGAAAAATCAGGGTGAATAGAAATTAAAAGGCTACAAAATATGACCGCAAAGGCATGACGACTTTCACAGTAAAAGTACAATAACTCTTGACCGTTTTCTCCACATTCCAGCTGGAAATAAAGATTAGTGTGTGATAAAGTTATTTATAGAAAACGAGCTGCCAAAAGGACAAGTTCAAATTAAACTCATTCCCCTTGGGGGTGAAAAAAACGGGGCAAGATGACATGTCAAATGTTCTGAGTACTTTTTCTAAGTGAGAGTGAGAGTTACCCACCTTCTAGTTCCTCCTTTTCATAGTGGATGTTCATCCCTGAGCTGGTTCCTCCCTGGTCCACCACCACCTCCTCATCTGGCCTCTGATGGACACACAGTCACACAAAAGAAACTGTGATTTTTGTTAAAGACATCTTGGATCCCAACGCCCTCTGTCTCAAGCAGTTATATAGTTTATTTGGAAAAGTTAATCACCTTCTTGCCCACGTCAGAGATGAAAGGTCATTATATCATAAGGTGGCCTGAAACGGAGCAACTACTTGGCCAACATGGCACAGGCCTTTCAATGACAAGAATCAAATTCCAGACAGTCTATTCTCAGAGTGCCTGCCTGGTATGGACACACTGAACCGCAAACACACAGACGCAGATGCACGCCTGCGGTAGACAGAGAATGAGTCAGATGTAGAGGGTGAAAGGCTCCGCTATGCAGGGTAAATCAAATCAAATTATCAGGGTGCCACATCCATCAGTGAGCTGCAGTTGGTAAAGTGCTGCAGGATGCTGCTGATGATTTTAGTGACAACTATTTCCAAAATACACTGTTGTTAGCCAGAGTCATGCATCTGTCCAATTAAAACAAATGCACAGGGGCTCTGAAGTGACTGCGGTGCTGCTTCGTCTCTGTGTTTCCTCATTTCTCAGCACTTATGTACGCAACTGCGATCTTTCAACTTCTAATCTCTTACAGCCTCACAAGTAATGTTAAAAAGAGCAGACAAGGACCACTGCCCTGTGTTTGAGCTGGATTCATCTGTTGTCAGTAAAATCAATAGCTACAATTTGTAAATAAATTGAAATAGTTCAGCTGATGCATAAGTCCATAAATCCTACCAGCAACAAAATAGAGTGCTCTTAAACTACAAACTGCATACAAACAAACTATCACATGTGGAACTCCTGATCCTAATTTTATGGATGTGCAGCTATGAGTTATGTAAAGGAAAAAAATGACTTTTTCAGTGTAACTGATTTTTGTTTTATTCATATAAATTAAGGCAGTAAACAAAGTATAAAAGGACATTTTTTTTGTAATTATTTCACCGATATCTGTAGGCACTCTTCAGGATCAAATGCATATTTGTCTTAATGTGACCAAAAAATTATGGGATGCATTTACTTTTTCACATAACTCCAGATGGACTCGTCAGACTACAGTTAAATCATGCGGTACAAACGGATGAAAATCATATCTCATTGGAATCAAAACTTCAAATCCAACAACAAAAAGGCTTCTGTTTTGCTTTTTGAAAACCCCTGTGAGTTATAAGAGCTTATAACTCACATGATTAAAAAAAAACAGCTTTTGAGATCCTGAGACATCACTTATTTCACATGTGCTCTTGCCTTCACCATCTCAGCGCTTTGGGATTTCATTCTCTTTCCATGACTGAGCACTTCGTCATCCCCAGACAGCTTTGTCCTTTAAAAGAATAAGGCTACTTAATTAGAAAGTCTTTCTAAGGCCAAACACTAAATATGACTCAAGGCTTTATAGTTATATTTATGCATGAGATGAAAGTGCAGTGGTAGCAGAAAAGGCTTGTGTGTATTTATTACTTTGTCCACTGTAGTAAATACTAACTTCCTGTAATCCCACATGTGATTCATGTTGCAGAAAACAGTAAGTATAGCACTTAATCTCCAAGGAAAATTGGTCTCATAAAAGAACATACTCATTTTACCACTGTATATAATGTGTATCATATTCATAGTCCGTGTGTGAAACAATGTTTTGATTTGCTCTTCAGTTAGATCACTTGGTTAGTTTAGTCTTTACAGTTTTCCATATTGTTATCATTTAGATGCCGTCTTAATGACTTTGTTACATTTTTTTATCTGTTTATGCAGTTCCTTCAACAGTGACAATCTATTAAAAAGTAAAGAATGACTTTTACAACAGTATTTAGACCCTTGTTACGACGTGCAACTTGTGGGTTCTGCTTCCAATATTTAATCGATTTTAATTAGGAAAGCAACATGATTGTTTATATGAGGTATCACACTTGACAGCTGAGAGAAATGTCTGTAGGGATTTATTAAATAATTGCATCGAGGCACAAACGATGGAGGGATAAATGAAAGTTTGCAGCCGTTTGCATGCTATGCAGCCCCAAAGCACAGTAGCCTCCAAGTGGAAAATTGGAATCAACAACAGACTTTCTACATCTCGTTGTCCAACAAACTTAATAATTCATGAACGCCATCCCTTCCGTCAAAAACACGGTAACAGTAGCATCATTTTATGTGACAGCGACTTAAAAAGTAGGCGGGACAGAGGGAGAGATGGGTAAAAAGAAATATACAGCAGTCCTGTGAAAGCCTTTGACTACCTTTTACATTATTTACAATACATCACAACAACAACCTGAAGCATACCACAAAAAACAACAACAAAGTTGTTTGTTAAAGCCAGTGGGAGTCCTGGATTCGCCTGATTCTGCAAAGATGGTAAGGAGTGCTGAGTTAGGATAATTCCCATTGCTGCCAAACTAACAAGTGAGGGGTCTGAATACTCATATTACCTGAATATTTCAGATGTTTGACAAAATACTCCAGTAGCTTTGATTTGAATGTGAAACATCCCAAAACATTGAAAAGTAAAATGGTAAAAGATGATAGATAAGTCCAAAAGCATTGCCTAATCTGTCGGTTTGAGTCACAATAATGCAGCCTGCTGAGTGGGACCATCTGTGGAAGAGTGTGGGCATATGTACAATAAGAACATTATAATGTTGCCATTGAAATGCAAAGGAAATATATTGTTTCTAAATATGCAGCCTCAACTGCAAAATTTGCAAATGAACCCCAACATCACATCTAGTCCCTGTCATTACGGAAGATCTTAGCCACATGAAGACTTGAGTCACACATCATGCAAACGAACACACGCTGTTGTCTGCCCTGATTCTTTCTCAAATACACACAATGTGTTATCAGTCACTGCAGCTGTACTGGTGAATTAGGGCTTCTATGCATTATGAGTCTTTGGACTCAGGCTGGAGGCAGTCAGCTGCAATACAGCTGTAGCTTTACAAAAGATACAGACGCACAACAACAGAGAATGGATGCAAAAGTGACTCTAAAAGCTCTCTGTCCCAGAAAGGCTGATTCGCAATCAGATAAGATCAATTTGGATCCATTTGATGCACACACATACAGCAAAGAAAGAAAACCACTTTCTAACTGTAAAGCTTACTGAGTGAGCATAATAAAGTTGGGTTTCAGAGAGGGCACAACATGAAAGAAATAAAGGTTAGACTATAGGCATCTCAGGTCTGTGCTCCTTCTCCCATGTCCACACTCTTGATATTTCAATGTGACTCCCAGCATACAGTCATCCTAGTCACAGTTCAGTAACAGCACTTTCCTAATGGCAAATTCGTGCAGCTAACTGTTTTTTTAACTGGTTAATGGTTCCTTGTCATTCACATCTCACCTCCCTTGTGTCACATTAAGTACTTGAGCTAATTAAAATCTCACATGGCATTTTAGGTTTTGTTTGCTCTCTGTGGTTGAGCACATCCATGACCCTTGAAACACGCACGTGTGTGTGTGTGTGATTTTCCACTGACAGGGAAAATAATCTGCGTGTCGCTGCCGGTTCCTATAACCTGGCAACCGATGCCTCTGTGTTCCCTCCTGTTCTCCAGCTTAATATCAGTGACAGAACTTGGCTGGGTTATGACTCAGTAATTTTTCACGCAGATTAACACTTTTGCACCACGGAATCGGGCCAAAATGACGGCCCAAAATGGCTGCCTGCCCCTTGAGGTTCTGTCTTCTGTAAGCATATCTGTGGTAACCAGCTGTGGCAAACTCACACAGGAGCAGCCTTGTTGCAGAAGAAAAAGCACATGATACTAATATATGAAAAAGAAAAACTGTCACGTGAATTCAATGAGCTTAAACTCAAGAGGATTATATTCTAGCAAACACAATCCTTTAGGAGGGCTTGTTTTAGAAGCACATCACAAGTATTTGCAGCCTCAAATAATCAGTTTGCCCTCAAGGTTGCTCCAAATACAGATTCCCCAATTCTTTCTTGACTTTCGTAAACCTTTCGGAGGTTTTTGACATTCTGAATACAGCCAGTCTAGGTGATTTTGCATAACTTTGTGCAATACAATATGCAATGCAATAATGTTCAAGAATGTGTGTACATTTAAGAGAAATTAATTCAATTAACTCGCATATGAGCGTTTGATAATCTCATCACTTCAATCAAAAGCTTCTATCTGTCATTTATTAGCTTGTATCAATCTTTTCAGTATTCCCACAAGTCCTTGACAATTGTTTTAAGACAGATTTGAAAGAATGCGACCCCATATCAAATTGTCTATGATAATACAATCCCAGCTCGATCAATTGTTGATAATAAACTAATGTCATCTACCCAATCAAATGCAATTTGGTCTTTCTGCTTGATGCATTTGAACACAGATTCACATGATGATGACTTTAGGCGCCATCGTCCAGAATCTCAGCACATGAAAGCCAAAAATAGAGAAATGCCATATCTCTGCAGTGTTTGACAGCGAAAGAGATTTGAGACGTGTTTTACAGCAGAGCAGATTGTCCTAGAAAGATGCTAGATTCCCAGAGCGGTATTGAATAGTACAGTCACACACACTGTCCTATTTAGGATGATGATAAACGTCAATTCCATACAGAAAGTCACCATAGAAACATCACATAAAGTTAATACTACGATTTTGATATGAGCTGAATTTATAATCTACAACAATCTAAGAAACAAGAGGAACCTTTCCTTATGACCAGGCCTCTTTTTATGACTTAATCTTTTATCTAAAACACATTTTCCTGTTTTATGAGCTAAACTCATGCAATGAGTTTCTGCCTTCCATTGTAGCTTTTTTTGAAGACTTTTTTAACTTTTTGGAATTTAACATGTGTTGATAATGTCAAAGTGTATCAAAGTGAAAACCACTAAACTGGTCATGATCTGTCCTAACAAGTAGAGCAGCAATGATTTGTGTCCTGACTGAGCAGGACAATCGATGCGCTGCAACCCAATGATTTCCCAATCCATCAGCACTGTGTTGGACCTGCAATCGGACTCGACTAGTAAAAAAACACAGCCTGTTTGCTGCCTACTATGGAGAAGAAAAGAAATAGCAGGCAGACAATACTTGTACACAGAATGACCATTTTTCCAACATTCATTCGCAACTAATGATTGTGGATTTCAAGGCATTGGCTGACTTCCTGCCTGTTCCAACCAGATTGATGTGTTGTTACCTTATACGTGCTCTCCCAGCTGTTTGGAGACGGGCTGAGCTTGTAAAAAAATATGGTCACCTTGCTCAATAACAAAGATAACCCTCAGCTACAGTACTGTCAACGAGACTTGAGCTATGCTTCATTTTCTCATAGCTGTAAGTGCATAAAGGCAAAAATTGAAATTAAGCATTTGGTATGACAACCTTTACTGAGTTTTCTGTCAAGATTATTCCACGCTGCCTCATTAATGCTGAGGTCCGAGCTCAGAGAATGATTCATCACTCCATAAGACCAGTCGCCACTGATTTTCAGTCCAATTTATGTTTCATAGCTCAGCCTTTTCTGCCTGTTTCTCTTCCTTAAGAACGTCTTCTTGACAACCACCCTTCCACAGAGACCATTTCTGATGAGGCTTCAGCAGTAGGTAGATAAACAGAATAACCAGATATATCTCACAAATCCTGTGTCACGTTTTTCCAATTTCATAAGGACTTTCAGATACTGTTCATCTGCTGTACATAGTTTTAGACCTGCTACTTATTTTTTTTGTCCTCCACTTGTCCAATTTCAAAAATACTATTTCATGCCTGTCAAACTTTATCATCTTTGGCGTTAATTCACGAATGCATCTTAAGAAATTGAAACATATTATGTCTTTATGACAGGCTGCTAGTAACAAATAAATAATTGGAAAAAAAAACATTGAAAGACCTTCAGAAAGCCTGGGAACTATTGCTCAAGACCACTGTAAAACATGATAAGAAAGTCTGGCTGCTTGGAAACAAAACATTAGGAAATGAGGGGCGGCTCAAGACTTGGACAGTACTGTGAATCAGTACTTAAGACTACAGCCCTTCAAGACATTTAATGGTAAATTCATAGAAGTCCATCCATGATTCAACAACATGGTGCGGGTTTCCATTCAGACAGATTGATCATTACATCTTTTGGTATCACAAAACTCTTCATAAATAATTCTTTTGAGACAAATTACTTACTGACTGTATTCCTCTGTAGTCACCAATCATTATTTGCCCACACAAATGCCACCCTGTTTCCTCTTTCAAAGCTGACCTCTATCACAGCGTCCCTGAAGCATCCAGAGCTGACAGCAGAGACACAGATCCTGACTCTGACAAGTGGGCCCGTCACTTCCTGATGAGGGTTTGCGTCTGAGAGCCAAGACTGGCACTTGGTGCCATGTCCTAAGGCTACTGCCGCCTCCTAGCATAGCATAGCAACATCACCAATCTGCATTAGGTTCTTGTGACAGTGCTCCACTCAGAGGAGTGGTTGAACAATGTGTAAAAAGAAAAGAAGAGGTCATTTTGAAAAGGTGACACAGGAAGGGACAGAGCAAGAGAAGAAAGGATGAGAGGGGCGGCTGTTTTGACAGCATCAGCCCACGGGTAGCATGAGTCATACGCACCTTTTTCAATGCCATGCATACAATTCTGCCTCCTTACAGCTCACACTCTCTCTAATTGTTGTTGTTTTCTACAATTATTACAGCAGACTAGATGGCTTTGTGGGTTGTGGACTGTAACGTATCATGAGTAAAAACTGCAGTTTTGCTTTATACAACATGTTATCAAATTGAGACAGTAAAAGATTTAAGAAACAAAAACAAACACTGAAACCTTTTTTTATATATATGTACATATACATACATTTAATTTGCATAAACATGTGGAAGAACAACTGATCCTCACAACACCTTATCATAGCACAAAAGAAGCATCAACAAAAAAGACTTAAAAGAGAAGTTACTCATGCTTGTCAATCTGGAAAATATTACAAAACCACCTCTGAAGATTTTTAGACTTGTCCTCAGACAGATTGTGTACAAATGGAGGGAATTCAAAGCCATTGTTACTCTCCCCAGGAGTGTTCCTCTGAAAAGATCACTCGAAGATCAAGGCGTCTAGTAGTCTGTGAAGCAAGAATGAACTCAACGTTTATGCAACTACGGACCTCTCTAACAATGGCTAATATCAATAATAATCCTGAGTCCATCAGAAGAAGAGAAAAGCAATTGTGTGCAAGGCAGGGCTACAAGAAAAAAGGCTCGCCAAAAATAACAAAGCTGCCTGTGTGCACTCTGCTAAATATCACAGGGACCAGCCAGAAGGCCGTTGGAAAAAGTGTTTTGTGCACAGATGCAATCAAAATACAACTTTTCGGTTTAAATGAGGAGCGTTGTGACTCCAGCAAGAAAGACACTATGTTTGAGGATGAGAACCTTATCCCATCTGTGAAACATGGTAGTGGTGGTATCATGATTTGGGCATGTTTTACCATAACTAGGTCATGACAGATTACCATCATTTATGGATCCATAAATCCAGAATAATGAATTCTGATGATATAAGCCAGGATGTTTGTCTATTGAATGAATCTAAATAGAAAGTGGGCTGAGCAGCAACACAACCCAAAGCTCACAAGCAGCTCCATCAAATAATGCTTAAAGAAGAATAAAGCTTATGTTTCATAGAACCTACACCAAAGATATAACAATAATCCATTAGAAATATTCTTGAAGGACCTGAAACAAGCAGCTCATTTTGGACACCCCCAATATCTCAAAGTTGAATCTAAGTGAGATAAAGAGGAAACAACAACAAAAAAAATCACCCAAGGTGATGTGCATAAACATATGCTGTACAGCTCAGAGGCATTTACAGTTATTGTTGCACAGAGGGGGTCACTCACGCTAAATACTAAACGCAAATGTTCACGTAGTTTTGTCACTTCACTACGTAATGTTGGATCAGTGTCCTCTATAAATAAGTGGCAAAATATTTTTTCTTATCTATTTGACTCCTGATCTACTTTTATGACTCGTGTTAAAATGCGATGACACTGATGCAACAATAGGGGAAACTCTCAAACTTTCAAGCACCTACACATCAGTCCACTGGCTCACCAGAAGTTTGTGAATTTATTTGCAATTCCAAACTAAATCATTCCCAATCAACAGGGATTGTAGGAAAGCCACATTACTGTTCAAGAGAGTTCCAATATGGAGGAATTAATTCAATACTCACACATGCACAATGTAGACAAAACAAATATTAAATCTGATTGCCTTTTTTTCCAAATTCAAACAAACGTGCACAGTTCTGCTTGTTAAAGTACACATTCAGTCATCAGACAGAGTACTATGGATCACTCCCACTAAATTGAACCTAGAAATTAAAATGCAAGCTTGGGACGGATGCCAAAAAAGCTGCTGGTAAAAGGCTGAAGTGGGGAAGAGTGTTCGGTACATGTACTATATGTTTATGAGTGTTACTGTAAGTTAAGAATAGCTTGAATTACCTACAGCATTTATGTTGCAAAGTGCTGTTTAAAAATGAGCATATTAGTTTCTGCACACTCTTTTCTTTTCACCCCCTTTTACTTCTTACACTTAGTATTACACTTTATATTATCAATTTGCGCAAAAGATTTTGAGCACCGAGTCTTGCTTACGAGCTAACGAGACATTTCTCATCTACACAGTGTTGTTTTTACTAAAGTTCATTATAACCAAATGTCTGACATTCCTGGGCTCTTAAACAACACGTTGGTGAACATTTCAACAGGTTTCAGCTGGAGTAAGCAGCACACAGAGTTAACTGAACACCATAGGTATAGTGACAATCCTTAGACATGTGTCACTACACGAAGCTGACATAGCCAGGCTCTGTGACAACATCCTCTCCTCCTCTGAAAGCTGTCTAATCATATCAGAGTCTTCCCAGCTCGCTCCTGGTTCTTGTCCACATCTCCTGGCCACAGACAGGATGTTTTTATAAATCACCATGATGACATCACTGGGGTAGGCTGCATCAAGTCCATTCAGCTGTTATACTGCATGCCGAGGTGGTTTTACTTAAAAGTGTTACTGCGTGCCAGCTTGAATACAGCTCTGGCACGGTCACAGGTGCATTTGTTCGCACTGGCTGCCCGTTTACAGGCTGGAGGAGGATTTGATAGAAACCACACTCTTCACTGTCCATCCTCTCCCTACTGGCCAGGACTGGCTAACGACGAACAGGTGTGGAAGTACACAGAGTTCCTTCATGAAGCACCGTGTAAGAATGGCGTCAAGGTCAATTGGGGGTAACAACATTTAAAAATGAATATCCAAATAAACACGCAAATAAATCAACGAGACCCAGTCCTGTCAAAAAGCCGGATCCTTTTCTGCACACACCCGACCTCGGGACATGCAGTTGAGATGTTAATGAGCGCTGTGAGAGGCGGTGGGATCTGATCAATAATCTGCTGCACTCTCACAATAACGTGGCCGCGACATTTCCACAATACATTCAGTTACTTCTGCTTGAGCAATAGTCACAGTAACTGAGATTTTTAAGTGCAATGCCACGTGACAAGAACTGGTGCACGTGTTCGCACCCCAGAAAAACATTCTCAAAATTCTCCGAAACACATCACCCCTTAGCTCAGAAAAGGCAAAAAGAACATCACACCCCTTAAGTCCTCTTAAAGACGAAACCTCTCGAGACAATGCAAGAGGATCTATATACTTGTGAAATACTTCCTTAAATGTCACAAACACCATATCTGAGTTTCTATTAACGCAGCTCATTTAATGGGCTACAGTTGGAGCCTGGAACTGTCTGCTCTGCACCAGACCACAGAGTCGTACTAGATGAATAAAAGGCACTTTACCTGGTAGCACAGCATACTCTCGGGCTCCTTGACGGGATTGCTCATGGTTTCAGGGTTAAATTACTCAGCGTTCACGGAGTGTAAAGGTGAGACTTTCACTGAGCCTGCAATCAGCCTCTCGGCGCTGTCTTAGGACGCTGGAATAAGTAGTCACGATTTGGCCGCGGTAGTTCCTTCTTTTGCTTCAGACATGTTGACAGTTGACATCTCATTCAGATGGCGGAAATGGTGAAAATGATTATTGTGCCCCTGTGTTGTGATGATCTCTCCGCCGCACCTCCAGCTCCCCTCCCTCCTGTCCTGCCTGTTAGAGCAGGATGCTGAGAGCATCACTGCAGCCTCAGCCAATCAAATCAAAGCGCAGAGGCACACACTGGGCTGCAAGGCTCTGCTGCTAACCAGTAAGGCCAATTAGTCTGAGAGCTGCTTCGTCTTATACTGCACATACTGCACAGTTTAGTTGAGTTCCAGCGGCTAGATGTTGTGACCCCTGTGCACAACTTTTACTACAAGCTTTAAACCCAGCTAAAAAATATGGTAATTATATATAAAAGAGTGTGGTCTCGACCTGGGATCTGTTTATAAGACTGAGCTCCTGTGGACAGATCTCAGATTCTATCTATGAAATTGTGAATAAAAAAGTTTTAAAAAAAGTGACTTCAACAATTCAACAATCCAACCCATTTCTTGGAATATTTACAGGTACAAACATACATTTCACTATTTAGCAACAATATCCATATATACCATATGATGGATATTCCAAAATCATTGATTATTGATAACCTGAAAGACACACCCCAGACCACAGTTTCTGCGACTGAAGGGTTGTGTGTCTGAACAGGCGGTGAGCAGCAATGGAGCACCAAAGGAACTGTACACTTATCAAATCAAATCAAAATCAAATGTTTTTAACCTGGATTTAAAAATGTCTACATTTGGTGAAAGTTTAATCTCCACTGGCAGTTTGTTCCACTTGTTTGCAGCATAACAGCTAAATGCTGCTTCTCCATGTTTAGTCTGGACTCTGGACTGGACCAGATGGCCTGAATCCTTGGATCTAAGAGCTCTGCTGGGTTTATATTCTCTGAACATATCACAGATGTATTTTGGGCCTAAACCGTTCTGGGATTTGTAAACCATCAGCAGGTTTTTAAAATCTATTCTGTGACTGACTGGAAGCCAGTGTAAAGATTTTAAAACTGGTGTGATGTGTTCAGATCTCTTAGTCCGGGTTAAAACTCTAGCAGCAGCGTTCTGGATGAGCTGCAGATGTTTAATGCTCTTTTTGGGAAGTCCAGTTAAAAGTAATCGAGTCTACTAGACTCGATTACTGAGTTCTTACAGAGTTCATGACCGTGTACACCTGTGTAAGGTGTACTGTTGTACTGGAAGTGTATTCCAGTACAAGTAAGAGTCCTGCCATCTTCAGAAATATTCAGATGATTCTGCAGTCGTTGGGTCAGGAGTTTGCGTACAGGGAACTGGTCGACTGCTTTGTGGCACAGTGTGTGATCATCTGATTTTGAATATAAATAAGACAAATGAGAAAATTATTAATTTAAATGAGGTGCAGGAATAAGCTAAACACTATTTCTATACAGAGAGAAGAGGCTGAGGACGACAGATACATAGGCATTTACCTAGAAATGAGTGTTCAGGAAATAAAATGCTGAGGCTGTTTATAAGAGTGAAAGAAGCCCTGACTCTTCAGTGTTTGCAGCAAGATATTGTATATTATCTCTAAGTATTTGGTGGAAAGGGCAGTTCTCTTTACAGCAGCGGCACAAATTCCAGTGACTCCAAGAATCTGAACCCGAGAGCTGATTGTGTAAAGAAGAATGTTCCACAGGCTTCTCAGCAAAGTGACGACACTGCACATCGTGTGCACAACATACTGCTAAAAGAGAGTAGTGTCTCCAGTCATAGGCTTCTGTAGCTTTGCTGCAAGAAGGACCGGTTAAAGAACAGAAAATTATGATAGATTTTATGATCACAGCAAATAAATAGATGGAGGGTGAAAAAAGCAAAGTGAAGAGAGGTGTTGGGTCAAGGCAGTTGGTCTCCAAGCCATCTAGATCAACAGCAGTATAACTATAGGGATCTCAGGTCTTAAAGGTAGAGAGGGGTCCAAGCCCATACTAGGAGTTTGTTCCAATAGATGGGAGTGTGACAGCTGAAGGCTCTGCCTGATTCTACTTCTGAAAACTTTAAGAACCACAAGTAAACCTGAAAGCCTGAAAGTGAAGTGCTCTGTTAGGAAAATCGAAGGAGGTCTTTAAGATACGTTCTTATGAGCAGAAATTGAATTTCAAGATCTCTACAATTTAAACTGTAATTGTAATAACTATGTTGATCTGAAAACCTCTTTATTTTAAGCAGTTTAATACTTAAATGCAGACAGAATAAAAATTGTAGAGCAGTAATTCAGTTTCTTCCCATTTAAAACTGATTTCAGATGTCCAGCCAGACATCTTCCCTGGAGAAGTGACAGCATTTTTTTGCCAGTCATATTGAGAGGTTTTCAATTTAGGATATCCAGAATTGCATTCTTGAACTCTAGAGAGAGTTTTCTAAATATCCGCAATATAATTCTGGATGGGGAAAAAAAAAATCATATATTGGATATCTACAACCTAAGTTGTTTGATTTCAGATTACCGAAAAAAAAAAAAAAGTATTCCAGACATCAGACATCCAGCTATTATAACCAAAAATGGTGAAAAGGGTAAAAATGTCAGTATTGACATAGACATACAAAAAACTTAAAACCGGTTAGAATATAGTTTTAATGTGTCTAAAATTAAAAATTTACTGGTCATGTTTTATATGCAACCATACAGTTTTTTTTTTAGAAACTGTATTTCAACACATGTGAAACTTTGTGATTGCACTGGTCAAAATAAAGTTTATGTATGTATAAATTCCCAACAAAAACCTACTGTCTTTTCTTATCCAACAACTTGTGACAAAGAAATATTGTCTTCAGCAGTAAGAGTTGCTGTACTGAGAAGTCTGAATTGACATGTGAGACCAAAGACAGAAACATGATGATTTCATTAAATGTGTACAATGCACTAGATAAGAATGTACTAGAAAGCCTCTAGCGCCATCTGGTGGGATGTCCAAACGCTGTGCAACCCAAGATATATGCCAAATATGTAGAAATGTATATGTACCCAGGCAAAACTAGCCTATAGCTCACCTTTCACTCAGTGACACCGATGTTTTACTTATTTTAACGCAATATATAATCCTCTGTTCTTTAACACGGTGGCACATGTTCACCCAAGAAAAGGATCAAGTAGCGGTGATCCAGTAATGCTTTACTCCTCACTGACCTCTGTACAAACCCTCGATCAAGACACACATGGGAGAGTGCGTACCTGTCACACCTGATTGGATTTAGTTCAGCAAGTTTTCCCGCTTCAACCACGTGATCCCTTAAGTTCACAGAGCGCAAACTCAGATTGCAATGTCCACACAAAAGTTGCATCGTGGTGTGCTGTTACGGCTTGTTTTTTTTATTATTATTATTGTTTTTGTGCATGTTGCTCGCACGCGAGAGCCACCATGCAACTTCTGGGGTCTTATAAGTGCTCCGCTTTTCTCACCACATTAAAAGCAGTGGACCTTTCATCGACCAGCACAGCCTCCAGGTTCCTTTGGCTGTGGTTGTTATGGCAACTATAAACATTGTGTGGGAGCATGGACGGTTGTTATGGGAACTGACTGCGCGACCTTGAAGGAAGCAGGACGGATCGAGGTCCATGGACAGAGCGGTGGGATCACAATTGAGGTGCCATCATAGATATTTATCGCAAAATACCTTTTATTTTTATTTTTATATATATTTAAAATTGAGAATCGTTTAAAGACTATTTTTAAGCATGTCCAATCGTTGTCAATCAAAGCAAAGACAAGTTGCACACTAATTCATGGTCGTTCATTGTGGCAATAGGCAAGACTGTTGTGCACGCCGGGTAAGTCATTTTTGCGTATGTGCGCGCGCCTTAACTGCGCCTATGTTCGTGAGCATGGTAGCCTCAGTCAGTCCAAATCAAAATGCCTGCTTGACCCAATTTACATCCTTCTTCAGTGGCTTAACAGACATAGTGTGTCACATGTCATACTATTTATAGAAAAGCTTACTCTGTATTTTTCATATGCAGTGGAAAATATTTCCCGACTGCATCTCGTTCAGATCTACTGTGAAAATCTGCACACATTATGCTATAATTCATGAATAAGTGTGATTTTGTATATTGTAATATATATGGATTTTTTCTTCCTTCTTCCTCTTCCTCTCTGTATATTTATCAGTTGAAGAGGAAACTTTCTAGAGGTTACATCAGCAACAAATGCCAGGTAAGTCAACAGACACTGTTTGTGCAAAGCATTCAAATTTGAGTACTTTATTTCTACATTTGACCAATAAATTTGTCCCAGTGTATCAGTCCACAGTTTCTCCTCTTGAGGGCAGGTTACATCGCAGTGTGCCAAGCCTGCCTGCAATCAAACCAGACAGGCTGAGAACAGCCAAAGCAGTGGTGGAAAAAGCAGTGAAGGTGTTAAAACGTAAAAAAAACTGGTTATATTTTAGCATAATCCCACTGCTGTGTGTTGTTAAACTATCTCCCCTCTGCTTATTCTAAGTCGAGGAAAGTATTTTCAGTGCACGGACCTTATCCTGTGATCCGTGCTGCCTTATTGGCCAGAGGGTGGGTGGAACGTCGTTTGCCCAGTCCGGTCCAGAGAGGACCTCATTGCCACAGTGATGAGGAGGAATATGGTAGTTATGGAAACGCTAGTGCTGATCTTACTGGTGATGCAATTAGTCTAAAAATTAGTCATGTTAGTGTAACGCATTTGGGATCTCTCAGGTTTAACATGCATACATACACAGAAAGCAGCAAAATGTAAGGGCTCTCACTTATTTCCAAAAGTAAACCTCATACCACTTCACAATTAGAGAGATTTTTTTTTTAATCATCCAGTTGTTATAGTATGTAGTTTTTGTCGGATTGATCAGTAATTTCTTTCTTTAACTGTAAAAAACACGAGTATAACTGGATCGCTGGACAGACAGATGTCTCCTCACTTGATAAATGATACATTTTGAACCACATTACAGACAAAAAACTCTAATGCAGACCCCTACTTTAGTTCACACACTCAAACACACTCACACACTTCTTATGTCTTTACAGAGAGAGTGGATGAAGGCGAGAAAGACGAGAACCCTGACGACATGTATTACCTGATGGTAAGATAACGTCTAAGAGACCCAGCTCACTCAGCACTGATGTTTTTGCACAGCGTGAAAACAAATACTTATTTTTTGTGTGTCTTATCTTAATTTGTCCTAGTCACGCCTGGTTCGAAATGAAACAACGTATTTCTACTGGACGACTCGACGGGACTGCATAGACTGTCATTTCTTACAGAATGACCAAATGACCAATCACTTTGCAAATGCTGGAACCTTTACTACAAAGGTTTCTGGAAGTTTCTAATTACTGACCATCAGAAATGCTTTCTTTTTTTACTTGGGCAGATATGGACTTGCTCCTCTGGTCTCTTCGTTCACATAACCTTGTGTCTCTCAGGTCGGGCTGTGCATGAATCTGCGTAACCTTCAGTGGTTTGATACTGCGGATCCTGATACCTTTTTCCCAAGATGCTACAGGCTTGGGGCAGAAGATGACAAGCAGGCATTCATAGGTCTGCTGTGTGACCCTATTACACCAAATCATAGTCAAGAAGCCTTTTCTAGATAAAAAAAAATCTGACGAGATTCTCAAGCTTTACTTTGTATTTAACATATCTTGCTTTCTACTCATTACACTTATTTTTACACTTATTCTTATATTGTAATTTGGGAGCTATCTGGCACAGGAATTTCCTAAAGAAAGTTCTATCTTATCTTATCTTATCAAGTGTAAATTAAACATGGGATATTTTTCAATTAAAAATGAAAAAAATGTCAATTAATGTCAATACATTGTTTTACAGTAAGTTTACTTGCTGCCTGTCCTTTCTCTTTTATGTTCCATCTCTTCGTTTACTCTGAAAATGAAGAGGACTTCAGAAGGACTTCCTGTACCAGCCTGCTGCAGCATGTGGTTGAAACAGGTAGCCCGAGAAGAGAAGAATCAAAGGGTGAGGAGCAAATAACAAAGAACAGTGGATCAGAAGGTATCAGTCCACAGTCAATCAATTAAGATGCATGATGTTTCATATGATTAAAAAGAAGAAGCTGTATTCTCCTTCAGTACCAATCTTCTCTCTCTCTCTCTCTCTCTCTCTCTCTCTCTCTCTCTCTCTCTCTCTCTCTCTCTCTCTCTCTCTCTCTCTCTCTCCAGAATTGAATGATATGGAACATCAATTTGTAGGTCCAGAAATTATTGACACAGCTTTACGTGTGTGTCACGAGTTTCTCAGTGTTTTAAACCATAGTGACATTGATGTAACTCCCCCTTCTGTGGAGGAACAGCAGTGGGACACTTTTCTGCAGGACTACTACAGGGTTGTGCAGTGAGTATATTTTCTGAGAGATTCCATTGTTTGCTAAAATGATCCCTTCTATGTCAGGCTGATCATATCTGCTGTACTGTTAGTTTCATTCAGTGTTAACATACTGGAGGTCATCAAAGACTCACAAATGTATCTTTGATATCTGGGTTCTTATTAGGGTGGGAGGATATTTGGGGGAAAAGTACTGTGCACTATTCAAAAGATCTGTATATTTCAGTTCCTTATCTACTAATTTGATTTGAATTAAATTATCAAAAGAAAAGGAAAAAAGGATGTTGCTGATAGCAATAATATATATTTGAAATTAATCTATTGATGTTTTTATTGCGAATGTTAGTGAAAATCTGACATGGCAACTCTTGATTTGGGTCACCTATAATATGTGGTTTATTAGGCATGTTATTCGTATTTTTAAAAATAAATTGTCCTAGTTCCACAGATCTGTATACTAATGCCATAAAATGTACAAAATGATGTATTTGTAATTCTGATATTGTATGTTTGTAGCAAAGGTGCGGTGATCAGGGGCAGCGGTGTGTTTGTGGAGCGTTGTGAGGCCATGTTAGCCAGATTACAGGAAGTTTGCCCTCAGCTGAGCACTGACGGGCTAAACAACATCTGGATTATCAAACCAGGAGCCAAGTCGAGAGGAATAGGTGAGACACTTCATTAATATAAAAACAGTAATTCAACCTTCTAATATTTTTTTGTACTTGTTGCTATCTAGCACATATTAGTAATGACAGTAAAAACTTGACACAGCACAATGTCTTAAATGTCTAACCCGGAGCAGATCCAAACAACTTTAATAATCTATGTTTGCATTTCCGATTTACCCTTCCCCTACTTTAAAAAGTAGTTGCAACACAAATCCATTCCTGTTTAACCAATAACAACTTGTATGAACAATTGTATTCTGGTTTTCCATCGCACTGAAACAGCCCTTATATAAAAAATCACCAATGACCTCCTCATGGCAGCTGATTCTGGTTTACTCACCATTCCCATCCTTCTTGATCTGAGTGCATCCTTCGACACCATATCCCACTTCATTTTCTTAAACTAAACACTGATAAAACTGAATTTCCTCAGATCAGAACCAAATCTACTGTTTAAAATAGCCTAGCCCACTTCATCTCTGACACACCGCCCCATATTACATTGTTTTTAGATTTTTGTACGTTGATTTTATGTCGGTTTCTTATTTGTCTCTGTGATTTTATTGTGCAGTGTTCTTGAGTATTTTGACAGGTGCTTTCAAATAAAATTTATTATTATATTTATCACAAGGAAAGGATGGTGTGTATTACTCGTGCTTTTTTTGGACAAATATTGGTGCCTTAACAACCATGTCAGCTACAGCACCATGCACACTTACATTTAATGTTGTTAAAGTTGCAGTTGCGATATGTTTTATGGGATTCTTGTGTCACCCCTTTTGCCATGTCACTGCCCCCCCTCCCATCAGGAATTATGTGCATGAATCGCCTGGATGAGATTTTGTCGCTCGTGGACACTGACAGAGCCCTGATGAAGGAGAGAAAGTGGGTGGTTCAGAAATACCTGGAGCGTCCCTTGTTGGTCCATGGCACAAAGTTTGACCTACGTCAGTGGTTCCTCATTACTGACTGGAATCCTCTGACTGTCTGGTTCTACAAGGAGTGCTACATTCGGTTTTCCACTCAACCCTACTCAACAAAAACACTAGACAGGTCAGACAAAGAAAATAATTTACTCTCCAGTTGTATGTGACCTTTACAGCATCTTATATCAAGTGTACTCTGAGTGTACCCAGTTCTTTAAAGCGTATTTTACACCTGTATTAATTTCCTGTATTCTTCTCAGCTCAGTCCACCTATGCAACAACTCCATCCAGAAGCACTTTCAGCCTTCTTGTGACCGCCACCCAGGAGTGCCTGCGGACAACATGTGGTCCTGCTCTCAGTTTTGCTCTTTTCTGCAGAAACAGGGCCGTGAGAAAGACTGGGAGGCAGTGGTGGTCCCGGGCATGCAGCAAGCGGTGGTCAACGCCCTACAGACGGCCCAAGACCTGGTTGAGCCCCGTAAGGCAAGCTTTGAGCTTTATGGAGCCGATTTTATGTTGGGCAGAGATCTAAGGCCTTGGCTTCTGGAGATCAATGCCAGTCCAACTATGGCCTGTTCTACCACTGTGACTGCTCGGCTTTGCCCTGCTGTGCAGGTGGACACGCTGAGGGTTGTGCTAGACCGACGGACTAATCCAAACGCTTACACTGGAGGCTTCCAGCTAATCTACAAACAGGTTGGGCGATCTTCAGAGTGAATATATGTTTTTTTCCATCATGATTCTTTTGAATGATTGATGTTATACAAAATTAACTAATTCTGATTTTTTCCAGGCTGCAGTAGAAGTTCCTCACTATCTGGGAGTGAACCTAGTGGTGGAAGGAGCCCCCCTTCGGCAACCCAGACCTCTGCCCCATAGACAGACTGCCACCTCTAACACATCTCTCTCTGTTCACTTCTCTTCTGACCAGTCACCTCCAGTGGAGGTTGAGAAAGAATACCAACTATCAGATCAAGAGCCCCACACAACGTCTGCTTTTTGCCACTCAGGCAAAGAAAACCAAGAGAGAAAGATGCTGCTGACATATATGTCTCCAAAAAGAGAACGTGAGAAGAGAGCAGAGCTTCAGAATGGCCCCCGTGTTCGTAGGTCCTGCCATGAGCCCTTAGTGATACGCACCAAACCTCAGAGGAAAGCGCAACGGTGTGGTCTAAGTCTTCGTGTTAATGGAGCAACCCTCGTGCCAAAGAGTCTTTCCTTCTCCCTCAGCCCACCTCCGAGCATGTCAGAGGATAAAACTGAGTCCAGTACAGCTCATGGATCACACATTTGCCGATCCTTTCTTCCTAAGACAACTTTTGAGCCCCAACACAGGATTTCTGCTCAGGTCTGTCCTCCATTCCAGGGTCCCCTACCAAGTCTGGAGGTGCGTCGCTTGCGACCAAATAATGTAACTGGATCCTCTGTCCATCGTAACTCAGGCTTTTCATCGTATCCCAGCATCGACAAGCATCGATTGTTCTTCCATTCACAAAGACAAAGCACTGAGAGATGCAAAGGAGAGCAAAAGTACTAAAGAGGTTTAGGGTTGAGATGATGGAAAGCAGCTGAATGAGTTGAAGAGACTTTTTTAGGATTAATCAGATGAAAACAAATGATGAGCATACTCTACTACTGTATTAAGCTTTTTGTAACATGATTGTTAGACAATTACTATTCAGATTATGCAGATTTCTTTCTTTCTTTCTTTCTAGTTGTAGTTGTAAGTATTTGAGCTCCCCAGCAGGTGGTAATAAAGTGCCAATGATCAAGCTGCATAAGCCATACCCCAGCTTCTGCAGGAAATAAAAGCTAGGGAAAGAAATGTCAGTTCTCATCCAGATTGGTGTCTTTGTCACTTGCTTAATTAGACCTCCATATTGCTTTCAAACCTCTGTCACCAAAAAGTCCAAATTTATTTAACTTTCACAACGGTAAAAGTGAATAAAGGATGTCGGTGTTCATGAAGAAGCCCAATCGATGCTTGATAAGCGGATTTTTTTTTTCCAATGATTTGCACTCCATTTCACATTTACTTGCCACACATTTCAGAATATATATTTCTATTGATACGTGTCTTAGAAATGTATAGTCCCTAAGTGGATAGAATGAAAGAAATAGTAGCTGACAGGAAGCAATAAGAAAGGGGGCTGACGTGCAGCGGAGGTCTAACAGGACACGTTGGCTTTTTTGTTCATCTTAATCTTTAGGTCACGTTAGCAATTCAACATGAAACTCCTTCAACAAACGAATCAGGTTTAAGGAAACCAGCCTGAGAGGAACTGACATCTCAGGTTGCAGGTCACAGCCTTAGACTGCACTTTGCACAGACAAACTAGATGGGGAATAACTCGATGCTCTTTCAGTTTTGAAATGATAGTGAGAAGAACAATTTCTTATTAAAGGAGGGACTAAACTGCTGAATTAGAAAGAGATGGAACAATGATTGTAAGTGCTCATATATAGCTTTAAATGGCATTTCTCTATAGGCAGGGTTAGGTTGTTGTTATTTATGCTTCATATATGTTTTATATGTAGGATTTATATCAAACTGGTGAGCAAGTTAAAGTCACAAAAGACGGATCCTGATTGTTGCCTCTGGAGATGAGCTTTTAATGCTTGTTTGTTTGCATGTTTAAGCAATATTAGATACAAGTGTTTAACCTGCAGAAATGCTAAGCTAAATGTTTCCCACACACAGGTGACACTGATGTGTTGAGATGGTGCAGATTTATTCATCCTAACTAAATTCACTCTTTTTACACACATTCATCAACTCATTAAAACACACGAAGTCCAAGCAAGTTTCCACGGGAAAAATACTTTATTAATACACTTATATGATGTATATCAACATTTATAGACAAAATATGTACATCAAACATCTCTCTTTAGGTCCCAAAATATAAAATCTTAAGTACCTCTCTCTATAGAAAACTAGTCGTCTGGTAAAACTTACATTCACGTCTCTCTTACTTCTTTGTCTCCAGTTTTCATACATAGTACAGAGAATAAACATTTGAGATTTATCAGCTTGTCACAAGTAAAAGGCAACAGCAAGAACAAACACCGGGTTTGACTTGAGCAGAAACAGATGTTGAGTATGCAGACCAGGTCCAGCACAGTGCTACAGAATGTACACATTTTCTGAGTACACAACATTGTCTACACCCTGCACCCCCTCAAACTCTCTGGGTGGACAGAGTGCACGAACAAGTATCAAAAATAGAAATATACAAGAAGTTTATGGACAATAATTACGGAAATTCATGTCAACTTTCTGTTTTTCCAAAAAAAGGAAAAAAAAGAAACAACAAAAAAACAAGACGTTTCATTTTCTTTGGCCACTATGGGGTGACCTATCCCTTCTTCCACCATGGCTGTTCCCTAACCCCTCTATGTACACACTTGGGGACCATCTTGTTTTTTATGGTGACAGTCATCATAATGTCTGGTTCAAAGGGCATTTCCCGTAATCAGAATGGTGAGCAAAGGACATAGGCAACAAACTTTGGGTGACTTATTACTGCCAATTTGGTGCAAAAGTTTCTAGAGTACAAGATGATGTGTCTTTATCACAACAGCCACAAGTGGGAGGCATCAGTTTCATCTGCGTTTTACACTTCAACAGCAGCATCGAAAACATGTCTTTTCTTTACATTCAACCAATGTGTATGTGTGTGCATGTGTGCGGGGCAGGTCTTGTATGTATGATACATCTGCCACTGAGCTTTGAACATTCAACCAGAGCTTTGCATTCCTCCAAGTGTGGATGGGTGACGCTCTCGCCTGTCTCCTTTATCATTTCTACAAGTCCTCTCTTTTACAGTTTGACCTCTGGATTGACAAAAGAGGAGTTGAACGAATATGGTTTATGGAGCAGCCCAATCATCTTCTCCTGCCTACTACGGACTAGAACAAGATTGTCTCTTTGCCTGTTCCTTCGCCTCTCATTCTTTGGTTTCCAGGTTGAGGGGTGGTACCTGCTTTAGTGCCTGAAGAAGGGCAGGGGAGTCCATAGGGGTTTGGGATATGGCTGGGGCTGGAGAACCTCCCCTGGGAGACAACACTAACTGAGGTGGTGGTGGTCTCTCGCTGGGCATGGTGGGTGAGGAGCTTCCCATGCCAGGGTAGAGCATGGACACACCTCCAGGGTACCAGCATTTCTCCAGCATTGGCAGGTAAGCTGCAGCAGAAGGTGGAATGAGGTAGAATGGCATGCAGAGGGGGTGTGGTGGAGGAGGTGGATGGTTGGGGGATACACTCATGTAACTACTATAACCGCTAGAGGATGACGAAGCTGATGATTCTCCACCTGACAGGAGCTCATCCTCAGAGCACTCAATGCGGGGTCGTTTGTGACGTGGTTCATCTTCTTCCTGCTTGATACTGGAGCTCTGCCTATCACCCAGCGGTCGCTTCTGCTGGCTCTCCTGACCATAATAATCTGGACGTTCCTGCGGCGCCCGAGATTCAATTTTCTCCAGCTCTCCCCCATAGCCACTGTCTGTGTCTGTATCGCTGCCGCTCTGCTCGCTGCTCGGTGGAGCGTATGCCCGCTGGATGACAGGCACACAGTTCCTCCCATAGCCCTCGCTGGACTTGGGGGGTGAGCTGGTGGGCGTCTCCTTGTGAGGTTGGTGCTGGTGGTAGGCAGGGATCTCCTCGGGTCGAGGGCTGAGAGGGGTGCGGGGTCGGGCCGGACCCTGCAGCACCTCCGCAGCTAATTTGTGAAGGTGGTTGATAACATGGGAAGGCGTGAAGTCTCCGTCGAGCTCGTGATTAGCTACGTACTGAAGGATCTCCTTGGCACACATGTGGAAGCCAGAGCGAAACATCTCCTCTGACTTCTCCTGGCTGACAGGAGGCTGCTCTATAAAAACAACGAGAAACCACACATTCAGAATTTCTGACATTTCACGTAGATAAGAGGCTGTAGCGGATTCTTTTTCTGTTGCCACAAACTGCATTTTGTGTGTCAAGTTACTCATTTGCTCATAGCTCTGCATAATCTGTCCATTATCCATTTATTTGACTAATTAGCAGTTTGAGGGACAACCCTGCCCTGCAGGCACTGTAATTATGTGTGTGTGCAAATATCTGCAGCTCACCAATTTGCATCCCGCTCTGCAGAGCAAGGATCTTCTGCTGCTGTTGCTCCAGAAGAGAGGTGAGGGCTTTCACATGCTTGAGTGTAAGCTCTAAAACCACAGCCTTCTCCAGATGGCCCAGAGTCTGAGGGAGACACGCACAGTCAGCACATCCTAACAGCTTATATAACTCACAGAGACTAAGCTGAACTACGGCTGCCCACATGGTCTCCTGCCACGCAAAAAATTTAAAATATATCACCTACAATATCAAGACTTATTGTATCATAGCTCCAGATGTTAACTTGATAGCATAGAGCTTGTGGGATCTTTTAAAAGCCAGTAAACATGACAGGAGACACTTTCTTTTTGATGAGACGTCATTCGTTGTGAATGATGACGCATCCGACACAGATGTAACATCACTGAACAGCCACTGAGTGGCGCATGCTGAATAACATTATCCCTCCGAGCTACAGTACGAACTTACGGTGAGTTTCAGGTGTTCGGGTAGTAAATCTTTCAACTGAGCGATGCATTCGTTTATCCGGTCACGTCTTTTCTTCTCAATAAGTCTGTGAGGCAGCTTGTAGGTGTCCTGCAAGAGTAAACAGGGTTGTTACATAAATTCTTCATGATCAGAGGCAGCTACACCCATGGGGAGGACTCCAGGAGTTATGTCATAGCAGGAATTAGGTCAACCATTTATGGGAACAACTGGCACTTTTAATTCCTCCCTTGCAGATTACACGCATTAAGATATGTGGCAACACGTTAGCAATAATTAAAAAATGAAAATAAAGAAAAACATTTTTTTTTAAACATACCTTGCTCTCTTCTCCTCTCTTCATCCCCCGCCTTGGTTTATAAACGTACATCGGGAAATCCACTCTAAAAAATTAAAAACGAGAGTTCATGAGTTAAGTTGTGAAGTAGTGTTTTTTATGAAGTGAGATATTCAGAATATCAAACATCAATCTTGATCGAAGAGCACACTTTCAGAGTGTAACTTACCCCTGCACGTCTGACAGATCAGCCTGGTGTTTGGAAAGAGGTGGAGGTTGCGAGCTTGGAATTCGCTCCATTCTTTGAACTCCAAAAACAACGTCGGAAATCAAGGTGTTCTTCTCCAATTCATTCACAGGTAAACGCGTATTTATTTAGGCGCGATTTGGCTGCAAAGCAGTTTGGGTGAAAACAGCGAAACGCTTTAAAAAAAACAAAACGAAAATGGTCAAAATTATTTCGCGTTTGTCATCTTTTTTTTCCCCTTTCGCTCTATTGTTAGTGAAAACGTTATCTTAGGCGTGAAAATGCCTCCAAGTTAGTTCCCTTGAATTCCACGCCGTGGTGCCGCCGCAGATGGAAGTCAACCCTCTTGATGGCGCGTTGGGAAAGTGGGGGAGGACGAAGCGACGAGTTAAATAAACCCTCTGACTCTCCGCTCAGCCTGACCTACCTCTATCACATGAGGCTCACGTGTTAAACGGCGCTGTATCCTCGGCGGTGGGACTGCCCACTCTCTACAGATAACGCGCCTCAGTGGACGGATGGCGGCGCACGTCAGAGCGCAGGGCGGCGCGTGTCGCATCCCGTGTACCACCATGCTGAAAAGTGTATGGAAACATGGCTGTGTGCAGTGAACGTGCTGGTAGCGAGCGAGTCATGGGAGTTCAACGGGCATGCGTGCCACAGACAAGTGACTGTGGTGCGTTTCCACAATCACACAAATACAAGACCACCGTGGTCTCAGGCGCGAACTGCTGTGGCCAAAAGCACAGAAAAGCCAGAAATATTAGGTTTCGAGCAGTTTCAACAAGGGGAATCAATGCCAACTGTTTAATAGGCCGTTTATAACAACAACAACAACAACAAAAATAATGATGATGATACTACTAGTAGTAATAATAGGAATTTCATATCTTTTGGTGAAACATCGCAGAACAAACAGCGCCGTCATGGTAGAAGTGCACGTGCACCTGTGCATGGTCTGCCGCGTGGAGTGTCCGTTTCTGCTGTCATGAGGCCGTGCTGTCTGTCACGTTGATCTCCTCATGGCCTGCTGAGCGCGCACACGCTCACGGCTGCTGCACCTGTCTGCTGCTGGCTGCACGCTTCCTAACAACCCCCTCTTTAGAAAAGTAGCCACACTCTCAATGATTCCTTCCCAGCAAATGGCGAGGCGAACTAAAAATTACAGATGCGTTGCAGTAGTGGTTTAAGATAGTCTTACCACCCCGGAAAAAAACCCATATATTCTCTTCAAGAACAGTGAATAGGGAAAAAAAATACAGTGTGGTTTGATGATAGCCTCACAACTTAATCCCCCAGACACACGACAAGACTCGGTTACACCAGCATGTGTTTACTGGAGGTAAATGTGAGAACACGTTTTGGGGTTCGCCGTCAGCAACATGACCTTGAAATAACTTGTTATTCTGTTAGCTGAGGACTCAATGTCCCATTATGAAGTTCATATGACCGTGTATATCCTTGTTATTCTTTGATACACTATTTCTAACTGAAAAAAAAAACATGTTAGCAAAATCCCTGTAGTGAATGATTTTGATATTTTGGACAGTAGACTGATTTCAAATTGTCGTTAATACTCGGATATACACACAAAATCAAGTCTTGCAAACCTTTGAGACTCATTAAGGAAACACTTAATGCAGTGAACCCTACGATTACAACTACTGTTTCCTCTTAAACAGAATTAACTTTAGATAAGTAACGCATTGCAAGGGAAAATTTTATGTTGCGGTAAGAGGAGCTCATTTTAACCATCCATATTAGAGGCAATTGTGTTTGGTTGTAAATGTCATGATTGACCACTCTGTCCCCATTTGGCCTATGACGAGTAATGAAAGATTTGGAGGTTCTTGGCTTCTTATGCTTTGGCTGTTTAATATTGTTTATATGATATCTACAGTATGTGTGTGTGTGTGTGTGTGTACTGTGTTATTTCTGCTGCCTGTCTTGACAAGGAAAATAGATTTGAATTACAAAGAGTTTTGATTTCCTGGTTTCCTGGCTGTCACAGTTGATTTCATAACCTCAAATATTTGGCTGTAATGACAAACATCTCAAGACAGTCCTGATCAGAGTCGTCACTGCTTCAGTAAAAGCAGTTTCGCAGTAAAAAGAGAGGTTTTTTTTTTTTTTTTTTTTTTTGCAGTGCAAGACTTTTTCAAAAGCTCACATCCGACAGTATAACCACATCAGAGCCTTTGACTAATAGTCTTTACGTAAAAACTCCCAGAGTGCGGAGACTAAAATAGAAATGAGAGGCGGCAAGGCTCAGTAATTACAAAATGACCCTTGCTCTGGACGGGTCAAAGCAATTCAGCTATAATTAAATAATCACAACAGTGACGGAAAGCCCCTCAGAGACTAAATAGGCACATATAACACAATTAAACACTGAACTGGATCATAAAAAACCCATGACAAAGATCTTTTTTCTTTCAGTGCAGTTGTAAAATTCTTCTAAATTATCGGGGGAAAGTACCCCTTTGCACTTTAATGTTATCAACAAGAGACAAAAAGTGGCTATTCCTCTAAAGATTCTTCAGCTTTGCATAATTCCATGTCAGCTGTTAACATTTACGATGGGGCTGAAGCTTTAGGTGTACTAATATGATATTTTCTTGTGTGACAAACGGCAGGATATTTGAGTGAGAGTTGACTTGTGTGACTTCAAAAACATTTGCGGTAAGAAAATCCTGTTAGTTCAAAGCGATTATGAATATATAATGTTAGTCTTCAGGAAACCCAAATAAAAGGCAACTATACAACTTTGAAATGGTATGCATTGTCCCTTTGTGCTGTGACCAAGTCCAAAAATACAACACAAGAAAGTGAAAAATGTGCGAGAAGTGAATGAGCTTATTTCCTCATTCAGCACGAGACGTGCACTTCCTCATCGTCACACTTGTAGAGGGATCCAGAAAAGAAGGATTCAGCTGGCAATCCATAAATTCCACTTCACTTCAGGCCTTTTAAGTCCTTGTCTTAAGCAAGTTAGAAGAGTGGTGCCACTCAAACGGTCATCAGATGGGCTGTTCAAATTTTACGACATACTTTGAAGTATCAAAATAAACTGCATGGCAGCCACTTGGGGAAATACCAAACCTTCGGTGTCTTTAGCGTGATATTTGTTCTGGTCCTCCTCTTGACTTCTTGGCTCACACAGATACTGTTTTCAACAAGAGATTATTTTACACACTTCTTTATTTAAATAGACTCCAAGAATGGAATGTACAATTCAGACACAAACCATCAATTAGTAGAAAAGTTTAGTTTGGTCAAGCAGCACGCTAAGTGACATCTGTTAGTTCTTTTTTTTTTCTTCTCATCACATATACTCAAACACTCAGGCAGTCATTCTCTTGGTGATGTTTTACAAAGTGAACAAAAAAAATAGTTTGTGTGCTACAGAAATATCAGTGCTTTGGACTAAATGAATTAAAGAAAGATTATATTATTCAGTGCAAAAATAAGTGGAATAATAAAGTCAGCATAACGTTGCTCCCAATATCCTCAAAGTTTGGACATTTGTTTCTCAGGGGACTCCATATAGCCCCTTTAAATAAGCACAACATGGACCTGGCTTCACAGTGAAGCAATCACATGATTTGCTTTTACTCTCCAGTAAGTTGGTTAGTTTTCATTATTCAAAAACTAGTTGTGGAAAGTTTTTCATCTTTACAAAAAGCTTCAGCGTAACCTCAAATCTGTCTTTCTTTTGTATCCAAACTGTCCTAGAACAAGGGGGACATCGTGTCTGAGATTACAAGGAATTCTGAAAGTGATAACAAAGATGAAAAAACAAAAAACAAAAACACCGTATATCATAGGTTTTATAACAAGATTAACAGCCAGTGGAAAACTAGAGTGAACTCTCCAGGATTGTTTACAGTTGCTGTCTTTATATTTTAAATATAGGATAAACAAATTTGGACGTAAAAAGCAAAAAAAAATCCAAAAATAGTTCATTCTTCTTTTGACGTTGCATATTATAAAGCATTCCTATTGCTGTCAGGTGAAAACAAAATGTGTAATCATGTGTTGTAAGACAAACCTTCAAATCAACATGTCACCTGAGTTTGGTGGTGCAACACTGAGAATTAAAACCTCAACAACAAGGACACTTGACAGGAAAACTCCCTCAGGAACAATGGCTGAACTTTGGCATGCTGTCAGAGGAGTCAAACGCTGAAGGCTGTCAGGGTAGTAAAGCTGAAGTCAGTGGGTTCATCTCTTGGACTTGGAGGACTGGCTTCTCAGGTCCTGAGGCACTTTGTGCACCCTCTACCCTCACAGACACACCCGCACAACACAGCGTTTTGACTTCACTTCATATAGACGCAAACATGCCTGCAAAAGAATCATGTTCTAGGAGTGTCTGGTGAAGAACCCAGTCAGACATTGACCTGAATACATACGTGAGATGGACATATTTTGGCCTTTTCCTGTCTGACATGTGGTACACTGTCTGAGGTGCTCAGGCACTGGTGGAGGTGGCCCTAAGGTTCCTCAGGCAGGCTGCTGAGGATTGATGTTCAAGTGTGGGGGATGACCCAGAAGTCCGATTCGTTGCTTCTGCTTCCTCTGCTCTGTCATCTGCACAGGGAGACAAACAAAACAGTACAAAGGGGACAGTTCAAACACAATCACTTCTGCAAACTGGCATTATAGAATAGAATAGAATAACCTTTATTATCCCACGAGTGAGAAAATTACATGTTACAGAGCTCTGTGATGAATTATGACCTTATTTTAAAGGTCAGAGGTACCATAATTGATTGGGTTTCAAGAAAAAAAATAGTTGGAGTGCTTTGACATGTACTATCTTCCTCTAATGTAACAATCCTAATAGCAGCCACAGAACAGAACAAAGCTAAAAGAAAAAATAAACCATGGGTGGTGTACTACAACATGGGCAATATCTGTCAGTTGATACCACAAATACCTGCTCCTTGAGCTCAGTCAGCTGTCCAGACAGGTTGGCCACCAGTCTCATGGTTGACTCCAGCTTCTCCTGCAGGTTCCTGATTTCATTCTGCTCCCCATCTGCATCACTGCTTACCAGTGAAATGGCACGCATCCGAGGAAACCAGTCCAGGTTGTGCTCCTGTGGTCATCAAGCACATCATGTTTGAAATAGATACTAGGAGTTAATGATGCCAGTGGTATGTTAAAATAAATAAATAAATAAATAAATAAATCAAAGATAACTCCAAATGAAACTTGCTACTTTTGGGTTTTCCGGTATTCTTGCTGTTGTTCAGAGGAGCAGTTCTACATGTTCACATGGTATGACTGTAGCGAGGCTAACAATGAAGAATGAAAGATCCTGTAGTGTAAGGGCCATAAGGAATGAAAATCATCAATGAGTCCTTATCAAGCTTTGATCAGTTTTACAGTTAGACTGTGGCTTGTTTACTTTTTGTTTCACTGACTTCCTCTTTGTCTGCACTAGTTGGTTTGCATTTTTGAATGAGTATAACTGGCATGTTTTTCAGGAATGATTAGAAAAGAGGTACAAATTAAAGCAGTTCTGCACGTGTGACCAGATTATACATGTTTACAAGTGCGACTCGGTAGCATAAACTGATGAAAAATGATGGAATGATAGTCATAAAAAAGGTGAACACGAACAGAAATGCTAAAAATGCTGCTTTTCCTTTCAGAGCTGAGTATATATTAAACAGCCAAAAGCACGCCAAAGTTCAAAGTAAAGCTTTGAAACGAATAACACGTCTGTGATTTCAAAACAGTGTGGACTCACGCTAGATTCAACCCTCTCACAACAAGCTTTCTTTCACTATGAGCTCAGGGAATATAGTAGGTGCATTTTTAAGGGGTTTTCCAGGCATTTTGTTTACCTTGATCATCTCAGCCACGTAGCTCTCAGGACCCGTGTACTCTGTGGAATCTTTGACTTTTACCAGCACAATGAAGAACAAGTAGTGCCACATATTGTGTTCCTCTTTGATGTGCTCTTCAAAAGTCACGGTCTTATTGTCAAACTTGTCACGCTCCAGACCTGCAACAGGGTAGTAACACTCAGTGTTTGTCATATGAAGTTACAAAGTCAGACAGGTGATAGCTTCTGAACTACCGGCTTTTGTTTGACCGAAGCCGGTTGATTAGAAACCATCAATCACATTCAGGTTTGTGCCTTATGTCCACGGTAAGGAGAGTGAAAGGAGGCGTTAAAAGTGAAGTATGGATGTTCTCAAAACTAATGTCACAAATAGTTGAATTTGTTAGATGTGTAGCTTATATTAAAAAGTCATCCATTTACTTTGATCACATTTGGGTTCAGTTTATGCAATTTACAGTGTTTGGTGTGGCCACGCTTTGCCTTTAAATTGGCATCAAGTGTCCTCTGCACACTTGCAGGTTCTCAAGACACATGTACAGTTTTTGAGTGTCTTCAGTCCCAGACTGATACCATAATATGGCGATCAGGACTCTGTGGGAGCCAAACAATCTGTTCCTATTCTTGTTCTCATGGCTAAGATAGTTCCGGATGACTGGAGCTGCAGTCCTGTCATTGTTATTTGGAACTAATCAGGTTAAAATAGCAGCATAAAAGTGCTGAAAACGTTTTTTTTTGTTGTTTTTTTTGACGTGTAATGTAAAGCAGTTATGCAAACCAATTAAAAAAAACAGGCAAGAGGACGAGACAATATTAGCAACAAATAGCAAATGATATAAAGCATGGCTCACACAAAAGAACAACCATTAAAGTATTTCTTAAACACTGTTTGATAAGGACCCTGAACTTCAAAGATATGAATCAGGAGCAATACACATGAGCCAATAAGATCCTCATTCGAAGAGTTATGATGTTAAGCACAATATTTCTCTCGTACCCTTTATTGTTGCAGCTATGTCATCTTTTCTTTGAAACTCTCCATTTCAATACCAGTTTTGATTAGGG